>NC_083363.1:610000-910000 GCF_030254825.1 Meriones unguiculatus
GAGGGAAGGAGGGATAGGGTGCAGAGAGAGAGAGAGAGAGAGATTAAGAGGGTAAGAGAGGGAATTAAGAGAGGGACCACCTGTCGGTATCGGCCCTTTAAGGGGCACAGTCACGCCTTCCAGGTGTGGTCATCTGGCTGGCTGGCAACACATGATGACACCATAGGTTGCTGGGTAACTAACACAGGAGCAGGTTGTGTTCCAAAATACTAACACCCTCCTCTCCTTGGTCTGGAGCAGAGGAAGCCTCCCTCCATTTCCAGATCTGACAGGACACACCCTTGCTTCAAGGGCTGGATTCGTTGCTTCTCTCATTTCTGTGACTACTTCCCGACAAGGAGCAGCTTCCAGGAGGAAGAACACAGTGCTGCTCTCCAGCCCTCAGCTTTCAGTTCCTAAGGGAGCACACAGGGGTGGGAGTTGCTCAGGACCACAGCCTAGGAACCCTGCTCACCTCTGGGCAGACCAGGAAGCACAGGGTAGCTAGAAACAGGCTACAACCCTCAAGGCCCACCTCCCAGTGACCAACTCCCTCCTAAGTATGCCAGGACAATCATCGGCATCCCCCTGAGCCACGGGAGAACAGTTTACATTCAAACCATAATAGAGATTCTATCAATTCCAGGATAAAGGGGTACCAACCCTGAAAAGAGGGACTGGCAGCCCTCTTTCCATCTCTCCCTTTCTGCCAGTGTTCACAGACCACACTAGAACTATTCAGATCACTGGAGTTTAACCACTCAGAGGCACAAGGCTTCTGTCGTAGCTTTCCAAGGAATAGGTATTTCTACATCCCAAGTCCATGTTGTTGAAGTGCTGGTCTCTAAATTTCCAACCCAGCTCTGGGGATGATCACATGATTAGTGTTCAACTGGTCCACTGGAAGGAACTGGTTTTCTTTGATTCTTCTCCTTAGACCCCCCCAAAACAAACGTGACTCATCACCCCAGACCTCAAGGTGACATCACCCTGAGGTGCTGGGCCCTGGGCTTCTACCCTGCGGACATCAGCCTGACCTGGCAGAGGGATGAGGAGGACCTGACCCAGGACATGGAACTTGTGGACACCAGGCCCTCAGGGGATGGGACCTTCCAGAAGTGGGCAGCTGTGGTGGTGCCTGCAGGAGAAGAGCAGAGATACACGTGCCATGTGCTGCATGAGGGGCTGCCTGAGCCCCTCATCCTAAGATGGGGTAAGGAGGCTGTGTGTGGGCAGAGTCTGTCCTTAGGGAAAGAGGAGCCCTTTTGCAGAGCCTGAGCAGGGCCAGGGTCCCCCACTTCTATCCTCCCCTCTTTTCTCTCCCAGAGCCTCCTCCCTCTCCCACCACCCCCATCATGGGGATCATTGCTGCTCTGGTTCTCCTTGGAGTTTTAGTCGCTGGAGCTGTGGCTGCCATTGTGATGCGGAAGAAGAGTGCAGGTAAGGATGGAGTTTGAGACTTGGCTTTGATTGAGAAATTTCAAGCTCTGGATACAAATGTGCCCATCTTCTGCTTTGTTACTATAAAGTGTCTCCATTCATGTTTCTCAGCCACTTTTTAAGCTAACTTTGTAAGGAACACCTGAAAATAGAGGAGAGGTTTCACATGGAGGGTTCTAGTGATGTGGACAGAAATCTGAGGAAGAGTCTCAGGAGGAGGAAATGGGAGTTTGGGAGGGTTACTTGACCTTTTTCCTTTGCATTTTCTCACGTTTCCTGAGCCTGCTCTAGGTCTGTCTGCACGCCTGCCCCTGGAGTATACCTGAGGTTAGGACTAGGAGTTTCCTCTGGAACCAAATCATTCTGCATTCTCCCCTGCCCTTATGCCGTCTGAGATGGAAAAGGATGTAGTTAGGTAATTCATTGTGTTTCCACTCCTTGACCTCTAGTCTCACCCAGCACTGGAAGTCGGAAAGGAAGCAGAGACCTATTCCTCCATCATTCTGTTAAGACCTCCCTGCAGCTGGGCACAGCCTGAGTCTTGGCTCCAGTGGCAGGAGCAGTGAATTTGCATAGGACCCAGTGTTGTTGGGCTTTTGTGTTCTGTTCCTAGATAAGAAGACCCAAGCTTGGGATTTTGGATTACAAAAAAAGTCTGTATTTCTTTATGTCTAAATGATAAGAATTTAGATTCCATTATTTGTGCCTATGGGTCAGGAATCACTCTAGGGAATTTTCAGATAGCAACCAGCAGTCAGGGACTTTTACCTTATGAATTGCTTACTGAGTCTAGTACCTGAGGCTAAACTCAAGGAGAGAGAACTCAGTGGCAGAGAAAACCATGTGTACTTGTTCACATGGCAACTCAGGGCTGGTGACTTGTAAGTTCTCAGGGCAGTCCCATTTGGGACTGTTCTTTGTTGTACGTGCTGCTTGGGTGATTGACATCAGTGGCCTCAGGTCTTGTTCCAGAATTCTCAGGCCTCTTTCCTGACACCACTGTCTTACATAAAGCAGGGTGTTACTTCCTTTCTGTTTTCTTTTCTGCAGGGCCTTGCACTGCACCCCAGGCTGGCCTGGAACTCACTATGCAGATGTGATGCTAATCTTCACTGTCAACGTGACTGGATTTAGAATGTCCCAGGACTTGGATTCTGGAGACATCTGTGAAGGTGTTTCCAGAGAAGATTAACTGGGGAGGGGAGAGCTGCAATGAGTGTGTGTGACATCAACACTCTATTTGGGGGTCCAGACTGAAGACAAGAGCAAAGGGAGAAAGCCAGAGGAGAGCCAGCATTCCCACACTCTGTTTCCTGATGCGTGGGGATGGGAGTCTTCCCAGCCACTCTCTCCAGCTGCCATGAACTCCTCCATGTCTTTCCTGCCAGTGTGGGTTGTTAAAACCAGAATAAATCTTCTTGCCTTAAGCTGTTTCTCTCAGGTGTTTGTCTTGTTTTGTTAAATTATTGAGAGAAGTGATACAAATTCTGCTCCTGTGGACCTTTCTGTCTTAACCTGAGTTAACACTTGCTTCTATTGCAACTGTGGGGGTCTACAACCTGCTTTAAGAACAACTCATGCTCCCTCTGTGAGTGAGACTGATGTATCACCTAGGAGATTCTGGTCTACCTTCTCGCAGCTGTATGGTCAGAACTTCAGCCCAGACAGTCTAGATCTTGTTGAGATGTCCAGGAGACTCCTTTACACAGGAAAGCTGAGACTTCCTGTCCACTTTCCTTTCTTTTTCCTTAGACTTTTCTCATATAATCCATCCCACACAGCCTCCCCATCTGTGAGTATAGTAGAATATCATTAGGATCAGTGCGTTGATGTTTATTTTTTGACTGCCCTGTGTGTTTGGTTCTACCCTAGGCCTCTGAGCTGTTTAGCTTCTGCTTCCTGACCATCCAGACAGTGTTGGGCATGGCTCCCTCTTGTGGCTTGGGCCTCAAGTTACGTGAGCTACGATGGCAGTTAAGTAAAGGATAAATAACCACACTACAACCCACAGGTCCAGGAGAGGCTAAGTAACAAGGAGGGCTCCCTGTAGAGGAAATGTCTGAACATTTTCTAGGCTCATCTCTAAAACTGTGCATTGTTTCAGGATTGCGGTTTGACTATAAAATATCCCCTAGGCTCATGTGCTTGTACACCTGAGCCTGTGTGGTGGTGCTGCTCTGGAATGTTTAGGAGGTGAAGTGTGGCTCTAGAAGGTGGTTGCCGGTAGTGCCATATGGTGGGACAAACCTTTAACCCCAGCATCTGGGAGGCAGAGGTAGGCAGATCAATGCTGCATCATTTATTTTGTATACTTCTAGGCCACTTTCTTCACAAACATTTCTTTTCTAGCACGCCTTACTTATTCTTTGAAAATTGTACACATTTTTGATGCACTTTGGTCATTTTCATGTAAGACCATTACCCTTTCTCACCCTCCAATGCCCGCTGTACCCCTTCTTCCCACCAAGCTCCCACCTGCTTCATGCATGAACTGTGAGTCTGGAGAGTAATGGCTGTGTCATGTCCGAAAGACAGCACCTCACAGCAGCACTCCCCCCCCCCCGTCCTCCAGCCCTGATGTTCTTTCGGCATGACATTACCTAAGCCTTGAAGGGCGTGATGTCAAGATCTTATTAGGACAGAACATTTGGCAGACACTGGCATGTAGTACCAGTTAGGCTCTGTCTTAACTGCAAAAATAAGGTTAAGAGCAGCAACAGGCTTCGGAAAGCAACATACTCAGTTCAGCAGCTCAGCAGTAGTAAGCAGGGCCCTACCTACTCCCTAGGGCTTATGGAGTCCTTTGCTGTCAGAGAGAGAGAGAGAGAGAGAGAGAGAGAGAGAGAGATTGAAAGTAAGGCTAGCCTAGGCTGTTACCAGAGTTAAAGTCAGAGCCTATGCCCCTCATAGCCCTAACAAGCCGTGGTCAGCTGCCTGTTCAACAAGGTAACTAAAAGTGTCAAATAGTATAAAGCAGGAGGAAGAAAGGAGATTACATTGGTAAGAAGGATAGAGAGGTCTAGCAGCCCCCAAGACTACTTTCAGGATCCTCGCTTGAGAACAATATTTAAACAGAAGAGAAGTGACATGCATAATTAGGCTGTGACCTAACTGTGTGACTGTGGTGTGGCCTAGCTTATCATTAACCCCCCGTTGTCTGTAGTCTCATCCCACAAGGAGGCACAAGTTACTAGAGGTGTATGAGAGATCTTTCCTGGAGACAAATTCCTCCTCCGTTGGCACCAGGTTTCAGCACATGTCTCTCAGCATGAGACTCCTGGGACAGTTCCAATTCCTTGAGTACCTTAATTCAGTCATGTGTTCGAAGGAAGGGCACAGTGTTATTCTCATCCCTGCCAGGCCAGTTGGTCTAAAAGTTCATATTTTCAGCCTAATCCTGGATGTGGTGGTATTTTAGGCTACAGACTGGAAATAATGAGATCAGGATGGGGAGCCTTTATGAATGGGATTAATCCCCACACAACAGCAAACCCAGAAAGCTTATTTCCCACGTCTGCCATGTTGAGAACTTAGCAAGAAGACAGTGTCCACGTGCCAGTGAGTGAGCACCACCAGACGCTGAATTAGCCATACCCTTGACCTTGGACTAGCCAGCCTGCAGAACTAAGACATGAAGCGCTGCTCTGTATGAGCTACGCCGTCCCTGGCGTGTTGTCGTAGCAGTGCAAATACACTTCATTCGCATTGTACCTGTTATTCCCCAGGGTCCAGATCTCCCTTGCTATGTTCGGTGAGATCGAGGCCTAGTGACAAATACCTGCACTGCTGGCACACAGAAGGCAGGAAGACTGAAAATTCCAGGCCATTCTGAGCTACACACAAGCAAACACATAAACATGTACCCATATGCACATGTATGAACACATGTTCAAACACATCTGGAGCCCGACCAACTTTCTTTTATGGACACACGATGTCCCAGAGGGCCCCACCTGGAGTGATGTGTCTACCTATATCTTACCCTAAGTCATCCCTTTGCTCCACTGTCATGCTGGCTGTCTGGTTACAGGACCATTTGGATTCCCCCTCTTGTGTTTTGTTCTTTTGTTTTAGGCTAGGCTGGCCTCAAACTCTTGCTGTGTAGTTAAAAATGATCTTGAATTCCTTACCTTTCTGCTTCCACCTCTCACAGGCAGAATTTGGGATACAGGAGGAATTTGGGTCTCCATCTGGGGTTCTTAATAAAGTAATCTAAGACTAGACTCAAGAATCTCAAGGTCAATACCAAGCTGAAAAGGGAAACCTTTAAGCAAGCTGCAAAGCCTCAACAGCTTCCAGGAAGAGGGGAGTGGAGGAAAAAGGGATAAAGGCCATTTAATACTGGCATGGAGGTCAGACACGTGGCCAGGCAAGCAGCCACAGGGCAAGGAAGGCTTTAAAGAAAGAACAAAGATGCTGAAGATGTTGAAGAATCAAGGTGTTAAGAAAAGCATACATGGAGATGAGACTGTTGCTGACCACAGACCAATGGGTGCTGCTGCTGTTGAATATTTATTACTTCTAAAAAGGCCAGCTAGTTCCCCCATAATTGAGATAGAGACCTATTGACCTATTTAAACAAGCTTTAAGCACAATGGGCAGGTATGGGTTAAACTAATTTTCTAAGCTACTTGGCAGCCTCACTCCCCAGGTTACCTGCCAATCTTCGTTCGTCCTGTCTGGGCTGACTCTGCTTCATCAGGCCATGTCTTCTCTCTCCGTCTTTTCCTGCCTCTTCTGCTCCTCTCCTGGCCTCATGGTCCCTACCTGAGACCCCAAGCCCAGGAACTGAATCCCAGCTTAGTTCTCTTCTTCACAGTTCTAGGCTGTTCATCCTCTTTTATTTAACCATTTAACTATTGGGGAGCAAAGTTTACACAGTAGCATTTGTGAGAATGCACTTGTCTGGACTGTAATCAGATCTTGGGGCCCAGAATGTAGTATTTGTATACCACCATACCACCAGACCAACCCCCAACATGCTGCCTAGGAAAGACACAAAGCTTTCCCTTCAGAACCCCAACAACACCCCTCACCAGACACAGAAAATTTTCCTTTTCAACAGGATGTCTAATTTTATTTCCTCACCTCTAACTCCAATCTTTTCAATAAAGGAAGAAAAAAAATGGACTCACACATCAAATCCATCGATTAGAAAAATATTCAAATACCATGAATTATTTTTATTCCCTCATGTGTCCTAGGTCCAATGACCATCCCGTGTGCATCTTGCTTTTAGATTACCTTATGCCCTGAATTGTCATTTCTCTTCAATTTGTAAAGGGAGAATATTAACTTGGAGTTGAATATCTCAAGTATACTGAGAATTTCCCTCAGTATTTTCATCAATACTTACCTATAGTTCATATTCTATAGCTTTTTCCAAGAGCTCCAGTCACATACCTTACATTGATAATTTCTTATCATGTAACAAAACAAACAGGGTATCCTTCCAGGCTCTCATATTTCAGAAAGCTCGTGCTAAATGAAGCCATGAAGATTCTAAATCTAAACATCAATGGCTGCAAAAACCTGCTGTAACTTATGACATGCTACAGCTCGGGGCAATCCAAAGCTCACCTCAAAACGCTTAGAGTTGACTTGGTCCAAACTATTTCTCCAGAAAAATGAGACCAGGACAATTAAAGCAGCAGCCTTACAGATAATCATAGACTGCTGGTGCCAATTCCCAAGCCCTAGAGGCAGACAGCACCGTAGGGTAGAGAGCTAGACTTCCTTCCCTGCTGAGTTCTCCTAAAGAGAAGACTTCTACACATTTCTCTGTGGGTCATTCACTGATTCCCTACCCCAACAGACCACACACACAGGTGTGCACATGTACACACAAATATGCCAACTGGACTAAGCTCGCCTTTCAGGTGCTAGGATTTCAGGCGTGTGCCTTAGATTTGCTCGGAATTTCTTATAACACAAGATATATATTCATCATACACATGAGGCCAAACCACTGTGACTAAATTAGGGATGTGATGTTTGTTTAATGGGGTTCGGGGAAATGTGTTTAGATGTGTTCTGTTCTATTTAGTTTTATTTTAACTTATGTTCTTTTCTCTCTTTGAAATTTTATTGCCATTTGATTACTTATCTGATTTTCCTCTCCTCATCTACCAATTTCTGTGTGAAACTTCTAAGGGAATTTCAGATAGGAGAAACGACAAAGTCCAGGAACTGCCACTTTGGAATAATGTCCCTGGCAGGCCGATTATGTTAAATAAAGATGTTTAGTAGCAAAGGCTTTACTCTAGTGTCCCCTGACCTGCCTAAGGTTTTGAATCACTGAAACAGGAGCCATTACCCTTGGTCCTCTCCTCAGTTTTGTTAACTGGCTCTGTGGAAGGAAGCTGCCAGCATCCTGGACAGACTTTTGCCACATGCCGTCGTCATCTACTTCAGTCCCAGGCTCTGCTCCCAAGAGAGAAATTTTCCAACAGTTTTACAAACCAGCCTGTTTTCTGGATCCAACAGACCACTGATGTTCTCCAAGTCTGTGGATCTTCTGTGACATTCTGCATTCTTCTCCTACACAGAGAAGGGGTGCAGAGAGGGGTGCAGAGGCTTTTATATAGCCCACGCTGTTCTTTAAGTCTCAGCAGCACCCTCCCTCCGCCTCTTAGGAGGGTGTGAATAAAGGCAGGTGTCACTAAGCTCAGTGAAAACAGTAGCTCTTGAAACTCGAGGAAACCATGAGGTTACTTAGATACTTCCATGAGATGCACAAAGCCAAAGACAGAGCTGCTAGAATTTATTTGTCCTATTTGTGCTTGACATAGTGAGGTTAATCTGTTGATGCTGTGAATCAAGTCTGTGAAACAAAACTAGTTAGGAGTCACTACAGGCTTCTCCACCACTCACTTGGAGAATAAGAAGTTACATCTGTAAATGGTCTTTTTTCAACATTTTAAGACAGCCTCAAGGGGCTGGAGTTGTGGCTCGGCAGTTAAGAGCACTGTCTGCTCTTCCAGAGGTCCTGAGTTCAAGTCCCAGCAACCATGTGGTGGCTCACAACCATCTATGCTGGGGTTTGATGCCCTCTTCTGGAATGCAGGTGTACATGCAGATAGAGCACTCATATACATTAAATAAATAAGTAAATCTTCAAAAAAAAAAAAAAAAGTGCTTTGACAGCACCCAGGGCTCCCAGCTCATAACCCTGCAATTCTACCTTCAGGGAATCTGACCCATTCTTCTGGCCTCTGAGGATAACCACATGCACCTAGTATACAATCACACATATAAATATAAATAAAAATAAATTTAAAAATTTTCAGTCACCGGCTGGAGAGACGGCTCAGATGTTAAACACACTGGCTGTTCCTGAATTCAATTTCCAGCAACCACAGGGTGGCTCATAACCATCTATAATGAGATCTGGTGCCCTCTTATGGCCTTCTGGCACACATGCAGGCAGAAGACTATATGTATAAACAAACAAACAAACAAACAAATAAATAAATAAAATCTTTAAAAAATTTTCAGTCTCATGTAGCCCATGCTGGCCTCAAACTCAGACCAAACTTTCTGCCTCAACACAGCATCCTAAGTGCTGGGTTTAAAGGCATCAGCAGTCACGAGCCACTTGAGTTTCAGGATTTCGTTGTTGTTGGTGGTGGTGGTGGTGTGTGTGTTTTGGTTCCGGTTTTGGAGAGTTTGTCCTGAAATTCACTCTGTAGACCAGAGAGATTCTGGAGCTCAGAGATCCCTCGCCTCTCACTTCCAAGCGCCGGGACTGAGAGGGGTGCATCACCCCGCCTGGCTGCAGAAGTTTCCGCCGTTAACATGGTGAATGTCATAACCTAACCTACATAAAAACCCTTGGAGGTCCTCAATAACGTCCGAACACAAGAGACCCTGAATCCTGATCGCGATTCAGAGAGTGGATGTTAAAGGAACGCTGTTGACAGGAGAGAGAGGGCGCCCAAAGCCGTCTTCTCCTCCTCGCCTCTGCGTTTGTTACTCAAGCTCACCGCCTGTGTCAGCTGCTCAGCCCTTCCATCTGGACACACATTTTCAGTCCCACTGCATCTCTGAATTCTGGAGAAAACCACTCACAGTCACTGTGGTATCTGCCCTCAACCCACAGGGCTATAAACTTCACAGAGAGGAACAAGGTTCAGTTCCTCCAGGTTTTCCAGACACCCAGGATGGGGGCTGCAGCCCTGGGTCCCATCCTCCTACCGCTCTCAGTCCTGGCTCTTACCCTTACCGAGTCCCAGGCCCACGCGGGTGAGTGCAGAGTCCGTAGGGAAATAACCTCTGCCCAGAGGGCGAGGGTAGCTCCGGGGAAGTCGCGTCTCCGCCTTCGCCCAGCTAACCGGGTCGCCCGTGCTCCGCTCTCCAGCGTCCCGCGTCCGGCGTCCGCTTCCCCGCCGGCCTGAGCACCGACCGCGGGTGCCCGGGGAAGGGTTGGCATCTTTATGGCTTGTCGCCTCCAGGCTCACACTCGCTGCTCTATTTCGTTACCACGACATCCCAACCCGGCGTCCTGGAGCCCCGAGTCATCATTGTCGGCTACATAGACGACACGGAGTTCATGAGTTTCGACAGCGAGGCGAAGGGTCCGAGGACAAAGGCCCGGGGGTCATGGGTAGAGCGAATGGGCCAGAAGTTTTGGGAGGAGGAGGTGAAATATGCCGAAAGTTACGCCGAGAGGGCCCGAGAAAACCTGCGCCTGGCAATGAGAGTCTACAACCACAGCGAGGACGGTGAGCGGGCCCCAAGCGAGTTCCTCAGGCCCCTAGGCCCAAGGTTCCTTCTCACCTGGAGCCTAGACCCGGGTGGTATCAGGTCGTCCAAACGCCCAGGGCGAGGGGGGCGGGTCCACACGGGCAGTACTGACCTCAGGGGCGCGGCCAGGTTCTCACACCATCCAGTGTTTAATCGGCTGCGATGTTGGGCCCGACCGGCGGCTGCTCCGAGGGTACTATGAGCACGCCTACGACGGCAACGATTACCTCAGACTGAACGAGGACCTGAGCACCTGGAGCGCCGGCGACGCCTCGGCTCAGATTGCCGCGCGCCAGTGGAAAGCCGACGGCGTGGCAGAGCGCATCAGAGCCATTCTGGAGGGGAGATGCGCAGAGACCCTCCTCAGACACCTGGAGATAGGGAGGGAGACGCTGCGGCGGACAGGTAAGAGGGACAGCCGGGAACTTCCTCCGTCTGCGCTGGGAAAAGGCAATTAGCTCTCTCTCTTGACCTGGAGGGGAAGAGTGCTCCTGAGTTCACCGACCCAACACCAACCAGAGCATGGCTCTCTCAAGGGTCCACCCTTCTCGGGAACGTTCACAGGGTCGCTGACACTGAAGCGAGATCTCTGAAATAACCAGCCAGCACCCCATTGTGAACCATGGCCTCTCCCAAACCCAGTGCGCTGTCCACACCCAATGTTTTTGGAGGCCTGACTCAGTGATGTTGAATTTCTTAGCGCCCCGCTTACTTGGGACCTGAAATTCTCTTTTCGTGGTGGGAAACCTGGAGTCTTCTACTGGCCTGGCTCCTCATGATTCCAGAATTTCCCAGGGAATATATTATCCTTATGCCCGAGTGCAGGCTACTGTGTGGATTTGTACCCTGTAGACTCTCGGTTCTGTTGTGCATTGCCAGGGTGGTCACACGAATGCTGCTTAAATCCTTAGAAAGAGTAGAAAATGCCTGAACTTTACAACTCTCCCCCAGATCCCCCAGAGGCACATGTGACCCATCACCCCAGATCTGAAGGAGACGTCACCCTGAGGTGCTGGGCCCTGGGCTTCTACCCTGCTGACATCAGCCTGACCTGGCAGAGGGATGGGGAGGACCTGACCCAGGACATGGAGGTGGTGGACACCAGGCCTGCAGGGGATGGGACCTTCCAGAAGTGGGCAGCTCTGGTGGTGCCTCCTGGAGACGAGCAGAGATACTCGTGCCGTGTGCAGCATGAGGGGCTGCCTGAGCCCCTCACCCTGAGATGGGGTAAGGAGGGGCTTGAGCACAGAGCCTCTTGTCAGGAAAAACAGGCAGCCTTCTGGAGACCCCAAGTAAGCTTCGAGCTGAGCTGAGTAGGGCTCCTCAGCTCTACTCTCTTCCCACCCTCTCTTCTCAGAGCCGCCTCCTTGGCCCAAGATTGGAATAACTGTTGGTGTGGTCCTTTTTGGAGTTGTGGTCACTGGAGCTGTGGCTGCCATTGTAATGATGAGGAAGAAAAGTGCAGGTAGGGAGGGGATTGGTGTCTGAAGGGTTTATCTCCAGAGTTGAAGCCCTACATGGAAATGTGCCTATCTCCTGTTTCTTACACGGAGACACGTCTATACATGAGTGTTTACCCAACATGGGACTCTATGTACTAGCACCATTTACATTCCAGGGCTATAGGTGTACTTTAGGACATCATCATTCTGCTTCTCCCCCAGTCTTTTTCTTTTCCCAGATCTTTCCTCCTTCTATTTCCATCCCTTGGCCATATCTCAGCTCTTGACCTCTTTACATACTAGGGAAATGCCCACTTAGAGTGTAGAAATGAGGCAGAGACCACGCCCCTCATCCCCTCCTCAAATGTTCCTACAGCTGGGTACCTCATGAGTCCTTAGCTTGATCAGTTTAATGACCACATGCTGGACCTTGACCAAAGCTGCAACCACATAGATTGTATGTGGCAAAGATGACATTGTCATATCCACTTTTCAGAAGCAGCAGGGGAACTGTCTCTGTCATAGTGACCAGGGTGTCAGTGAAATGATCAGTTTCAGGTTCCTCTGTCCAGTGGACCCTGAGTGGGACCTGGTGTTGATGGGTCAAAATTTGCTTCATTGGGTTTTTCCAAAACAAAATAATCTCCAATTCTCATATCACATATAAAATTATTTTATGTTTAAATGATAAGAATTTAGGCTTCAACTGGGTGGTAGTGGCACACACTTTTAATGCCAGTACTTGGGAGGCAGAGGCAGGCAGAGGCAGGCAGATCTCTGTGAGTTTGAGGCCAGCCTGCTTTACCACATGAGTTCAGAGTCCAGGAAAGCCAAAGCTACACAGGGAAGCCCTGTCTCGGAAAAACAAAACAAAACCAAAACAAAATCAGTTCAGAAAGTTTTTAGATAGCAACCAATCATAGACTTTCCTTATATAATTACATCCTATGTCTTTTCATCTGAGATCATACCTCATGATAGACAAAACAGTATGCAGTTCTGAACATTCCAGATCTACAGTGATGATATATGTTCTCCCTTTTTTCCTTGGGCATCAGCAAAAACAATAATAATGATAGTAATGATAATGCCCATGCAAGACCCTTTTCATCATGTATACTGTTCTCACCACTAACATCAGTGGTCACAAACCTTTTCCCAAAATATTCTGGCCTCTCTCTGTGTCCATCATTTAGATTGTTGAGTATGGAATCCAGGACTTAATTCTTTTTCTTTTTTGTTTATTTACTTTTTGACATGTTCTCCCACAGTACCTCAAGCTGGCTTTGAACTCACTGTGTAGCTGTGATGGTTACTCTTGGATGTCAACTTGACTGGATTTAGAATCTCCAAGGATAAACGATTCTGGGTGTGACTATGAGAATGTTTTCAGAGATGATTAAATGTGAAGAGAAGACCCAGTCTGAATTTAGGTGACACGATCCCTTGGGCTAGGACCAAGAGTGACTAAAAGGAAGGACAGGAGAAAGCCAGATGAGATCTCTATTCTTCTCTATTCTCGGCTTTCTGAACCACTCAAGTCTGAGGAGTCTCAGCCACGTGCTCACAGCTGCTGAGCACTCCACCATGCTTTATGTTGAGATGGACTGGACCCTCTTAAATCATGAATCTGAATAAATATTTTAAATTTGTTTCTGTTAGTTATTTCATCACAACAATGAAAAAAAGTAACTAATACAGCCACTCAGACTGGCCTTGAAGTTCCAGAAACGCTTTGTCCTGTTTCTGGGATGTTGGGTGTAGAGCCTACCACATGTAGCCTCAGCAACGACTTAGCATGAGTGAGGCTGACTCTGGAGCTCCTTGTCTACACTCTTCTTGCTGCATTATCTGTGTGCAAGCAGTTTCTGCACCTGAGTGTTTGACGTGCATTTCTCCATGTCTGTCACACAGTTCTGAAATTTTCTTGTCATCTTTACCTTGTTTTCATAATCCAGTAGAAAATTTTGAGTTATTTATATATTATAGATATTAATCTCCTTTCATATGTACAGCTAGTAAAGATTTTCTCCCACTTCCTCTTTTCTTTCCTGTGCAGAAGCTTTAATTGCATTCATTTGTCAGTTCTTGCTATGACTTCCTGAGCCATGAGTCCTTTTCCTAAAGTCCTGACCTTTATATATATTTGAAAATGTTCTCCCAATGTTGTTTATGTCCTCCTGGTTTAATTTTGAAAGTTCACAAATATCAAGAAATGTGTCAATTTCTTCTAAATTTCAAGATATATTGAAAGATTTTGAAAGTACTTCTTAATGATACTCTGAATTTTGTTAATATTTGATGTAAATTTTTTATTTCTGATTTTATTGAGTCTTTTTTTTTTCATTTCTTGACACACAGGGTCTCATGTAGCAGAAGCTTTTCAATTTCATTGTGGTTTAAACCACAATGATATGGAAAGGTAGCAAGCTCTAGGAACAGGCCTGTGTGAATGAGCAACAAATGTGTCCTCGAGAAGGCCCTGCACATATGAGCCAGAAACACACAGAATGCTTACTTGCTTTTTTTTCAGAAAGAAAGAAAGAAAGAAAGAAAGAAAGAAAGAAAGAAAGAAAGAAAGAAAGAAAGAAAGGGAAACAAAAGTTACAGATGGTGCAAACACACAAAATAATTTGTAACATTCATTTATGGAAAGAGCTACAGTTTCACACATCTACATGGATATATTTTAAAAATTCTAATGAAGCTGGAAACATAGGTTAGAGCACTTGTGTAGCATATATCAGGCTATAAATTTACTTCCCAGTGATGAAAAGATTAATAATAATAATAATAATAATAAAACCAAACAACAACCTACAAGCAACTCAGATCAAAAAAAGTCAGTAAAATTCCAGTTTGATAAATGTTCTTTATAAGTAATTGTAGACAACAATATCATTTATATATACATATTTCAATGGCAAAACCCATTCAGTTTAGGCAGAAACTGCCTTTAGAAGTGTGTGAGAGAGACATTTGTGTGTGGGGAGAGCACACAGAAAGTCCTGGCAGTAGTGATGCTCAGCCTGACTTGTGGACACCTGATCACTGCTGGCCTTTCACCTGTGTATATGCATGCTCACTTACATATTGCCTTTTACCCAGACAAGAAAAACACTTAGGATAAAAAACAGCATTGGTTGTGACTTGGGATTTAAACATGGTTCCCTGAGAGTATTATGACACAACTCATATACAGTGACAGGAGACAAAAAGGCAGCTTGTGAAATGGACATGAAGGATCCATATCTGGATAAACGGAACCCTTACACGGGCTCTTACTTGTAGTGAGAATTCTCAAATTTTGGTTTCCTTAAAAACCACAGAAATATTTTGAGAACGTGCTTTTATTTTAATCTGGGCGTGGGACCATGAGGCTGCTTCACAGCAGCTGATTACAGTTTGCCTCGTGCTCTAGCAGAGGTGTGGTTTTTCCAGTTGCAGACAGTTTCTGCTTTTGGAACCCTGGGAGCTTTTCAGAAGGTAAATGCTGCAGCCCTGAACGGGGAGGTTGTTGGTTGTTGGTCACTCAGGGGGGTGTGTCCAAAGGAGAAACAACAAGGAAGAATTTAAACTCAGGGATCTCCCCCGACCATCCTTCTTTCTCTCATATCTAGTCATGGGGTAAAATGGGGAGGGGAATAAAGGGTGCAGAAAAGAAGAACCTACAAGGTAGCAAAGACCAGCTACACTTGTTTTTGGGATTTTGGGATGTGAAATTGCCCCACTGCTGTAAGTTACCTGTATGCTAGATTTGGAGAATACTGGGAAATGAACACACCGATTCTCATTCAAAACAAAACAAAAACAAACCCACCTCTTTTTGAGACAGAGTTACTCAAAAGCCAGAAGTTCACCAATTGGGCTTGGTTGGCTGGCAGTGAGTCTGAGGGATCCACCCCTCTGTCTCCACAGTGCTGGGATTACAAGCTATGTCACTCTGCCAAGCGTTTTTACATCGGTTCTGGAGGTCGAACTCAGGGTCTAATGCTAGCAAGATAAGCATATTGCCACAGTCCCGACCCCCTAGTGAACAAAACAAAGAAAAAATATATGTATGCAGAGAGAGAGGGAGACAGACAGACAGACAGACAGACAGAGACAAAGTCTCCTGAAACTCACTGTGTAGACCGGGCTGCCCCTGAACTCACACCCTTGGCCTCTGCCTCCTGAGTGCTGGGATTAAAGGTGTGCGCCGTCATGGCCAGCTTATAGTAAACAACTATAACAGACTTGTGCTAGTTTACTTTTAGGATTCATTCAACTTGGAAGCTTTGTCATTTTCTTTATTGAACTGAATTTTGAAGTCCTCTACTTCTTGAATTGTCATTATCCTCTGTGGTCCCATCTCTTCCTTCCTCCCTCCTTTCTTTTTGAGCATTTTTTTGAGACCTGGGGATTGAAACAAGACTTAGCACATGCACCTTACCACTGAACTATGTCACTAACATTCTTTTCTTTTTCTCTTTTTGTTTTATTTGTGTGTCAGACAAGATCTCATTATATGGCCCAGGCTGAGCTATAGCAAAGATTAATCTTAAACTTGAAATCCCTTTTCTTCGGTTTCCTGGAGACTGGGATTACAGGTATGCACCACTATACCAAAACTAATTATATTTCCTTACAAGTGAAGGTGATATTATGATAGCTTAAAAAAAAATAGAAAGCCAGCTATACTCACATTGGTAATCTCATCTATGAGAGATTATAGATTATAGAGTGAATTAGGGAGATTGTAAATTTGAGGCCAATTAACAAAAGTTAGTGAGTAAAGAGTATTAGGGATGTGGATTAGTGGTAGAGCCTTTTCCTATCATGGACCAGGCTTATATTTAATCCTCAGTATGAAGAAACCCAAAGGAAGAAGGCCCAGCAAGATTTCTAGCAGGTAAGGATGTTCGCTCGGAAAGCCTGATGATCCTGAATCCCCCCAGTCCAAGTGTGTTATCTTAGAGCTGTGATCCCAGCATTCCCATGTTACACAGGAGTGTCTCCTGTGATGAAGGCCAGCCCCAGCATCACAAGGGTAAACCGAGGTGGGAAACAGAGTTGATGACTGATCACTCAGCTGACTTTCCTGTGAGAATTCAAAGCTTGATTCTATTGGCCAGAACTGCTGCTAGCCAACAACAACAACAAATTGAGTGGGGGAAGAAACCACAAACACACACACACACACACAGGGGGAGAGAGATTCACACACTGGGTGGCTGGAGCAAAGCTTCATCCATCTTTACATACATACACACATACATATTGGGGGGACGTAGCAAACTCCAGCAACTGTTCATACACACACACACACACACACATACATATATATATACACACACTTGATGGATGGAGGAAGCCCTAAAGAGGAAGCTTCAGCAACTTTATTTTTATATCCCACAGCTTATATATCCCAGCAAAACTCTCAAGTAGCATAAAAATTAGAACGTGATTACATTCTATTTTCTTCTAGTGAATGATCACAATGAATATATAGAAAAACATGTTTTCTAATACCTTCACATGATCAAATGTTTTATTTATTATGGGTGAAAAACAAATTATTCCCAAGAACCCACACACATTTGTCACTAAGCAACTTATTAACAAAGTATAAGCAAAGATTAACAAAGTGTAAGCAAGCAAGGTAATTTTTTTCAGTGAATTTCTCTTTACTGGTAGGCTGCAATTGTGGTTACAAAGAAATAATCGTTTTTTATATATCTTAAAAGGTAATCTTATAAAAATCTTAAAAGTATCACAAATCCAAACTTTTATATAAAAACAATCACTCATTTCTACTTAAATCCTCAGGGTGCACAGCTACTCATTAACAATTTTTATTAAATCATATCAGGAAGCTGAGGGAAAAAATGGGTACAAGAAATTAATCATCATCTTGATCACCAGCCCAGCTTCAGTGAGATTGTCACATCAGCCAGTGCTAGTTTGGGCTATTGTTCTTTCTCCCTAACCTAAAAACAAACAAACAAACACTTCAAATAGTTGAATCCCTGGCTCAACTATTAAGAGTGTGCCTTTCTGAACTTCAAATTGTTCCTCAAGACTTCCTGCATCAGAACCACTGACAAACATATCTTACCTAACCTTACTGAACAATCTATTTTTTCAATTTTTTTCTGAGGTCGGTGGTCATTAATAAGATCTACACCTCTAAGTTCTTTCCAAGGGTGGTTGAATGATGAACCTGCTTCCAGCAGCAATGCCTGGAAGAGATCAAGCACTATTACTGTAACTGCCAATGACACTGCCCAGCGAGGGGCTGGAAGCCCCTCAGTTTCCATACAGCTCACAGGTTATGAGGGGTTGGAAACCATGAAGGCAGCAAGCAGAGCGATGCTCCATGACAGCCTGACGTCCTCAGGAGACGCAGTCCCCGGGCTCTGCCTCTCTCCCACCAGAGAGTACTTCAACTAGATTCTGATTTTGAAACCTGTAGGAGACAATATCTGAAGCTTTCTCTCATAAGATAGTAACAGGCAAAAGGTAAAATTATGGACCCGGAAGAAAGAACACCCAAGCCTCTTGGTGAAAGATTTATACAAGT
This sequence comes from Meriones unguiculatus, assembly GCF_030254825.1. Classification (NCBI taxonomy): domain Eukaryota; kingdom Metazoa; phylum Chordata; class Mammalia; order Rodentia; family Muridae; genus Meriones; species Meriones unguiculatus. The sequence goes on from NC_083363.1 coordinate 628,169, forward strand.
TTTCAGAGACCTGGTACATTAGATCCTAAAGGACAGAATATAGAAATCTCATTTTTGCTCTGGTCAGGAATTGCTTCTTGATGTAAAGAGACAAACCCAGGACAATGTAGTTGGATTATAAGTAGCTATACAAGTGTTTGAAAATCACTTCAGGAAAAAGAAAAACAAAATCCATGAATCTTGCCTCATAGATAGAATCTTTACAGACACAAAGGTTAACTTTTATTTCTTAAGTTATGTTACTGTTGCCATTGTTTGTAACAGGGTCCAGTGTAGCCAGGCTTATCTTTAACTCTATATGTATTCAGAGATGACCTTGAACTTTTGATTTTCCTGCTTCTATTTTCTAAATGCATCTATTTACTCTCCCTCCCTCCCTCTCTCTCCTCTCTCCTCTCTCCTCTCTCTCTCTCTCTCTCTCTGTGTGTGTGCGTGTGTGTGTGTGTGTGTGTGTGTGTGTATGTGTGTGTGTACATCTCTGCAAGTGCCATTGATGACCAGATTCTTGAATCCTCAGATCTCTTAGAGATGGTTATGAGCCACTCAACAAACTCAGGTCCTCTGCAAGTGCTCTTAACTGCTGATTCATTCCAATAGGCCCTGATTCCACTTATTGATTCTGGATGAGCACGACCACACCAAGTTTTATGGGATGATGATCAAGGTCCTCCTGCCTGCCAGGCAAATTCTCTCCTGAGATACAATTCCTGCTCCAGTTTTGTGTCTTACTATGTAGTGGAGCTGGCCAGGAACTCCCCATCATCTTCCTGCCTCAGGCTCCTGGAAACTGAGATTAGAGGTGCAAGACACTATGCCTGGTACAAAAGCAAAACTCTGAGAGTCTAAGTCCCCTCAATGCATGAACCACAGAGTTTGCGTTCAAATGTTTACAGGTTTTATAAAAAGTGGGTCAGTGGAAGAGTAACTGACTTGTCTTTAAATGAGAGGACATATCCCCTAAGGATTAGTACATGCCATGTGGGTTAAATGTGTCATGTGGGACCAACAACCCTAATTGCACCCCAAGACTACGCACAGTTTTACTAGATTAGGAACTGGAAGTTCTAATGATAGTGGTGTGACCTCTAATCTTTGGTTAGAGAAATGATGAATACTGACCCTGTTTCTCTTTATATGTGCCAGAATTCTAGGTAGCTAGTTAAATTTTAGCAGTATTCTGCCCTCATAATCAGTAGCTTAGAAAACTAAAGACTGATGATGAAGAAGGAGAAGAAGAAAGGGGAGGAGAAGAAGGACTGAAGAGGGGATGTGGATGAAAGTGAAGAAGATGAAGACAAGAGAAAGAAGGAGGGTGAATTTAAGACCCACAAATTGATTCTAAACTTTAAAAATTTCTTTCTCTGAACCCCTGCACAGATGTAGCCCAAGGCAGCTCAGGGTTCCCTAGTAAGGAGAGCAGGGGCTGTCTCTGACAGGAACTCAGGGACTGGTTCTTTAATGACCTCCCCCTGATGGGGGAGCAGCCTTGCCAGGTCACAGAGGAAGACAATGCAGCCAATCCTGATGAGACCTGATTGGCTAGGCTAAGAGGGAAGGGGAGGAGGACCTCCCCTACCAGTGGATTTGAGGAGGGGCACAGGAGGAAAAGAGGGAGGGAGAGCAGGATTGGGAGGGGATGAGGGAGAGGCCACAGCTGGGATACAAAGTGAATAAATTGTAATAAATAAAAAAAATACAAAAAAAAATGAACTTAAAAAAATCTCTCTCTCTCCCTCTCTCTCTCTCTCTCTCTCTCTCTCTCTCTCAAGTTTCTCGAGTCCCTGGGAGTGAGTTGCCGTTATTTCTTCCCTCTGCCTCTTGTGCTCACTTGGCTGTTTTTGAGTTTCCTTTTCTCAACACCATGTTTTCAATTTATTTTTTGAAAATATCTTAAGCAAAATAAAATGGGAAAAGAATCTCCACCTTTGTGTTCTACATTTATTTTTATCCCTTCTTGTCTCAAAAACTGTAGAATTCGGGGTGGGATTAGAAAGGCACAAGGGAGGGGGCTACAGCTGGGATACAAAAATGAATAAATTATAATTAATAAAAATAATAAATTAATTTTTTAAAAACCTGTAGAATCAATACCACCGCTGTGCTGTGGGGTGGGGATGAGGGTGGAGGAAACTGGGTCCTTTCACTCTGCTGGACGCTGGAGGGTTGTTGGCCCCTGTAAAGCAGTACACAGAATTCTAGCTTTTTCCTTCTTTCTGCATAGTGGGCTCAGAGACTGCACCATTTCCCATGTGAATATGGACAGTTTGGGTTTACCACCATGAGAGTCTGTCTACTTCCCCTTAATGAAAAAAAAAAAAATTAAAGGAGGGCAGAGGTCAGCAAAGGTTGGACTTGAGCTGTCTGCATGGGTTAAGTGGACATTTCGTGACAACATGGCTTCTCCTTTAGTATGTTTGATTGTGATGTCTAACAGATATCCTTTCAGCTTAAGATGACACTTTACAAATAAAATCCTCTCCTAATACCCTGAGCACTGCCATTCAGTGAGAGAACCAGCAGAACTCGCAAGGTTTTATTTGGAATTGACACTCTACTATAATTTTTTCTTTCCACTGGAAAGCAAAAATGCTCAGTTTTAAACATGAAAACTATACAAGTTGCTTTGTTACAATAAAACTAAATAAATTTGTCAAAAATAAAAAAGTAACAAGGACTGGAACCGAAAGCCTCCAGATACTGGTCAAAGCAACGAGACCTGAGTTATTTCTCTGGCTTTGGGAGGAGTGACAACTGAATTGCCTGAAAAGATCTTTAATTAAAACTTATCTAAATCTGTTTCAGTGTGGTAGTTTCAATGAGAATGGCCCCCAAAGACTCATGTATTTGAATATTTGTTCTCTGGCTGGTAGAATTGTTTGTCAAGAATTAGGAAGTGTGGCCTTGTTGAAGAAGTTTCAAAAAACCCACATCAGTGGCTGGAGAGATGGCTCAGAAGTTAAGAGGTCTCTTCTTCTGAAAGTCATGAGTTCAAATCTCAGCAACCACTTGGTGGTTCATAACTATTAATAATGAGATCTGGTGCCCTCTTCTGGTGTGCAGGCACACATGCAGGCAGAACGCTATATACATAATAAATAAATAAATAAATAAATAAATCTTTAAAAGATTTTTTTTAACTCACATTAGGCCCAGTCATCATTCTCTCTGTTTCTATATCTCTCTCTTTCTGCCCCCCCTCCACCAGAGCCCCACCACTGCCTCCAACTTGTAGGTTAGCTGTAAATTCTTAGTCACTGTTGCCTTCCTGCCTGCTGCCATGCTTCCCATCAAGACTGTCATGCATTCACCCTCTGCAACTGTAAGCAAGCCCCAATCAAATGCTTTCTTTTCTAAGTTGTATTAGTTATTGGCAATATTGGTTTTTGATTTATTGGCAATAAACCAGTCACTAAGACAGAGAAGAAGTGATATTTGGATTGCCTGGAGGACCTTTAATTGAAAGCTACCTGAAGTTAGTTCCTGGATCCTTAGGGTTACTGCAGAGCAGAAGGTTTCCCGATAAAGACAGACTTACAATCGCCTCTCCTGGAAGGGTCAAACCACTGCCTACTCTCCTCCTCTACTCTGAAAATCTTCAACTCTATAATCTGTGCGTCTCATCTGACCTTTTTCAAATGGAGATTACAAGAATTCAGAATCTAAATTGAATCCAGAGTCGGGTTTCAATGATAAGAACAGTCCTGAGTGATACTGAGTGTGGTGGTCTATGCCTTTAATCTCCTAACTCGGGAGTCAGAAAGAGGCAGTTCTGCCTGGTCACATTGTTAGTTCTAGGACAGCCAGGACCATTTCAAGAAGCTCTCCCTCCTATCTGACCCCCCCTCCAACACACACAAGAACAATCCTGTGTCATCAGGCCCACATAACATCCACCACGCCTTCCTAATACTGAATTCTCACCAGAAAGTCTAAGTTTAATGTGACTGTGTAGAATAATAAGAAAGTGGTTCTGTTCAACCTCAGACCAAACCTCAAACCTCCTGCTTTCTTCTTTTTAAAAAAAGACATATATTCATTTTTATTTTCAACCATGCATATATGTTCTTTGTTGGGGTATATGCACATGAGCACAGGTGCCCATGAAGACAGAAGACTTGGATCCCTGAAAATGGAGTTCCCTGTAGGGGTGAGCCACCCAATGTGGGGCTGGAACAGAGCTCAGGCACTCTGTAAAAGCCATCAGAGCCATCTCGTCCACCTCGTATCTCCTACTTTCTTTCCTTATCTGCCTAGATGCAAAATTCTCTAACGAGAATATCTCACAGACGTTTCACCAAGCTCTCTAGGCTTCAGAAGTCAAGCTGCCCTTGACCCATCCAGTAAATGTTTTCATGTGGAGCAGGCATGCTCCAATGCTAGAGTGCAGTGGCATCAACTGCTACCCCAGCTGACCTAAGCCTCTGACACCAGAACCAAATTTACGCTGATGTTCTTCATGATTGTCTGGTTCCTTCTATCTCCACGAGACAGCGTCTGTATGTCAGAAGACAACAAGGCCTATGACAAATTCTTCAACCATACATTTCCTCCTCCTTGGTAAACTGAAAGCACCTTCCCCGACACATTGTTTGCATCAAGAAATCAGGTTAGGGAGTTTTCAGAGCGCCCATTCAGGAAACCTCCTTGTGTAAATCATTTCCTGTATCTTTTATCTGAGGCTAAACCCATGGTGTTCTTTAACATAGTTCAGGGCTAATGATATATGCCTCCCTTCCTTCTCAGCCCAAAATAATTAATTAAAAACACACATATACCCATATATGACCGTTCCCCATCATATTGCTGTAATTACTGCTAACATCAGTAACAAATCTTGTTCAAAAACACTCAGGTCTCTTTCTAGACACATCATTTAGATACCTGATCATGGAGCCCAAGACTTACTTCCTGCCTGTTGCAGGATATTTGATCCCCTTGTGAGCCCCAAGATTGTGAGCTGCAAAAACCTAAGGTGTGGTTCAACCCTAACACACTTTTAATCCAAGCTGTCTGTACACAGGATTTAAAAAAGTAAACCCTATGGTTGAGAGGTGGAGCAAGAAACCAGCTGACTGGGATTAAGCAGTAAAAAGGGGCTTTGAGTTGAAGGGTGTTTAAGACAGCATGGAGAAAAAAAAGTTCTCTAGCTTTTGAGCTCTTTAGCTTTTGTCTTTCCCTTCTGGGCTGTCAGCTGAGCTAGCAGGCTTTTGGCCTTGGGCTCTTTAGCTTTTTGGCTTTCTCCTTTGGGACATGGGTTGATTAGGAATGTTAGCTGGGTGCTTTCTCTGCCTCTCTGAGCTAGTACGTTTTAATCCCGGCATCTGGTTCCTGAGTCTTCACTGGTGAAATCGAATGACTGGGATTTACTTTCTTTATAACAGCACCCGTCCTTTTGTTTTTTGTTTTGTTTTCCAAGACAGGGTCTCACTATATAGCTCTAACTGTTGTGGGACTCACTGTGTAGATCAGACTGGCCTCTAATTCAGAGAGATCTGTCTGCCTCTGCCTCCTGTGTGCTGCGATTAAAGGCACGCACCAAAATGGCCAGTTTTCTTTTTTCCAGAGTCTCATAGTATACCCTCAGGATTTGAACTCAGTATGTAGCTGTGATGGCTCTTCTTCACTGTCAACTTGACTGGATTTAGAATACCCTAGGAGATGCAGTTCTGGGTGTGTCTGTGAGGAGGGAAGACCCACCTTAAGTGTAGATGACATCATCCTGACGAGGCCTGCTCTTTTGGAGTAGCATAACTATAGTTCACAGCTATAGTTAACTATAGTTAACAGCTATAGTTAACTGTATCTTAAGCAGCTGTTTAAGCCTAACAGCCACAACATGTCAGCTTGTTTCTGATACAGAAAAAAAATCTCTGCCAAGGTGAGGTTGACCAAAACCTATTTTTATGTTCAGCATACTCTATGGTCTTTGTTGTTCTCAGAAATTCCCTAACCATAAGCACAGCTGGCCTAACCACAAACTTTACCTGGGACCAATCAAACTAAATGTCAGCTAGAAATGCTTGTCTAGATAGAAAAAATAAAACCCAACTAACCAAACAAAAACTTGAGTCAGAGATGACTACCCTGTTCCACTGTACCCCCATCCTACTCGCCCCCATGGGAGCTAATTGTAGTTTTCACCTTTAAGTATGTAATATAGCTTCACCTAGGTGAGGCGGTTCAGATCCCAAACTGACTGCCTCCCTGAGCTCAGGAAATAAACTTTTTATTTTAAGCTTCTGTATCTGAAGTTGAGATTTCTCGGCCTCCACCCCAAGCCCAGCAATCCCTTGAGCTGGGGGCAGAGGAGAAAGCCAGATGAGAAGCAGCATCCTTTTGGCTTCATCATCCACTGATTTTAGGCATCCCGGTCACACGCTCTAGCTGTTATGCGCTCACCCATACTGTCTCTATCATGATGGATGGCACCCTCTTATATCATGAAACAAAGTAAATCTTTCTTCTTTTTAGCTGCGTCTGTCAGGTATTTTGGGTACAATAATGAGAAAAGAAAGTATCACAGAAAACCAGGTGAACATTGGAGTCTCAGCAGTCCTTTTGTCCCCGTTCCAGAGTGTCGGGTATAGAGGCATGAGCTATCGTACCTGGCCTCAGGAGTGGGCCCATAGTGAGGGTGATGCATTGCCTTGGGGCTCTTAGTGTGATGCCAGGAGCCTCTATGCCAACTTTGTTATAAATTCAGAGAGTTTCAGCTCTGCACCATGGTTCCTGAATTTTGCTGAGATGTTCAGGAGACTCCTGTGCATGCTAAGTCTCTGGTCTACGGGCCTTCTAGACACAGTCCCAGAGCTGTGCATTCCATTTCAGGTTCTGATGAGATGACTGAGCACTGAGCCAGGGTTATGTCCTTGCTCTCTCTTTTCAACAGCTAATCACTTACTCCATGGTCTCAAATATTTAACCTATTTCTCCAGACAACTCTCCCAACTACCAACATGACTGATTTTCCTCCTGTCCTTATACAGCAGCTCTGTTCTTCTATTGTTCATTTCTAAATTTCCAGTGTTTTGTTTAGCTCAGCTGTGCTGGAATTTTAAAATACACATGCTGTCATGCCTGACTTTTGTATAGATGCTGCGGATCCAAACTCAGGTCCTCATAATTGTGTAGCACTCACCGTACCCACTGAGCCACCTCTCCAGTCCTTCATTCAGGAGAGCCTGTCTAGACTTGAAACTCTCTGAAGAGAATGATGACTTACAGGAAGTCTCTTCCGCTGTGGGCTTCACACACACGAGGCTGAACTGCCGCTGACCACAGAACTCACGAGTGTGGCCCAGGAAAAGACCAGACTCTAGAGGAAAGATACAGAAGGGACAGGTAATAAATTCCCCTTTTCAACAGAATTTCTGTTTTCACTTCTTTTCCTATAAGCCTAATCTTGTCAATAAAGAAAGAAGGAAATTGGATTCAGAAATAAAATTGGACTTACATAAAATATAAGTGCCATAATTCTTTGTATTCCCTGAGGAAAATGTGCCCTGGTCTGTAGTAAGCAGCCTCTTTACATCTTCCTTACACCTGAACTTGTTTCTCTCTGATTTATGTTTTGGTTTTTTTGAGATAGGGTTTCTCTGTGTAACAGACACAGCTGCCCTGGAATTCTCTTTGTAGCCAAGGCTAGCCTAGAACTCACAGAAATCTGCTTGACTCTGCCTGGGATCAAAGGTGTGCACCACCACACCCAGCTACTCTGATTTATGTTTAGAGAGAGAAATCTAGATTGACATACCGCAAAGCAAACTTGATCGGGATAATTGTAGGGCCAACCCTATAGGTGACTGTAAAGATTGCCAGGTCCAGTTCCCAAATACCAGAGTCAGACAGCACACCCAAACTAGACAGATATTTCCCCAAATCATAGAGCCTACCTCTATCCACTTCCTCCCACACAATGTTCTTCTATTAAGCCTCTTTCATGAGGAAAGACAGGAAACTTGTAAACATCCCTCTCAAGTTCTTCCTTAATGCGTCACTCACTGACTTTTTCCCCATCTCTACATAGACCAAAGTGGTCTTGAATTGAGTTAGTACCCATTATTAATACTCTGCTTCCTGAGTACTGGGAATACAATCATGGGCTACCATGCCTGTTTCATACACACACACACACACACACAAACAAACAAACAAACACACAGATTTAGACACACAGGCCAGGTGGAAGTATGTAGTTGAGCCTGTGGCTGACCTTAACCCTCTTGCCTCCATCTCTCAAGTACTGAGATTACAGAAGTATATCACCACGCTGAGAAAAGATATGCATTCTTTATATGCTTCCTACACAAGATAAGTGAGACTGAACTATTTCTAACTTATTCTGAGAAATGAAAGACTGGCTTAACATGACCCATGACTGGACAATGTGTAAAGAATGGAAAACGTTGGAACACTGAGTCCTAAATGGGATGTCTTCATCAACCCCTCCCCTCAAGGGCCATAAATGTATGCAGAAGAAGAAGTGGAAATATTGAGAGAACCAGAAGTGGTGGGTGATGCCAAGGAAACCGTCTTCTAGACATGACAGGATTGATGCACATAGGGACTCAGAGACTGTGAGAGCATGCACAAGACCTGAAGAGGCTCAAGACAGACAAAAATCTCATCACCGAAAAGGAGGACTGGATACACAGTCCTAACCCTGGTGTTGCTTTGTTTTGATTTTTTTTTTTTGTCTTACTGTTTTTTGTTTTGTTTTGTTTTTTTCTTTTTTTTAGAGAAAAAGAGAGGAGAGAGAGATCTGGGGAGAAGTGGGGAGAGGGAAACCATGATCGAACTATAGTGTATGAAAAGCCAGGTTTGGTTCTCATGCCTTTAATCCCAGCACAAGGGAGACAGACCCAGGAGGATCTGTATGAGTCAGAGGCCAGGCTGTCTACTAGTGAGTTCCAGGACAGCCAGGCCTATATAGAGACACCTGTCTCAACTCCCTCTCCAAATATGTGTATACATGTATGCATATATGTGTAGTATGAAAAATTAATAAAAATAATAGAAACAAAGACTGGTTTAGTAGAAGATGGGGAAATAGATTAGATTTATTATTTAATCCTTATTTGTCCTTATTCTAATTTATGTTCTTTTGTCTCTTTGAAGATCTCTTGCCTGAGATCAAAGATCTCTTTGATTCCTTGCCTGAGTTTTTTGTCCTCATCCATCAACTTGATTTTAGTGTGGGAAACTTCTTTTTTAAAATTGCATTTATTTTTAATTTGTGCGAGTGCATGTGTGTGTGTGCGCATGTGTGCATGTGTGTCCTGTGCACACAATATGATGCGGGTATGGAGGAAGATAGAGTCTCTCCTTCCACTATTTCAGAACTTGAGATGGAATTTCAAGTTTCACTTCAAAAAATTTCATTTTTTTTCAGGCTTGGTGGGAAGCACCTTTATCTGATAAACCACCTCAAAGGGGCCAATGTGTGAGACTTCTAGGGACGTCTCAGATATCGGAAGCTAAAGAGACCAAGGACTGCCACCTTTAAATATGGCGCTCTGGAATGCCGCTTGTTTTATAGTAAGGGAGGTTAGTACTAGATGCTGAGTAAGGGCTTTGTCCCCAAATTGCCTAATGTCTTGAATCACAAAAACAGAAGCCAACTATCTTTGGTCCTCTTCCTCTGTTTCCTTAATTGCCTTATATGGCAGAAAGCCTGTCAACATCATAGATAGACATTTGCCACATATTTTTGTTATCTATTTAAATTTTATTCAGTGTTCAAAAATAATATTTTCAAATCATTTGCAAATAGGTTCATCTTATGGGTCCCATGTCAATTGTATGTTCTCTAATCTCACTGAATCCCTGGAAAAATAGTTAACTGTCCCTAAATGTTCTGCATTCTTCTCACCCTCACCCTTTAGAAAGGGCACAGAGCTTCTAAACCATATGCGGGATGGTTCTCAACTCACAGGCATTCTCTGGCTTTGGGCATCTGAATACTGGGAATAGTGGCCAGTGCCATACCTGACTCAGAAAGTAGTTGCTGAGGCATGTCCCATGGACCTGAAGTCACTGAGATACTCTTCTTGAGCTCTATTAGATCAAACTCTTTTTCATTTCTAGAATTTACCTGCCATGTTGTTGTGCTGAGCTTCACAGTTGAGTCTGTTGGTATCTTGACATGAGTTAAGCTGTGGAGCTGAATTATAATAGCAATTACTTGGCACATACACCGTCTGTCAGTTACTTACATGATTAAAAAAAGTTTCAAATTAAAAATGTATTTTGTGTGTGTGTGTGTCTTTGTCTGAAATACACTCATGTAGCCAGCCTGGCCTCAAACTTCATATGTAGCTGAAGTTGGACTTGAACTCCTGATCTTCCTGCATCCACCTCCCGAATACTGAGATTACAGTATTCTTTAAGAGCCTCTTTAAGAAATAAAAGTTAACTTCATTAGATTAACCCCTTGAGTTTCATCTTTTTTGTGTCTTTGGTCGTGTAGAAAATACACGCAATGAATTTTGTTACATTCTAAGATGTCTGTCTCAAAAAAACTGTTTCCTGAAACTGCACTTCTTGTACTAGTCAGATGGTTGAGTGGGTAAAGACACTTGACTCACAGAAAGATGAAAGAACAGTGGCCCCACAATTCATCCTCTGACCTCCACAAGTGCACATGACATGTGCCTCCCTCACATCACGCACAAACACAATAACATAATAACAATGACGATAACAATAATTTGCCTTCTATAATGGAATACCATTTACTTGGAAGACTTAATGACAGAGAAACTATGATTTACACTTGAAATTCTAGGAGTATTTTCTCAAAAATGAACATCAGTTGGCAATATTTGTTTCCAGTAATAAGAAGGAAAAACTATAATTTAAAAAACTTATATCCATATCCACTATGACAATTTACCCATATCAACAAAACTTTTGATGCAGTGGTATGGTGATGTTAACAAACACTTTTGATAATTAAACGAAGAAGCAGGTATGAAAATCCAGCACCTTTTATTTATACAGACAAGAGAATTGCAAAAATGAAAAATATAAATACATTTTCTCAGAAAGCCCATGGAGCTTTCTCTAAAGCACATTATATAATAGGACAAAGCACATCAAAACAAATATTAAAAAATGTGAAATATGTTTTTTTACTCTATCCATTCATAATGGAAACTAATATAAATAAGAACTATAGAACATATACAAATTCATGGAAATTGCAAACAAGCTATCAAAGAAATAGAGAAGGAAATAATTAAACTCCTAGAACAGAATGAAAGTGAAAACATAGCATACCAAAACCTGAGGAATACAATGAAAGCAATTCTGAAAGCAAATTTTATAGCTACAAGTAACAATGTTAAAGAGTCAGAGGAATCTCAAATAATCTAACACACCGGAGGACCTTTAAAGAACAAACAAACTCCCAAATCAGTAAACAGAAAGAAGCAATGAAGATTATGACAAAAATTAAAGAAACGGAAATGATAAAAGGAAATATAAAGACTAAAAGAAAAGGTAAATATACTAATAAAACATCAGACACAGAGATGGTGCCAAGAAAACTGGATATGTGCATGTAGAAGGGTGAAACTAGACTTCTATCCCTTTGTATGAAAATAAACTCTAAATGGATCAAACTGAAACTGTTAGTGGGAAAATACTTCAATATACACATAGGGAAGGACTTTTTCTCTATGTTGCCTGACTGTCCTAGAACTTGCAATATAGACCAGGCTGATCTTGAGCTCACAGAGATCTACCTATCTCGGCCTCCTGGGTACTGGCATTAAAGGTGCATGCCATCAGGCCTGACTCAGGACTTTCTGAGTAGAACTCCGGTTGCCTAAGAAATACTGCCTAAATTTGAGAAATGGGACCCCATGCAGCTATAAAACATCTAGGCCATCAATATGTCTTAGTTGGTAGAGATACCTGCCATCAAGCCCAAAAAATGAGTTTGATACCCAAGATCCATGAGATGGAAAGAGAGAACTGATGCCTACAAGTTGCCTACTGACACACTCTCTCTCACACACACACAGAAAATATTTTTTAATTAAAAAATCATTTGAACAGCAAAATAAACAGGTAATGGAGTGAAGAGCTTGCCTACAGAAAGGGAGAAAATCTTGAAAGATGTACATCTAACAAAAGATTAATATTTCAAATATACAAAACTAAAAAGGTCAAATAATCAACAAATATTTTAAGAAATAATTCAAGAAATAGTTCTTAAACTATAAAATGCAAATGACCAATAAATATATGGAAATGTACAATTTCATTAGTTGTTAGAGGAATGTAAATTAAACCTATTTTGAAATTCCATCTCATTCCATTCCACTTCATTCTTATGAAATAAGAAATAGGGCCTGGATATGGCTTGCTTAAGTGTGAGGCCTGAGTTCAACCCAGAATCCAGGTAAAGATGAACACTCTAGACTCTAGAATTTAGAGCATCCACAATGCCAGCACTCCTACAGGGAGATAAGAAATGGAGACAGGAAAATTGCCCAAAAGGTGAATGTCCAGCTAGCATATGCCTCTGAGAGCAAAAGGAGACACTGTCTATAACAAGGTGGCATGTGAAGACTGATACCCCAGGTCTCTCTCTCGTTCTCTCTCTCTCTCACACACACACTGGCTGTCTAGAATATGAATAAAGAGTGCATATATGGAAATATAAACTAGTCTAGTAATAGGGCTGAGGATGTAGTTTATTTGGAGGAGCCTTGCCTAGCATGCAGAAAGCTATGTGTTCTATCCCCAGCACAGCATAAAACAGCATGATTCAATAGGCTGCAACCTTAGCACTTAGTGGTTGGAGACAGAAGGATAAGAAGCTCAAGGTCATCCTAAGTTGAGGCCAGCCTGGCCTCAGGAGACTGTCTCAAAAAAGCAGACAAAAATAAAAACACATATAATGAGCAACACAGTTACACCACACGTGGCTATTTATCTGAAAGGCCAACACATCATGGTGCTACTTTCACAAATACTTACTGCAGCATTATTTATAGTAGCTAAGTTATAAAACTAACACAAGTGTTCAAATCAGAAGCTATAAAGAAAATGTGCACACACACACACACACACACACACACACACACTGGAATTTTTCAGCCAAAGGAAATAACAAAAGTTATGTAGCTTGCAAGAAAATAGCCAACTGAAGACCATCCTAATAACTGAATTAAGCAGTTTGAGAAACACAAATTATCACCTTTTCTGTCACTTGTGATTTCTAGATTTTATATAGGTAGATAAAATCATAATGTACAGATTATGGGTAATAGCAGAGAGGTGGAGGGAGGGAAAGGCAGTGGGGGTACGTCCAACCTGCACTATATACTTGACGGACACATTCTTATGCTGTAACACATTACCATGTAAAATGAATGCACACAATGAAAAACCTTAAAAAGTGAAAACTACTTTAGCTTTTTGTTGTTTTGAGTTTTTCAAATTTGGAGGGTTTTGTTTGACGCAGGATCCCCTGTAGCCCAGGCTAGTCTCCAATTTGCTATGAAACTTAGGCTATTCTTTGTTTTGTTTTGTTTTGTTGAGACAAAACAACTATCTGTGTAGCCCTGGATACCCTGGATATCTGTAGACCAGGCTGATCTGCCTGTCTCTGCCTCCTGGGTGCTGGAATTAAAGGTGTGCACCACCATCCCCCAGCTTGGAACCGAGCATGCTTTTAAACATCCAGGCCTTCTGGAATCACGCCCTGTGATCATATCACTGTATTGCCGTCACACTTGGTCTTATGCGGTGCTTGGGACTGAACCCAGGGATTAGGGCAATGTAGGTAGGCACTCTACCAAACTCTACCAAACTCTATAGCCCTAGCACTGTTTACTCTGCTCTGTTTTCCCTTTTTCACCTTCAGTGTTTGTGTGTGTGTGTCCACTTGTCCAAGTATGCCACAGTGTAAGCATCTGCTCTTACTTACTGGGCCAAGGTTACCTGATATGGCTGGTCCAGGAATTAAACCAGGCTCTAGTTGGAGGGAGCACAGCAAGACTGAGACTGTGACATTTTTTACTGAGAGAGTTTTTATACCCCTATCAGAAACAATATAATGGCAACTGCTAAGTTGTAGTTGGATGTTTGTAAGCTATACAGGGAATGCAAGATTAATGCCTCAGACCATTGTCCTGTCAAGCTTCCTTGCTTCCTTGACTTCTAAGGGAACATACAGTAGCTTACAGAGTGGCCTGAACACTTTACTGCCTGAGGGAGTGCCTCAGTCTCTCAGGAACTGGAGGCACATAGTGCCCCAAGAGCCATGAACTCTCACCTGAAAAACCTATGATATATACCAAGGCATACTGGCCAGGCCACCTTCATGGTTCCTTGCATCACAGTGCCAGGCAAAGGTCAGGGGACAACTTGCAGGGACTGGTTCTCTCCTTCCACTATGTGGGCTCCCAGGATACACTCATATAATGTCTTTGGCAACAACTGCCTTAAACTGCTGAGCCCGCTCCCTTGCCCCCCCCTTTTTTTGAGACAGGATATACCACAGTCTAGCCTTGAACTGTGACAAGCTTCTTGTCTCTGTCTCTTAAATATTGGGGTATTGGGGTTACAGTCTACTATACTGTCTTAATCACGTCTCTGTTGCTGTGAAGAGACACCATGACCACAGCAACACTTTTTTCTAAAAGAATGTTTATTTTTTTAAGATTTCATTTATTTCTTTATTTTATGCATTTATATTAGTGCTCTATCTGCATGTGCACCTGCATGCTAGAAGAGAGCAGTTAAGGGTATAGATGGTTGTAAGCCACCATGTGGTTGCTGGGAATTGAACTCAGGACCTCTGGAAGAGCAGACAGTGCTCTTAACCATTGAGCCATCTCTCAAGCCCCCACAGCAACTCTTATAAGGGAAATCACTTAATCAAGGCTTGCTTTCAGTTTCAGAGGTTTAGTCTGTTATTATCACAGGGGAAGGAAGCATGACAGCAGGCAGGCAGACATGGTGGAGAGTTCTACATCAGGATACACAGGCAGCAGGAAGAGAGAGTATTGGGCCTGGCTTTGGCTTTTGAAATCCTAGACCCCTAATGACACACTTCCTTCAACAAGGACACACCTACTCCAACAAGGCCATAACTTCTAATTCTTCTCAAGTAGTGCCACTTCTTGATGATTAAGCATTCACATACATGAGCCTATGGGGGGGGTGTCAATTCCTACTCAAACCATCACATGACCTATAGTTTACATTTTTACTATGGTAAATGCTGATCGATATAACCTGCATAGCAGCTTTATTTGTAATATCCAGAACCTGGAAACAACCCATATGTCCTTCAGTTGAGGAATGAATACAGAAATTGTGGTACATTTACATAATGGAATATTACTCAGCAAGTAAAAACAAGGAAATCATGAAATTTGTGGGCAAATGGTGGGGTCTAGAAAAGATCATCCTGAGTGAGGTATCCCAGAAGCAGAAAGACACACATGGTATATATTCACTTATAAGTGGGTATTAGACATATCATATAGGATAAACATACTAAAATCTGTACATCTAAAGAAACTAATCAAGAAGGAGAACTCTGGGTAAGATGATAAATCTTCACTCAGAAAGACAAATGGAATGGACATTGGAAGAATGAGAAAACAGGAAACAGGACAGGAGCCTACCACAGAGGGCCTCTGAAAGACTCTACCTAGCAGTGTATCAATGTAGATGCTGAGACTCATAGCCAAACTTTGGGCAGAGTGCAGGGAATCTCATGAAAGAAGGGGGAGATAATAAGACCTGGAGAGGACAGGATATCCACAAGGAGAGCAACAGAACCAAAAAGTCTGGGCCCAGGGGTCTTTTCTGAGACTGATACTCCAACCAAGGACCATTCATGGAGATAACCTGGAACCCCTGCTCAGATGTAGCCCATGGCATCTCTGTGTCCAAGTGGGTTTCCTAGTAAGGGGAACAGGGACTGTCTCTGACATGAACTCAGTGGCTGGATTTTTGATCACCTCTCCCTGAGGGGGGAGCAGCCTTGCCAGGCCACAGAGGAGGACAATGCAGCCAGTCCTGATGAGACCTGATAAGCTAAGGTTAGAAGGAAGAGGAGGAGGACATCCCCTATCAGTGGACTTGGAGAGGGGCATGGGAGGAAATGAGGAGGGAGGGTGGGATTGGGAAGGAATGAGGGAGGGGGCTACAGCTGGGATACAAAGTGAATAAACTGTAATTAATATAAAAAAATAAAAAGTTAACAAAAATAATAAATTTATACTTGAAAAAAGAAAGAGAGAGAGAACCTATCTTGTAAAGCCGAATAAAGATCTTAAAACTAAAACACTGAGAATTTCTGACTGGCAGGGCTCCTGAAGGTGGGGAAGGGAGCAAGGAGACACTGCGATAAAGAGTGCAGGAGGAATGGGGTGGTGGTAGGGTTCTGTGTCTCAGGTTTTGTCTTTCAGAGTGGGGAAGCCAAAGGCTGGGAATTTCCCTCAGCCCTGGGTTTTATTTCTCCACTCACTTCCTTTGTCTTCCTGCCTTAAACAAGTGTTCTTTCTCTCGGTGTATGTCCGAATTCTGGAGAAAGCCAATCAGAGTCACCGCAGTCTCTTCCCACATAGTGCTATAAAAGCCACAGAGAGGAACAAGGACCTAATTTCTCCAGTTTCTTTGAAACACCAAGGATGAGGACTCCAGCTCCCCAAAGTTTCCTCCTGCTGCTCTTGGCTGCCCTAGCTCCAACTCCCACCCAAGCCGGTGAGTACAGGGTCCTGCTGGGAAGAGTGTGGAATGGGCAGAGTGGGCGCAGCACTACGGAAGTATGAACTTTCTGGGCTCCTGGAGATGAGAGGCCTCTGCCCGTGGGTCTCCACCCCCTCGCCTTGCTTCCCTCCCTGCACTGAGTCCCTAGAGAAGGAAAGAGGGTTGAGTTCTTACCGTGCACACCCATCCCAGGCTCACACTCGCTAAGCTATTTTGAAATCGCCATGTCCGGGCCTGGCCTCCTGAAGCCCCGGTTCATCTCCCTTGGCTACGTGGATGAGTTGCAGTTTGCGCACTTCGACAGCAATGAGCAGAGTCAGAGGTTGGAGCCGCGAGCGCTGTGGGTGAAGCAGATAGAGCCAGAGCGTTGGGAGCGAGAGACACTGAGAGTCAAGAATCACGCACAGAATGCCCAAAGTCTCCTAGAGGACGCAATCAAAGAATACAACCAGAGCCAGGATGGTGAGTGTCCCGGAGTCAGAGGTCACGGCCCACCCAGGTCCCCCTACCCTCTCTAGTTTCTTGGGATCCCTGGGACTGAGAGTTAGCCTTGAGGTTGCAGGAGCCATAGAGATCCTCGGCTAGGGAGTTGAGGACTGTGGCTAATCCAGGTTAGGTCTAAATCCAAACCCTTGGGCTGGGGCCAGGTGGGCACTCAGAGCTAACTGTGAAGGCGGGGCCAGTCTCTCACACTTTCCAGTGCATAACTGGCTGCACCGTTGGGCCGGACGGGCGCCTCCTCCGAGGGTACAGTCACCATGCCTACGATGGCCAGGATTACATTGCCTTGAGCGAAGACCTGAAAAGGTGGAATGTGGCTGACTCAGCGCCTCAGATCACCCAGCAAAGGTGGAAGGACTCTGGTGTGGCTGAGATGGTCGGGGCTTTCCTGGAGGTGGAGTGTGTGCAGACCCTCCGTAGCTACCTGGAGCTGGGCAAGGAGATCCTGTTGCGCACAGGTACAGAGCAGCCGAAGGGACCATGGGGCACTACCCTTGGACTTGGGCTCAAGTCTCCCAAGGAAGAATATCACCTCTCTCTTTCACATTGGAAAGGAAAAGAGTGCTTCTGGGTTTCCAGTATCTTTGGAGACTGATTCCAGTGGTGCTGAACTCTCTCAGACCCTACCTAGTCAGTATTCCAAATCCATTTTGCCAGTGGAAAAATGGAGTGCCCTATCCTAGGCTAGTGTAACCTAGAATTTGCCAAGGAATACATTTCCAGGTGACTGAATCTAGGCTACTGTGCCAATTTGTACTCCTCTTCCACCACACTTCTCCTGTCACATGAGTACAACTGCATTATTCTAGTAAGAACACAAAATGACTGAATTTTCCACTTTTCCTCTTCAGATGCCCCGAAGGTACATGTGACCCACCACCCCAGACCTCAAGGGGACGCCACCCTGAGGTGCTGGGCCCTGGGCTTCTACCCTGCTGACATCTCCCTGACCTGGCAGTTGGATGGGGAGGACCTGACCCAGGACATGGAGCTTGTGGACACCAGGCCTGCAGGGGATGGGACCTTCCAGAAGTGGGCAGCTGTGGTGGTGCCTGCAGGAGAAGAGCAGAGATACACGTGCCATGTGCTGCATGAGGGGCTGCCTGAGCCCCTCACCCTGAAATGGGGTAAGGAGGAGAACAGACATAGAATCTGTTGCCAGAAAAATTTCAATCCAGTCTGAAGACCTGAACAAGGTCATGGCTGAAAGCTGACATCAGGTCTTCAGTCTTCCTTCACTTCCTAGAGACACCTCATCCCATCATCCACATCATGGGAATCACAGCTGGTCTGATGCTTTTTGGAGTTTTGGTCACTGGAGTTGTGGCTGCCATTGTGATAAGGAAGAAGAGGAGCAGAGGTAGGGAAGGGTTTGTATCCGAGGATTTTTGTCTTACTGGGAAATTCCAAGCCCTATCTAAAATCTGCCTATTTCATATTTTGTTACCACAAGGCACATATGTGCAAGCATGCTTATCCGATCTGGGACCATGTGTATTAACATAGCTTTTTGTAAAGCACTTGTGAAAAGGATGGACAGGAATTTCATATTGTGATTCTGTAGATTCTTATCAGTTAAACAGAGAGATGACAGCTAAAGGGACAGCTTCATGAGGGCCTTTGGTCCTCTTTCTGCCCACGTGTCTTTTCTCATGTTTCCTGATACGGCTGTACATCTGTAGCCACACTTTTAGACACTTGCTTAATGTCCAGGCATAGGTTTCCTGGGACCTCATAATACTGCATATTCTTGGTCATTTTTCCCATAGATGAAAGATGACATATTTCTGTGCAGATAATTTCTCCAGGAATTGACTTTCCTCATTCTATTTTCACCCTTTAGCCACCCAGCACTTAATTCTCTTCACACACTAGGGAATACTGCAAGAGAGTCTAGCAAGGAGGCAAAGACCAAGTCTCTACAAATATTCCTGCAACTGGGAATAGCATGAGTTCTCAGCTCCACAAGCTGAGGGACCATATGCTGGACCCTGACTCAGCAAAGGGAGATAAGGAAAAATTGGAACTGCAAAGGATACATTTTGGCAAGGATGACATTGCCACATATTTACCAGGAGAAGCAGGGAGGGGCACCAGCAGAGTGATTAGTGGCATCTATGCCCCAGCTCTTGTGCGGAACCAGGTGTGGACAGGCTTACAGGTTCTATTTCTAGGTTCTGATGTCTTAAACTTGGTTCTAAATCAAGTAAGCCCCAATATCATATATAAAAATTATGTTTAAATAAGAAAATGGATTTCATTATTTCTAACAAGAGTAAGAAACCAGTTTGGGGAATTTTCAAATAACAACCATTCAGAGACTTTTGTTGTGTAAATTGCTTCCTAAATCTCCCATCTGAGGCTACACCCCATGGGAGGGAAAACAATGTCAGCATGATAACTCAGGACATATGCCTTTTCTCTTAAAAATTCTTAAAATGCCCAAGACCCTTCTCCAGACGTGTGCTGCTCTGATCACTGACATCACTAACCACAAATATTGTTCTAAACTAACCAGGTCTCTTCCCAGATCCATACTTTATATGGATCGTAGAGCCCAGGACTCACTTTGTTGGTTTTTTTTTTTTATACAGGGTCTCATGCTGTATCCCAGACAGGCTTCCAACTCACTGTGTAACTGTCATGATCTGCATGGACAGTTCTGCAGAGTTCTGCATCCACTTGACTGGATTTCGAATCGCCTAGGAAATATATCCTGAGTGTACTGTGAGGGTGTTTCCAGACAGGGTGAACTGAAGAGGGAAAGCCCACACTGAATTTGGTTGGTACCATCCATAGCCAGGGTTCCCAAGACTGAATAAAAATAGAAAATGGAGAAAGCTATACGAGGCTGTATGAGAGCAAGTATTCCTGACTGCCTTATTCCTGATCAGTGGAGATGAGGTGCCCCAGCCACACTGCCATACCTCTATGCCAAGGTGCTCTGTATGTTAAGTTACAAACCAAAATAAACCCTTTTTTAAGTTGCTTCTGTCATGTTTTTGTCACAACAGTGAGAAAAGTTATTAATACAGAAACTAACACCGGCCTTGAAGTCCCAGCAACCTTTCTGCCTTTGTTTCTAGAGTGTGGGGATTATGGGTATGGACTACCACACTAGCTCCAGAAGGCATTTATGTAGCAAGATACAATGGTGACATAGCCTAGCAATCCCTTTCTATGTCATTCTTTCTATAGGATCTAAAGACCAGCAGCCTCTGTCCAAAGCCTGTTATAAATTCAGAACATCAGCTCTAAAGCAGACTTCCTGAATCTTGTTGTGGTATCCAGAAGACTCCTGTGCTTTGGAAAGTATTGGGCTTCTGGTCTTGAGCTTTCTAGACATACTCCAGAGCCATGCATTCTGCTTCAGGTGTACATTCTAATGAGATGATTGAACACTGAGCCAAGATTCAGTCCTTGTGCTCTTTCTTTTCAACAATTAACCATTCCCTTTGTGATTCTACTCCTCTCCAAGGTTTCAAATAGCATTTAAAATGCCACTCAAACCTATTTCTCTATTCTTGACAAGTCTCCCAAATACCTCCAGACTCATCTAGCCAAGACCAACATGATTGCTTCATTGCCATTTCCTTGTCTTCTAACACAACTCTGTTCTGCTATTATAATCCAGACTATTTTAGTCAGGATTCTCAAGAGAAAAACACACAGACACACACTCACACTCTCTCCGAAATGAATTTGTTAAATGATTTTAAAAACAAGTGAGGGCTGAGAAGCCAGTAGTTACTCCATCCTTGAGGCTGCTGCCTCAACAGCTGTGGTCTCTCTGTGGGACGACAACTGGTGTCCTCAGTCCTCTAGCGAGGTGCCTCAGCAGTCCCAGGCTGGCACAGGGAGCCCACAAAGTTCTCGAAGAGCTGCTCTTCCCTATTTCTCCTAGAAAGCTTGGAAACACACATTCTGTTATCAGCAAAGGAGTCAGCAGTAGCAACAGCAACAGGGCAAATCCCTCAGTCGAAAGAGGGAAAGCCAAGGAGGCAAAAACTAGAGATAAACTTTTCTGAAATGCCCATTTTTATGTAGGCTGCTACCTGAAGGTGCCACCCACAATTGGAATATCCTTTCCCACACCAATCAAGGCAATCAGGACAATTCTTTAGGTATGGCTCCCTACTCAGGTGATTTTAGTTAGTGACAAGTTGATATTAAAACCATAATATATAGCCCTAATTTGTGTGTGTGGGGGTGTCATCTTACACACATTCTATTCTCTGTACTGACCTGGTAGAAATGTTGTATTCACATTATCCACGTTTAAAATAAATATAAAAGCCATTTTCCACTCATTTTTCTCTGCTCACACCTGGGGAATATTAGTAGTCCAATATAACTTTCTGATTGCTTTTTCCACTTTATTGCTTGCTCTCCACAAATCCATTCACATCTCAACCAGAAGAATCATCTATTACTTTTATCATTATGTTTTTTAAACACAGTCTGTGAGGCTGAATTTGTGAGTCTCCTGCCTCTGCCTGCCAAATGCTGGGATTCTAGACAAGTACCACAACATCTGGCTCATGATGTTTTGTTTTGTTTTTTTAATTGTATATTGTAGACTTCTATTCTCCATTCTGTTCTGTTGTGTTGTTTCCTGTGCCCTGTAACTTTTCCTAATGTTCTGGTTTATTCATATATCTTGAAGTGTTTTACCCAGTGTTTTCTTCTAGCAGTGTCATAATTTTGTATTATATTAAATTCTTGATCTATTTTGAATTGACTGTTTATAGGCTGATAAGGATACAGTGTTAGTTTTTTTTTTCTACAGCATTTGTCGAACAAGTTTGTTTTTCCAATTTATTTTTGACACTACTGTTGAAAATTAAGTGGCTATAACCAGATTATTTCTACATCCTCTAGTCTTTTTCATGGTCTATTTGCCTGCTTCTGTGCTTGTCCCATGCTGATTAGAGATATACTATAATGCTTCCAGCATTGTTCTTGCTGCCAAGAATTACTTTGGCTATTCAAGAATTTTTTTTTCTTCTATATCAATTTTAGCATTGCCTTTTTCTAGTTCTTCGAAGAATGCCATTGAGATTTTTGCGGGAATTACACTGAATTTCTAGATTGCTTTCAGTATTACAGCCATAGCCACAATATTCTGTATATTCATGAGCATCTTCTAGTATGTATCTGTGTGTTCACAATGGATCTTCCATTTCTTAACTGTTTTTTGTTTGTTTGCTTAGTTATGTAAACCAGACTGGGCCCAAAGTTTTGGCCTCCTGAGTGCTAGATTACAGATGAGCCACCATGTACAGGATTATTTGGTGCTTTCCTTACAGAGATCTTTAACCTCCATATTTATCATTATTTCTAAGTATTTAGACTCTTTCACAGCAACTATGAATGAGTTGTTTTCCTGATTTTTCTCACCATCTTTCTTATTGGTACATAGAAAAGCTTCTAAGTTTTGTGTGTGAACTCTGTTCCCTGAACTTTGCTGAAATTATTTTACATGTTTCAAACATACGATCATGTCATCTGCAAATAAAGATCATGTAACTTCTTCTTTTACTGGTGTCCCGGTCCATTTGTCTTACTGCTCTGGCTCATTCAGGAACTACTTTGAATAGGAGTAGAGAGAATAAGCCAAGCTTGGTGGTGCACACCTTTAATCCTGTATTTGGGAGGCAGAGGCAGGTGAATCACTCTGAGTTCAAGTCCAGCCTCATGGACACAGTGAGTTCCAGGCCAACTGGGGTTACATATGAGGCCATATCTAAAAAAGAACAAAACCAAAAAGAGTAGAGAGTAAGCATTCTTTATCTCACCCCAAGTTTAGAAAAAATGTTTTCAGTCCCCACTCTCCCTTAGTGTAATGTTGGCTATGATTGTCTTATATAGCATTTATTATATTAAGATACATCTCGTATTTCTAGTTTCTTGAGGGCTTAAATTTATCATGAAGCATGTTGAATTTTGTCAAAAACCCTTTTCTACATCTATTGAGATGGTCCTGTAACTTCTTGAATATTTTGAAAATTTTTTACTATCTAATGTTCCCCATTTCATCTCTAATTTTATTAATTTGACTTTTTCTTTTCTTGTTTTTACACAGAGTCTCACTGTGTATCCTAAGCTGGCTTGAAAATCACTATGGAGCCAAACAGCACCTTGAACTTCCAACAATTCTCTTGCCCCTACCTCCTGAGTATGTAGGTGTTTGCCACCATGCCCAGACGTCTTCACTATGTGTATATAACCACGGTGGAATGAGAAAAGTGGAATGAGAAGGTTTGTTATGCGACTGAACAACAAACATGTCTGGGGGAAGTCCTACACACATGATCCAGAAACATAAGGATAGAATTATTATCGTTCCTTTTTCTTTGTAAAAGTATAACTCTAAGGGAAATAAAAAGTATCAATAATGCAAAACATGTAAACAGACCATGTAATTAGTTTTTATCCTATTCATTTATAGTTCTATACATCTTCAGGGATGAGTTAAAATATCAATGAATAGAATTTCATTTTCATAAAGTAACTGTAAATAATATCACTTAAAATACATTCTTGTGTAGTAAAAACTGTTAATCTAGATATTAACTACCATAAATCATGGCTAAGAGTTATCTCTAGGCTATGAATGAGGATAATGGTTCCTGGGGTGTGGTAATGCTCTACTTTTCCCTGACTGGTTACAGGGTACTACTATGAAGCCCCGCTGGCTTCTGCCCCCAAATTATCCTGTCTACGCACTAGAATTATAGGCATTTGTCACCCTACAAAGCTTAAAGAAAGTGTTTTCGTTCATGTTTCCTGATCTGAGATCCAAGGCTAGGGGTTTCCTCTAGGACCCATAATCATATACCCTTTTTGGTTTTTTTCTTTCCATAGTTGTAAAATAATGTCCTTACACTCAATTTTCTCCATTCCATATCCACTCCTGAGACACGTCTCAGCATTTGAACACTTTTCACATACTAGAAAGGTAGTTCTCAACCTTCCTAATTCTTCAACCCTTTAATACAGTTCTGGAAACCCATATGTGGGCATTTCTGCCTGCGGGTGGTCTCACCTGAAACCAGAAGAGCCGTGTCTCAGTTCCTAATGGTCTTAGGTGTAGCCGGACTTTTGCTACTTTGTGGGTTCTTCTTTTTCCCACCCTTTATTTCCACCTCCAGTTCCACCCCCTATCACTAGATAGGAGAGAAGGATGGGGGGGGAAGAAATAAAGATCCCTGAATCTAACTTCTTTCCTCTTATTTCTTCTTTGCTTCTAGTGGGTCTTTGGTAATTTGTGGGTTCTTCCCCTCCCCATTTATCCCCCTGGTTTCATCTTCCTGTCATAATATAGGAGAAAGAGAGAGTGTGTGTGTGTGTGTGTGTGTGTGTGTGTGTAACAGAGAGAGAGAGAGAGAGAGAGAGAGAGATTCCCAAATCTAATTTTTTTCTTGTTTCTTCTTTGAGCATGACTACTAACAAACCACAATCAAGCCCCCTAAATGACCACCAACCACCAACCCCACCTATCAGGACTCTAGCATTTAGATACCCTCTGAAAAGTTCCCAGAATTCCAAACATCACACATTCACAGTAACTGTCTGCAGGTGGCAAAATCATGCCTCTGCTAGAGCATGAGACAATCATAGTCAGCTGCTGTGAAGAAGTCCCTATCCCCACATCTGGGATTAAAATGAAAACACATCCTTATGTTTTTTAAAGAAGCCAAAGTTCCAGAATTCTCACTACACTTACAGACTGCCAAATGGGTCATGACCCATAGGTTGAGAAACAGTGCATTAGAGACTAGAGGTGAGGCAGAGACCACATCCCTCCATCACTTTCCCAAACATTCTGGTAGATGGGCATAACCACATGCTTGACCTTGATTCATTACTTGGTGATAAAGAAAAGTTGGAATTGCATAGAATGCATTTGGCATTGCCACATTGAGTTTCCAGGGGGAGTCGCAGATGCTGCCTCATCCACGGTGACCAGCTCCAGAGTGGTCAGTAGCTTTTGTGCCCAGTGGCTTCTGAATGGGACCAGATGTTGATCCATTTGTGGGTTCTGTGCATAACTGTGGAATGTTAAGCACCAATTTCACACATAAAATTCCTTTGCATTTAAATAAGAAATTGGATTTTACTATTTGTATATAAAACAAGAAATCATTCTAGGGAATTTTCAGGTATCAAGTAGTCACAGACTTTTGTTATATGAACTGTTTCATAAATTCTCTACTCTGTGGGTGGGGAAACAAGATATCTCTTTACATGACATTTCAGGACTGATGACATGTCCTCCTCCCTTTTGTTTCTCAAAAAGAATTAAACGCCCATTTGAAACTCATATGTGTCATGTGTGCTGCTTTGATCCCTGATATCAGTGGCCTCAAATCTTGTTCATGTCTTTTCTAAGACCCACCATTTAGATTGCTGAACATTTTTTAAAGCAAGGTTTCATACTGTATGCCAGGCTGGCTTGGAAATCACAGACGCAGCCTTAGAATGAATGTCCTTGAGGGTGTTTCCAAGACAGAATTAACTGAAAGGGAAGACTTACCATGGATTTGGGTTCCACCATTGCATACTCTGGGGCCCCCAACTGAGTCAAAGAAGAGAAAGGAGAGAGGCAGATGAGAACCAGCATTCCTATTCTGTTTCCTGACACAGAAAGATGCATGGAGTGCCAACCACGTGCTCCTGCAATCGCCTCACCATGATGAACTCTGCTCTCCTAAATCATGAGCCAAAATAAATTCCTCTTCCCTCTAGTTGCTTCTGCAAAGAATTTGGTCAGAAAAATGAGAAAAGCAAACAATAGTCAACACTGACTTTGAACTCTTGGTAATCCTCCAGGATTACAAGTGTGAATGACCACAGCTGGCATGGCAATCACTTATGCAACAAGCTGTGAGGCTGACGCATATAGCCTAGAGGCTGCTGGCCTACATTCTTGCTGCTGTGTGATCAATAACCTCAGCCCAAGCCATACAGAATCCCACTCTACACCAGGCACAACCAATGTTGTTGTTCCAGGACTCATGTGCACAGGAAAGCCCCAAGCTGGGTAGTCACTTCAGCATACAGGCGGGGGTTGATCTTCATTTCCTTTCTTTTACCAATCACTCCTTTCTTGATTTTAGTCATTTCCAAGATTTTAAATGTCATTTAACATGTCATGTTTTCCTTTAGCCCAACAATATCTCCCAACTCCACTACTTCATTTGAATTTCTCCACCTCTGCTAACAAGGAATTTCATCCTTAACTTACACAATCATTTTCGGGTCCTCCTCTGTCCTTGTGCTAAATTTAATTCAGTAAGAAATGTTGTAATGTCCAAATGTTGTAAAATCTCAAATACAATTGGCTACTTTTCTTTTTCACACATTTACAACACAGATGAATGTTGGTTAAAGGAACCCTGACTATCCTTGTGTGTCTAGAATGAAGCCAACCTGAACATGGTATATGATTTAGAAATCTGTGTTAAACTTGGTTTATAGGTATGTTTGAGAAATTTGTATCCATGCTTACCAGCACGTTAGTGTTGTTCAGTTTGGCTAGCTTCATAAAATGGGTTTGATGGTGTTCCTTTTCTATATTCTAATTTGAGGATCTTTAGTCTGTTCAAACTCAGTAGTGAGTCCATTTGGTCCTGGGCTTTTTTGATTGAGAAACTCTCCATCACTGCTTCAACAAAGTCAGCTCTTTCCATAAAGAAGTTGTCTATAACACACTTCAGTCTCTTTAAGGGGTTAGTGAACCTCAGAATTACAAAGGAAACTAGACGGATACTAATGTGCGATAAGGAGCAGCTTCTCAAACCAGCGAACAGTGTCAAACACAGACAGCTGACGGGGGGGGGGGGGGGCAGGAACAGTGTGCTGGAGTTGGCAAACAGGCATCTCTATGACCAGCCCCAGAGGACCTGACAAGCAGAACATCAGGCATCTCTGTGGCCAGAAACTCAGCAGCGACAGGACCCCTTAACACCAAAGTGACACAAGCACACGATTGTCCTGGGTTGCCTACGGGAGACTTAGGCCCTCCTCTTTTTTCTGCCTCACCCAGAGACTGTCTAATAAAACCTCCCACGTGGAACTTGTCGTGTGACTTGACTTAGAACCCGCCATATAACTCGGCTGCCCAAACCCTAACAATGTTTACCACGTGGGACATTTAAATTCAACCGCATTAGAGACTCTGTCAAAAAATAAGGAAGCATTCATTTCCTCAGGCACACCAGCCACATTTTGGATGGTCAATGGCCACATACAGGAAGCGGCTACTCTTCTGAAGAACACAGATACAGACATTTGCTTTCTTGCAAGACGCCCTACTGGCCAGCACAGAGCCGGTGATAGCCAGCGCACACCCTGTCAGAAGTGCCACAGACTGAGTGTGCAACCTTAGGACACCAAGGCTTTGTCTCTGCTTCTCCATTCAGCAACTGTGCATTTCTACTTTCTCAGCTTTTGGTACTGAGAAAAGGAATCGGTGAGCTGGCTCAGCAAGCAAAGGCATTTCCTGCCAAGACTGAAGACTCAAGCTCTGGAACTCGCAGAGTGAAAAAAGACAACTATCTCCTGAAAGGGTTAGGCTAACTTTGTAACCTATATGTCTTCTAAAGCCTATAGTTTTGAGTTTTAGGTCCAGGTTAAGCTAAAGCCTCTTAGTACCTTTCCAGAGAGTAAAGGAATGTGACCCTATCTGTGAGGACAGATATAAAAAAAAAAGGGCAAGCAAGCAATGACCTTCACTCAGCAAAAGGAGGACCAGACCCTTGTCCTTGAGATAGCGTTTCTTAGCAACGAACCTAGACTTCTTCTGAGTAGCTTTTGACCTCCAGCCAAAAGTCCGCAGCCCCTAATCTTCAAGGATGAGCTAACCACCCCCACCTTAAATTGCAGCTGCATCCACACTTGGCAGGACTGGCCAAGCTTGAGCACCTAAGACTAACCAATTATCTTACTTTATAACTTCCTCATCCAATCCTAAATTGCCAAAACTGCAACTTCAAATTTCCCGCAATTTTTCTTTTAAAAACCTAAAGGCCTTTGTCTCCCGGTGCCACTCTTTGCTGACCGGCAAGGGTGACCCCATTGTACAATGGTTAATAAACCTCTTGCTTTTGCAACGAGTCTTGGTCTGGGGGAGTTTCTGGGAAGGGCGCGATTGAGCTCCTGAGCTGTGAGACCCCAGGTCTTACACTCCCACATGCTGTTCTCTAACATCCACACACCACACACACACACACACACACACCACACTTACCACACACACAGTGAAAAAAGAGAACTGTCTCCCACATGCTGTTCTCGAACACATGCACATTCATACGTACATACATACATACACACTCACAAAATAAACATAATAATAAAGACAATGAGTTGATGGGGCTAGGGAGATGGCTCCGTCGTTAAGAGCACTGGTTATTCCTCCAGAGGATCCAAGTTCCTAGCACCCACATAGTGCCCGCACCGCTCTGTAACCGCAGTTCCATGTGATGCTTTCTTCTGGCCTCCCTGGACACCAAGCATTCACCTGGCGCAGACATGCACTCAGACAGAACAGCCATATGCATAAAACAAATACATTTTTAAGAAGGGAAAATTAAGTCCGGTGTGATGACACATGCCTTTAATCCCAGTACTCTGGAGGCAAAGGCAAGTGGATCTCTTGTGAGTTCAAGGTCACCCCGGTCTACACAGTGAGTTCCAGAACAGCCAGAGCTATGTGATAGAAAGACTCTGTCTCAAGAGAAAGCAGGCAAATAATTGAATTGAAATACTAAATTGCATTCACCTTGGTGAATAAATTCTCACTAAATTCATAGTTTTTGCTTCATGGTTTTCAATAAGTTCTGAAGACATGTGTCTGTGAAAGGTTGGGTTTGCCTAACCCTGAAGTTGAACGTATGCTAAGAGAGGGTTGCTCAAGTGGGCAGGGCCTTTCTTCGCACAGCACCTGTACATCCCTTTATCATCACCCTCAACACACATTACCTGGTGGCAGAGTGAGTCACACCATGAGTTCTTCACTACTCCACGACAAGGCCTTTTCTTCAGGGTTGTGGAGAAGATTCTGCTGAATTAAGCATTCCATTCTGGAGGAGGGCACTAAGACTCATGCAGTACACACTGCTGATTCCCAGGAAGTTCCTGAAATCCAGAAGATCCACAAGAGCCCTCCCAAAGCAATGACACCTGGAGAGGGGAGACTCTCTGACCTGTCTGATATCTGCGAGTGCTGCAGAGAGGTGCAGGCTTCCAGCTTTCAAAAATTATCACTCACAGTATGGTAGGCTTTTTGGTGATACGGAGCTGTCTTTAAACATCCATGCTCATGTAAGTCATCCCAATAACTAACGTGTTTGCCAAGTTGGACTTTTGTGGAACTGTTTCTTTGGTCTGCCATTGGTGTCTTATCTGGGCGAGTAGATGTTTATTCATGTCTCCCCCAGGAAAAGTCTCCCATAACATTGCCTCATCTCCAGTAATGAACCCAATGCCTAGTACATAGGAAGAGTCTCAAAATTAAAGCTTTCCTATAACTAAATTACACGTTGTAAGCCAGAATTTTAGAGCCTGGTTAATATTTCTCTAGTGAAGGCATCAAAGTACCCATCAAAGTGTAAGATTATATTGAACTGTGGTAACATTATTAAGATAACTTTCAAAGTTGGAAACAGGAGGAACCAGAGACCCTGGCAGATGAAAAAAAAATCCTTATTCATCATTATTGTGCAATTAGGTCTTCCCAGCTTGGGGAACTAACATCTCTGAAACAACAGTGAATAATGGTGTTCCACAATGGTCATAATCCCCCATAAATACCATCACACTACGAATAAGGAAACTGTTTAAAAGGATAAGCAGAGCTGGCAACATCACTCATTGAGCAAAGGCTCTTGTTGCCAAGCCTGATGACCTCAGTTGAATCTCCAGACCCACATGATAGAAGGAGAGCAGCAACTCTTGCAAGTGGTCCTCTGACCTCCATAATGACCTGTGGTGTACACACACACACACACACACCACTCATACACAAAAATATGATCTAAAAAAATTTTAAGGGATAATTTGCATGCCAGGTGTGGTGGTGCACGCCTGTAATCTCAGCACTCTGGGAGGCAGAGGCAAGCAGATTGCTATGACTTTGAGGCCAGTCCAGGACAGCCAAGGCTACACAAGGAAACTCTGTCTTGAAAAACAAACAAAGGATAATTTGAACAAACACAAAGTAATTAAAAAATAGGTAGGTAAACCATAAATAACTACCCAATAACTATGTATGTATGTAATAGAAATAGCACCATTTATCAATTTATGCAGACAACCAGAACACAAAAGACAGGTTCATATAAGAAACACTGTTTCAGGTGGTGGCACACATCTTTAATCCCAACACTCAGGAGGCAGAGGCAGGTGGTTCTCTGAGTTCCAGGCCAGTCTGGTCAACAAAGTGAATTTCAGGACAGCCAGCTACACAGAGAAACCCTGTATTAACCTCCCACCACCACCCCCAAAAAACATGGTTTCATTATCAAAGGTCTGAAACTTTACTGATCCTTTAATTTTCCTATTTGAGTTCTCAAAAAGGGTGGTACAGCCAAGAATTTCCTTCCATACGGTTTTATAATTCTGCTCACTTTCTCTTCATCCGGGTATTTTTCCATGAGAATATCCACTTTAATCCGACTTGTGTTGGACGGCTGGAAAAGTGGGTATGCAACTACCCTTTCAAACTCTTTTCCTTCTTTCTTCCCTCGACTGCGCTTCTCTGGTTGTGGAATCTGGCTCTGGCTTTTTCTCAAGATTCTTTCTTTGAGTCTTTGCTCTAGAAGTTCCCTCCCTCGAATCATGCGTTCTTGATGGTCTTTAATTTGGAGCAGTTCTCTCTCATTTACCTGCCTTCTTCTCTGTTCTTTTGGGATGCTAGGCTTTTCTGGCAAAATTATTTTGGGTAGTGTTTCACTGAATCGTGGCTGTCTCCAGGTTTTGGTCTTAAATTCTCTGGCCTGGCTTGCTCTACGAATGTGCCTTTTTATTTGTTTCTTCTCTCTCTCAGATACACAGTAATATTTTTCTTGCCCCTCTATGTTTGGTGATGTTTCCTCTTCCACTTTCTTCTTTGCTTTAACCCCTGCACCTTCCCTTTTCATCATATCCACCATTCTTTTATTATAGTAAGACTCTGCTCTTGCAAGCCAGTAGTCAAGAGAATGAGCTTGTTCCCCACAGAGCACCTTCCTCTCCTCTTGGCGTTTCTGAGTAACCAAGTTTCTTGCTGCTGTTGTATGCACACCACCACAACGCTGTTAAAGTGAGGTTCAGAATTTTATAATTTTTCCTTTAAACACATTTAAAAGCAATTCCCTTTCCCCAATACTATTAACAAAGGAGTCTTGGGACTGGAGTGGTGGCACAAACACAGAACCCTGAAATCATAAGCAGGTGGACAGACAGACATGCACATACACACACAAATACACAGACACCTTTCATTTACTTTACAGTAACAAGTTAAATTTTACGCCCCATGCTCCCAGGCAAGCCTGGATGTTCTGAAAGCATGCAGTATTCCCTAGTTTTTAAAATATATAGCTGTTTTTAAAATATATAGAAATTGGTGTTGGGATAATTTACAAGAGTAGAAGGTGCTGCTGGAGGAGCCCTGCCTCAAAGTGTCACCTGCGCAGAAGGATTTTAAACCTTGGGTTCCTTTTCTGAGTAGTTCCAAACTGTAAAGTATACAGATAGTTTACCAGGATCCTTTTCTCCAGTGGAGACAGTTGGCCTTCTGCAATCCTAGGGTCTCTGGATGCTTTTGCCCAAGCCAGTCTGAAAGATTAAAAAGCAAAGGTAGGTTTGAATGTGGGAGATGCCACAATTACTCACCTATCATCCCAGTCAAAGAACTGAACTGTTTTGGCCAAGAACTAGAGCCATTTCTCCACTGAGAAACCATTGCATTTCCCATAGTGCAAAATTATGAAGATCATTCATTTTATATGAAACATACCTTTCCTTTGGACTCAATGTAAACCACTCAGAATCAGGTATTTTGGACTCACAGAGGGAAGAAATAGTCTCAGAGCCTCTATTATCTTCTGAGATAGTTCTAGTCTCTCCTTTGGGCAGCTCATTGTCTTTGTGCGCCTTTTCCAGCCAGGCCCTCTGTGCCTCTATCAGCACATATAGCATCTTTGCTTGGTTTTGTTCCAAAAGTCTATTCCTGTTTGATTATCTGGCCCTCTGTTTGACTGACTGACGCTTCCAATCATCCTTCACCCTACATTCATTTCCAGGCCATTCCCTGTTGAAACCCTGCAGGCAGAGCGCTGTGGCCCCCTGAGTTTGTTTATCAGGCTGATGGCCCCACAGATGAAGCCCACCAAGTTTTTATGAGTCATTTCTGCTCAAACCTGAGTTTACTGTGAGGTCGCATTAAGGCACTGAAGCTGTCTGGCACACAGCTTGGGGACCCTCAAACTACAGTCAAAAACAAAGGCTTTGGGGACTGACGGCAATAAAACTGAACCATAATTCAATTTCCTCAAGGTCTGATGCAGGGAAAGCAAGCCAATGTCTGTGCCAGTTTCCCTGTTTATAAAGTGCAGATATAAGGACCCGCCTCTCAGGGTCCTAAAGAGCACATGTGGTTTAGGCTTACGAAGATCACATGGGAAATCCTCAGTGAATGTCAACCACCTGCCCTCTACAGGTAAGTCCTAGGTCTCCATGAAGTCTTCCTAGTCTACTTCATCACAGTGATTCTCCCTTCCTTTGGGGGAATTTTCATTTCACATAAAAACTAATTACTACTAGGGGATGGAGAGCTGGCTCAGTGGTTAAGGGCATTAGCTGATATTCTAGAGGTCTGAATTCAATTCCTAGCGCCCACATGGCAGTTGACATTGTCTTAACTGTAGTCCTATGAGATCCAATGCTGTCTTCTGGTGTGCAGATGTACATGATGGTACCCATAGACATAAAATGCCATGGGAGAGAGCCCATGTCAGACACTGCCTAGAGGGCCAGAAACTAGAATCCTAGGCCCAAACCAAACACTACTGTGAAGTAAATAAATATTAATGATGATAAAAATAATAAATTAAAAAGTGGACAGGCGGTGGAGGCATATGCCTTTAATCCAAGCACTGGGAGGCAAAGGCCAGCAGATCTCTTTGATTTGAAGGCCATCTCTGGTTTACAGAGAGTTCCAGGACAGCTGATACTACACAGAGAGACCTTGTCTTGAAAAATGAAAACCAAAATAAAGTCAATGAAATTATTCCTAATGATATATGCTATACTTGTAGACCAGAGCCTAGCATAACCATCATCAGAGAGGCTTCATCCAGCAAGTGATGGGAGCAGATGAAGAGACCCACAGCCAAACATTAGTGGAGCTCGGGGAAGCCTGCAGAAGAATGGGAGGAAGGACTGTAGGAGCCAAGAGGGGTCAAGGACACCACAAGAAAATGGTCCACAAAATCAACTAACCAGGGCTCACAGAGACTGAATCGACAGACCAGGCCTGCATGGGTCTGACCTAGGTCCTCTGTATTTATGTTATGGTTGTGTGTGTGGCTTGGTGATATTGTGTGATACCTAAAGTAGGAGGGGAGGGGCTGTCTCTGACTCTTTTGCCTGCTTTTGGAACCCGTTTCTTCCTACTGGGTCACCTTGTCCAGTCTTAACAAGAGGATATGCCTAGTATTATGGCAACATATGTCATGTTTAGATGGTTATCTCTGGAAGGCCTACCCTTTTCTGAAGGGAGAAGTGGATCTGGGGGAGAGGGGAGGTGAAGGGAAGGGGCTGGGAAGAGAGGAGGGAGAGGAAACTGCAATTGGGATGTAATAGATGAGAGAGGAATATATTAAAATATTTTAAATCAGTCACTATTGGGACTGGAGAGATGGCTCGGTGATTAGGAGCACTGGCTGCTCTTTCAGAGCAGGTGCGAGTTTCAGCAACCACATGGCAGCTCATGACCATGTGTAACTCCAGCTGCAGGAGATCAGACACCATCTTCTGACCCCCGTGAGCACTAGGCATGCATGTGGTACACACATACATGCAGCCAAAACATTTGAAACATGTAAGTAAACCTAAAAATATCTGTAAAAATTGATCATTTATCTTTGGAAGTGTATGAATTATAATGCCTATTTACAAATAATAAACTATAATATTGGAGAGGCTCTAATATCGAATATTTTTCTCACTGACTTCTTAGAGATTTTTGAAAAATTTATTTCTATCATTAATGTGTACTGCTGTTTTGCCTACATGTGTCTGTGTACCCCATGCATGTAGTACACTCAGAAACCAGAAGAGGGCATCAGCTTCCCTGGAATTGCAATTGTTAGCTGCTGTGTGAGTGGTGGGAATTGAACCTGGCTTCCCTAGGAGTGCTCTTAACCACTAGGCCATCTCCTCCATCCCTTCTTAGACATTTTCATTTGCGTATAGTTTGAGATTGAAAAAACTACCATCCTAGAGCTTGACGTGGAGGGTTTATCCAGTAATCACACTGATGAGGCTGTGGTGGGGGTCACTGTGGGTTCTAGGTCAGCCTGGGCTGTGAGACCCTGCCTCCATGAACTAATAATGACCATCACACTTGCATTTTTTTCTTTATATTTTTATGTGTGTGAGCGTTTTGCTTGCATGTACGTTTGTGCACCACTTGCATGCCAGGTGTCTGTGGCAGTCTGAAGAGAGGACTGGATCCAGTGGAACTGGTTGTGAGCACCCACAGATGCTGGGAAATGAACCAGGGTCCTCCGAAAAACAGCTAGTGAGTGCTCTTAACTACTGAGCCATTTCAACAGCTCCATTCATTCATTTCCTGCACAAGGCATTAAATATAGTGTTATGATTTTAAGTCTCAAACTTCTGATTGTTTTTAATCACACAGAAGCTAAGCATCTTTTAGTTTAGTAGTAAAGGATGTACCAAGGCCCTGGGGTCCCTCCCAGCAGTCATGTGTGCATGCCCACACCCACACGGATACAAGGACCATATTTATTTTAGAAACAGGAGTTTGCTACATATTGAGGCTGGCTGGACCTTGCTCTGCAGCCCAAGGCCTTGCTCTGTGGCCTCAAACCCACAATCTTCCTGCCTCGGCTTCCCCAGTGCACGGATAAAGGCATGCACCACCACTCAGGCATGCGTGCTGCACCTGTCTTAACGCATGTGCAAGTATCCCTGTGGACTTTATAACCCTGGCTCAAGCACCTAGTCATTTTTTTTCTGTATTCTGACTATTCATCCGTTTTGAAAGAGAGAACACAGATTTCAACTATGGAGTCCCAGTCTCAGCTCTACCCCTGGTAGGCGCTAAATATTTAGCTAAATATTGGGAAAGGAAAGTCATGCCTACTACTGTTTGTGTTCCTCCACTGCAGTAAAGTAGCAGTCAAACCATGGTGAATGTCTGATGAACATCAAATTTTAAAGGAAAAGTTGGGCTAATTTCAATTTCTACTTTGAAAGAAGACACAGGTTAAATTTAAGATGTCTGACCATCATGGGCTCAGCAATAGAACTTTGCTAGACAAGCACTTTGACACCCTTAAGTAAAAAGACAGGGTCTGCCCTCTTTGGCATATTGCTGAGGGTTTTTAACGCATTCCCCATGGTTTGCTCTTACATTAATTGCACAGAAAGACAGATGAGGGCCTCTCCTATTGAAACAGTCGAGTTTGTGTCCTTCAGAAAGTAGTTATGAGGCCAGACTTGGCATGGCAATCAGGTTGGCTGCTGGAGGGCTAGGAACACATCTTCAAGCTGGTCCTTTTTCGGCACACAAGTTTTCCTTATTTCGTGGGCGTCAAATGAATGAAACGACATGACTTTCTAGATAGCCAATTGTTCACTTAGTGGACGGCAGGTATGTAAACAATAGTGAACGGAGCTTAGGGATGTGGGAGTCGGTCTGCAGGTGAAAGCCAAACCTAATCCCTAGTAAATCCAGAGGCGCTTTTGATTAACGCTAGCCTCCCTCATCTAGCAGGAGCCTAAGGGAAGAAGAGCCCTAGTCTCACCTGTTACACCACTGCCAAATCTCTAAGCTCCTTCTCAAATGCTTTATTCGTCCTCTGTCTTCACCCTCACCATTCCACGCTCCTTACGAAAATGACTCACTCAAGAGCTCAGAACTGCCCAAAAATGACGGAAGGGAGCGACAATCGGCCAGGAGGTCCAAACGGATGAACAAGAACGCTTCTTAACTTTGCTTTTGCACTTCCCAAAGACCAAACCGTCTCAGGAAATGGCAGAGTTGTGGTTCTCTCAGTCCAACGCAATCAGTTGCTCTGGAAAATCAGTACAGTGTTAAGGGGGCGTTTCGGCCCGCCCTCTTCCCCTGCTATGTATAGGATTCCCTGCGAAAGCAAATAACATCGAGGATTACTGCGGAGCGGGAAAGTAGCAGGGTGGCTAACACTGGCTTTCCGCTTTTGCTAAATCCAAGTCACAGCGCTAGAGCGTGTGCCGCCGTTAATTTCCGTCCGCTCGAGGTGCGGCTCCCTCCCTTAAACTCGCTAACTGCGCCATTAATTATGACGTCACGACCCAACGGCCGCCAGGGCCCGGAGGCGCTCTAGCCCGCCAAGCGCACTCGCTGCCCCGCGCCTCGACGCTCTTTCCCGCGGCTGTGAGCCGCCTCTGGCCCCTCTGCGTCCCTCCGACGCTGCGGTGAGGCGAGTCGGTGAGAGGAGGACTCGGGTAATTACGCCTGGGACGCGATGGGGAGTCGCCTCCAAGGCAAGATTCCTGCGCCTCACTAATAAACTTTTCTCAGTTCCCTTCCACCATGGAGCTGGCCCGCCCCTGCTCCAACTTTCAGTCAGACTTGGATTTCTGCCCAGATTGTGGCTCGGTCCTGCCGCTGCCTGGAGCTCAGGATACTGTCATCTGCCCTCGCTGCGCCTTCTCCATCGATGTGCGAGGTGAGACCCGGCCGAGGGTCCCCGGTGGGGGTGACCTCGGCCTCGGTTGGCCTCCCGGAGGCGGTAGCCAGAACAGGAATCTGTCCCCGAGACATTGACCCAGGGGGTAAACCCGAAGGGAGGCTGTGACCCACCTGGGGGGAGAGTTGCTGGGATTCGTTGCCTCCTCCGCCATTGCTACGGTTTTGTTTTTTTTTTTTTAACTTCCTGCGCAGATTTCGAAGGGAAGGTAGTGAAGACCTCAGTTGTGTTCCACAAACTGGGGGCGGTCATACCTATGTCTGTGGACGAAGGGCCTGAATCCCAGGGACCAGTGGTAAGGACTTGCTCCCAGAGAATGTCAGAGTTGTAGTAGTCTGATCCCTGTACGAAAGCAGACCTTGTGACTAGGTCTCCGTAATGCTTCTGTTTCTGCCTAGGTTGACAGGCGCTGCCCTCGGTGCGGTCACGAGGGAATGGCATACCACACGAGACAGATGCGCTCAGCTGATGAAGGACAGACTGTCTTCTATACCTGTATTAACTGCAAGTGAGACTCTTTCCCTCCCTCTGCTCTTTTTCAATGCTTGCAGACAACGAAATCAGTGACAGACTTGTATTAAGTATTTAACTTGATCCAGTCCATAATACGGAGGCTTGTAACCCTTTTTATTATTTACTTTGTGTTTTTCAAGACAGTGGCTCACTAAATACTCAGGCTCACCTTGAACTATCAGCCAACCAGTCTAGGTTGACCTCAAATCTTAAGCAGTTTTCCTACCTGTTTCCTGAATGCTGAGATTCAAACATGTACCACTCCACCTGACTTGTTAAAAGGATGTTTATTTTCTTTATGTGTAGATGGGTTCTGTTTGTTTGTTTTGAGACAGGGTTTTTCTGTGTAGTCCTGGCTGTCCTGTACTCATTTTATAGACCAGGCTGGCCTCGAACTCATAACAGAGATCTACCTGCCTCTGCCTCCCAGGTGTGCGGCACCTTGCCTGGCTACGTGTAGGTGTTTGTATCTGCATATTCGAATGTTCAGGTGCCCACCAGGTGGGCGGGTCCTGGAGCTGGAGTTGCAGATAGTTCTGAGTTGTTGGATGTGGGTGCTGAGAACCAAGCTTGGACCCTCTGCAACAGTATGAGTTTTTAACTGCTGAGCTATCTCAACAGCTCTCATTATTTTTATAGCCTGGGAACTAAACTTTTTAAGATACGTAAAAGGAAAGCTGGGTGTGGTAAAACATGCCTCTAAGGAGGATCGTGTATTCAAGGCCAGCCTGGGCGACACTGAGATTCTGACACCAAAGCAAAACAAAGAAACAACAAAAACTACTAGAAGGGAAAATTTAAAACACAGGAAGTATACATCTCTTTGCATGGTGGTATGCTCTGCTGAAATCTTCCACTGCAAAGGGGTGACTTCACATAATTAATCTTGCATGATTGAAAGAACGTGTGTGGTCTGAGTAGTTAGAAGCACTCTTTGTGTTGGTTGTTGTTGTGTAGCTCCACTGTGGAACATTTAGTGAGTGGCTTTCTGTAGCTTTTTGTTGTTTCCCTTCTTCCTGCCAGGGCCTTGGCATGTGAAAAAGTGTTCTACGCTCAGTTGTACCCTGAGCACTCTACTTGCTCTGTTTAGGATTTTTATTTGACTTTTTCCCCTTTCTTTCTTGATCTTCTTACCCTGCTTCCTCTCCAGTGCAAGGATTACAGGCATGTACCCCCACAGCTGTTTCTTATACAGGCATGTGCCCCCACAGATGTTTCTTATGTTGCTGAGGATCCAGCTCAGAACCTCATGGCAGCTATGTAAGCATCCATGACAGCTACGTAAGCAGCTACCAACTGAAGTACAGACCCAGCCCTTACTAGTTTTCTGAAGCTGAGAACTGACTTATCTTTTACCAACTTGGAACTTTATCAGCCATTATCTCATTCCAATATTGCTTGTCCCCATGTTCTCAAATTACTTATTAGACGTTCACATTTCTCCTGTATTGTCCATCCCATTTCTGTTTCTCTTGTCTTCTGGGTAACTGCTCCATATCTTTCCTGCAGGTCACTAATTCCGTCTTCTATTAGTATGTGTGGTATATTCATGTCTTCATGTGGATGTAGCATGTATTTGTGCACGTGTACTTTTAGAGGCCAAAGTTAGACATTGGGTGGCTTCATCAGGTGTCTTTTTTTCTCTCTCTGCATTTCTTGTTTTTGAGACAGGGTTTCACTATATTCTTGGCTGGCCTGGAACTCTCTGTAGAACAGATTGGCTTCAAACCCATAGCTACCGATCTGCCTCTGCCTCCAGAGTACTGGGATTAATGGTGTGTGCCATTACTTCCAGTTCTCCAGCCTTATCTTTTGAGGCAGAGTCTCTGAGCCTGGAGTTCAGGCTGGCTACCCAATGAGCTTTGGATATTCATCCTGCCTGTCATTGCCTCATGCTTCCCAGCCCTACTAGAGCCCACTCTGCCCATGTGGACCACCGCACCCAGTATTTCTGTTTGGAAATGGATGCTAGGAAGCCAAAGGCAAGTCCTCATGTCTGTGCAGCAGACACTGAACCCACTGAGCCGTCTCCTCAGCACCTCAGTTCTCACTACCCTTTTTTCAAGCCTCATGAATCATCCAATTAGCCTGTTAGTCATTTTAACATTTCCAATCGGTTTTATTTAACATTTCATTTTATTATGTGTGGGAGTGCTTTGCCTGCATGTATGTAAGTACACTATGTGCATGCCTGGTAGCTACAGAGGTTAGAAAAAGACTCCAGTTCCCTGGGACTAGAGTTAAAGACGGTTGTGAACCACCATGTAGGTGGTAGGAATTAAACCTGATTTCTCTGCGGGAGCAACAAGTACTCTTAAACACTGAGCCGACTTCCCAGCTCCTGTTAACCATCTAGAATTGCTTCTTTTATTCTTTACATATATATTGAATAAACATGTCTCTGTGTGTGGTAATTCACCATTTTGGTGGGTCCAATGCTACCTATTTCTGCTGACTGTCTCATAGTACTTTTTTGCCTTGTAATTTTTTTGACTGTATGCTAGGTTTTTAGAACTTAAATTTTGGGTTTCTTAAGGTCTGGGTGAAGGCTGCATTTCTGGCATTTGTAGGGTTCTTTGAGATCTGTGCCACCATGTCCAGCTACAAGTTTTTTCATTTTTAAGAAGTACAGTTAAGTGTTTTTTTTTTTTTTTTTCTTTTTATTGGCTAGTCATTTTCTGTCCCAGAAAATCTTTGCATACTTCAAAGGTAATAATTAGACTTTAGTAATTTTGAGGTTAGAGTTGAAGGATTGTTTGGGGGAAGCTCATCCATCCCTGTCATAAGAAAAAGTCCTTCAAGCCAGGCATGGTGGTGCACGCCTGTAATCCCAGCACCTGGGGAGGCAGTCAGGGGTATCTCTGAGTTTGAAGACAGCCTGGTCTACAAAGTGAGTCCTGGACAGCCAAGGCTACACAGAGAAACCCTCTCTTGGGGGGAGGGGGGTTCCTTGTGGGTTGTATCTCATCTCACACTGCTAGAAATTCTTTTTGGTTAAATATAACAAGTCTTTTCTCTCTCCATAGATTTCAGGAAAAGGAAGATTCTTGACCTTTTTATTCTGGCAACTCAGCAACAATACTTCCTTCTTGGAAGGTGAAGACTTTGATGCCTGCTCTGTCCTCTCTGGCTTCAGTGCTTTGTCCTCAGAATAAAATCACTGCCCCCGGAATACTCCTTCCCCTACTTGAATTTACTAAAGGTCTATTTTCTATGAAACCTTGACATTATGTGTGTTATTCGTGGTCCCTTTCTGATCAGGCTGTTAGTATATGCCCTGTAATCCCAGCACTTCAGGCGTAGAGACAAGGTCTCGAGCTTGAGGATGGTGAACTACAGAAGGAGTTCAGAGCCAGCCTGGGCTACCTAAGAAAATGCCTAACAACCAGAAATAACAATAATCTGTCTATTCCAAAGGAAATTTAAGTGAAACAGAGATACAGCTGTCCAAAAAAAACCAAAACAACAAGAAACCTAAGGCTAAGGTATACGGAGTCTAGAATGAGGTTGTTGTTGGTCCGAGGTTGCTCAGAGATTCCCTTGACCATAAATACATTTTATTAAGGGGCTTTATCAAATATTCATGGCACCAGGACTGCAACTGAGAGTGCTCCCAAGGTGCAGCATCCCATCACATCTGTTCAAGACTTAGATTACACGTATTCTGTCTACATGTAGGCAGGGTCTTAACATACATGCCTGCAGTTGTACCAGCCATTGAGCCGTGTAAGCAAGTCTGATACAAAAGCAGAAATAGCAGTTAGGCTTACTAGAACTATCTTATAGAATCAGTCAATTCAAGAGTAGTTCATTGCCAGGTGGTGATGGTTCACGCCTTTAATACCAGCACTTGGGGAGGCAGAAGCAGGTCAATCTCACAGTTCTGAGGCCAGCCTAGTCTACAGACCGAGTTCCATAATAACCAAGGCTACACAG
This sequence comes from Meriones unguiculatus, assembly GCF_030254825.1. Taxonomy (NCBI): domain Eukaryota; kingdom Metazoa; phylum Chordata; class Mammalia; order Rodentia; family Muridae; genus Meriones; species Meriones unguiculatus. The sequence goes on from NC_083363.1 coordinate 669,832, forward strand.
AAAACCCTGTGTGGAAGGGCTGGTTGAATCTTCAATGTCAGTTTAAACAAGAGAGGTGGGTGGATGGGCTGCTAGTGTACGACCTATAAAAGCCAGGGGCTTACAAGTTAAAGGCATTTTTTGCTTTTTTAATGTTAAGCACAGTAAGCCTAAATGTAACGTTAACCATCACAATTTTTTAAAAAAGCAGTTATGCATAGTATGCATATATCCTATCTAAATTTAGTTTCTCACTGTAAGGAAACAAAAACTGGGATTTGGGGATGGATAGTGAGATTCAACAAAATTTACCCAGATGAATTTGAATTGTTGGCTCGCACCTAGCCTTTGTATCCCTCGAAGTAGGATTTAAATGGCAGTCTGGGTGTTCTCATCCTTTCTTCTTAGGGCCTACCACGTCAGAAAACCCCAAGTTTACTGTGCCTTCGCTCGGATACCTATAAACAGGGAGAGGACTAGAACCCAATGCGTTTCCTGCTCCTGGAAAACTGCTTCTCGGCAGAATGATAAAATGGAACTTGGCGAAGATGTCCCTGACCCACCTACTTTTTCACCCACGCTTAAGGACACAAGCACACAGAAGAGGCGCACAGACCTCACGTGCTCTGTGCTCCAATGAACTTAGGCCCTGGGCCGCCTTACCACACCCGACAATGACATCACTTCTGCGACCTGCGGCGTCTGCGCACTGTTACATTACGGCGGAACTAAACTGGTTACGCCTGCTTTGGCCCAAGCGGTGCTGCGGAAGGGAAACTGGGTTCTGCAGGCTGCGTCACAACCGGAAGTGAAAGGCCGGAAGTGGGGTTGGACAGGTTATCCCCAGGGGTGGGGAAGCAGAGGGCCTGGAGGAGGGGGGGGGATGAGAAGCTAGAGGTCCTGGCCACTACTCCGAATCGTGTACCGGTTCTCTTAGATCTCAGAGGCGCAGAAAAAGGGAAGGGTGTCTCATCTCGCTTCCTCGCTTTTCGCTTTAGCCATGGCGGAGGCAGGGGCCGGGCTGAGTGAGACCGTCACTGAGACAACGGTTACCGTGACAACCGAGCCCGTGAGAAAGGCGGGCAGGGGGGCCTCTTTAGGGGTCTGGGAGGTACCGGGAGGAAAATGGGGGTTTGAAAAGTTGGAGGGTTTGGGATCTGGGACATGTGGGGTTGACTCTCGTTAGGAAAATCGCAAGGGACTAGAAATGCTTGGAGTGGCTCAGATGGTGCAAGTGACTGGTCAAGGAACGTTTAACTCGCAGTTAAAATTGGGTGTAGCTGCTATGGCTTGGAGTGGCGGTCTGTGTACGTAATAAACAGAAACTGGGTTAAAGAGCAAGTACGGTACGGGGAGGAAATGAAACGCCATTTGAGAAAGTACGGTTTTGGAGACAAGCGTAAAAGACAAGTACTTACCAATAGTTAGTCATGTAACGGATGCGAGTTAAAGCGGAGGGAGTGAGGAAACAAAAAAATAAGGTGAAGGTAGTATTTTGACAGATCAGAGAGGAGAGAAGCAAATGAGCCACCATAATTTTTGCAAAAACAAATTGCTTTCAAAGGGAGAAAGGTGCGTTGGTTTTAATAATGTCGAGTTGAAGGAGCTGATTAGTTTAGTAATTATTACCAGAGATGCCAGAACATTAGAGAATAAGTGGCTAGGACTAGGGAGCCCTGGGCCTAAAGATGAGAAAAGAAAGAATGAAGGCTTTCTTTGGAGAAGGAGGAGATTAGCTAGATGGGCCCATACCTCTTAACCTTACAGGAGAATCGGAGCCTAACCATTAAACTTCGAAAACGGAAGCCAGAGAAAAAGGTGGAATGGACGAGTGATACTGTGGACAATGAACACATGGGGCGCCGCTCCTCAAAATGTGAGTGTGGGGGTCCCAGCACCCTAGCCACCGTCTCACAGTGCTCTCACTGGTAGAAAGGAAAGTAGGTGGGCGTGGGGATAAAACCACGAGGTACCAAGACATGAGGGGCAAGAGTGGGAGAAAGGTGCTCTGACTCTGAAGAGACAAGGGGCATGCATGGCTGCCCTGGGGTTTCTGGGGTGGGAGGCTGAGGAAGCTGGGTTCTGGAAGGGTAGGAGGAGACACTGGTGGGAGAGAATTTTCACACAGGTCTGGTGGCATGGACCTGACTGAACCTTATGCTCATCGTCCTTTTTAACCGGATCCCTCCCTCTACATCTAGGCTGCTGTATTTATGAGAAGCCTCGGGCCTTTGGTGAGAGCTCTACTGAGAGTGATGAGGATGAAGAGGAAGGCTGTGGTCATACACATTGTGTACGGGGTCACCGCAGAGGACGGCGCCACACAACCCCAGGGCCCACCCCAACCACTCCTCCACAGCCTCCTGACCCCTCCCAGCCCCCTCCAGGACCTATGCAGCACTAAATCCCTGTCTCCATTATTCATGTGTCTGCCTGGCCCCAAATGTATCCATCTGGCTACATGGGGACTCAACCCATGGTCTGATCCCTTCTCCTGCCCCCTTCTTGCCTCTCCTGCCTGATAGAGAAGAGGGAGAGGAGGGTAGGTAGAGGTCTTGGAATTCTGACTTGCTGCTGTTCCAGAACCCAAGCATCTGGGTTCTCCTTCCTTACAGTTTGCTCCCTTGCCTGGGATCCAGGCATCTTTGTCCTAGCCTGTCCCTTTTGTTCTCACTGCCAAAATACCTGTCCTGGGATCCAGTTACCTTGGCCACCTGCACCCTCAGCTTGAGTCCCAAGTACTTAAACTGGGTTCTCAACAGTCCCAGCTTTCACTGCCAGGGCCCCAGTCAGACTCCAGGCAATCTTGCACTCAAGCTCTGTGTGTTAATCCTGGCTTATAGTTCTTCCACTTATGCAGTTATTCCAAATCTTAGTTCTTGCTTGTGGGATGTAAGGTTGTATGGAGACCATAGGGCTCCCAGCCCTTCTACTCTACCCCTTCTGGCCCTCAAAAGGACTTAGGAAAGGTCTTTCTTATTCACGCCTCTAATGGAAAGTGGAACCAAAAATAGTCATGAATACATTTCTGACAAAGCTGGCTGAGACCACTGACTTAGAGCTAACGATTTTCTCAGCCTTTAATCTTTGAGCTTCAGCATTGATATGAGGGGCCTGAGTCCCTGAAAGGAAAGAAGGAGAAAGCAAAGAGATGAGGGGATGGGCCCCTGCAGTACACTCCTACCCTTTTCCTTCCTAGGCTTTGATGTCTCTCCCAACCCAGATGTCCTGCTCTCCCAGCGCTCCTCACCTGGCGCTGGGTTCTGGCATTGTTCTGTAGGCCTCCAGCTGTGCACAGTACAGAGATCAGCAAAACCCATGCCACCTCTGAGATCTCTTTTATTGCCACAGATGCACAAAAATAAATAACCCAACATTGCACAACGTGTTAAATACAGGCCCATTTATACACGGGAGCATGGATGACTACAGGACGTTTGGGGTGCCTCGGTTGCTCCCAGGCACAGAAGGGAGGTAGCACCATTGGTTCTTTTGTGTGCAAGATGAAGTTCCTGGAGGGTGTTCAATGGAAAAAGGCTGCAAGCGTCACAGAAGGAAGGTGGAGGACAGACTGGCTTGCTTATGCATCCCAACATTTATGTTTTAGGCTTCCAAGTCCCAAGAGGCTTAGGTTGTGAGTTACGCATCTAGTTTTAAGACCTGTTTTTCTTGAGGGAAATCCTTAGAGTGGACGTCAGGAGGAAGCTCCAGCCTTCCTGCTGTGGATCTGCCTCTGACCTTTTGGGATTGGGATTCGGACTTTTCCCGAGTACTGGTGGTACAGACAGCCTCTTACTCTATCCCTGCCTGGAATGGTACAGAAAGAACTCAAGAAAAAGGTTGTATTCGGGCAGACCCAGGACCACACTGCCTTAAAGGCACGGATGTACAAGCCAGAGGAGGTCTTGTTTTGGGAGGGAAAAAAAAAGTGTGAGTGGGTGAAGGGTGCTTATTAATTCTGCTGCGACAGGTGTACAGACAAGATCACTGAAATAGACGGGGATTTCTGCTTGGAGAGTAGTCTCAAGCATCCCAGCTAGGTAGGCTAGGGGTAGGAACTGGAGAGCAAAAGCTCAGCCTTCTCCCGGCACGATGCGCAGTGGGGCACGGGGGTCGCATGTGCAGAGAAGGGGGAAGACGCGCTCCCCTAGCGGGCCCGGCGCCTGGAAGGCGAAGAGCAAGTCCAGTGAGCGGCCGTCGTAGAAGGCCACACGGCCCCGCTCCCAGTCCAAGTCCACGCGAATGCGCTGCGGCGGTGGCCTGGCGCCGCCTAGCAGTGTGGGTTCTGGGGCCGTGAGCGCCCACAAGCGGCCGCCGCGGCCCTCGACGGCCCATACAGCCTCCGATGGGCACAGCTTGATGAGGCCCTTACGCGTCACGGACTCCCCAGCAGCGCCCACCGCATAGCAGCTCCCTTCTGGGTCCTCATCCTTTGCAGTAGAGTCTCTGAAGGACACGCCTTCCGCGGTCTCCACCTCCCAGCAGTGGCGGCCTGACGCGAAGCCCTGTGCACCCAGCACCGCCAGGAGCTGATCGAAGCGAGCCGGACTGTCGAGCGGCGCCGGCGTTCCGGGTGGAGCCAGACTCACGCCGCGGTGGTCAGAGGAGATGAGCAAACCGCGGTGCGCTGTACGAGGGTCGAGCGTCAGGTCAGCTGCAGAAGAGGAGACGGGGGGGGAGGGGGGGGGGACACAGGAGAAGTTTCTTGAGTCCGGAGAGAGACGCGTGAAGGGCATTGAGGGCACTTAAGGGCAGAGCTTGATGAGTCATCTCAACAACTCAAAGAGCGCCTGGGATCGGACAAGACTAAGGCACCGAGCGGATGGAGGCTGGCCACTCTGTACTCTGAGGCACCATCTTTGTGGAATTGGACTTTGACAGGAATTATGCTGGTCCAGGGCATGGAGACAGGAGGGGAGGCTGTCTGGTATTGATATTGTTGGAGGAAGAGTGATGGAACCTCTAGAGAGAAGGGGACTAATACTTAAACCTGAAAGCCGACTGTGGTGGTACACACCTTTAATCCCAGCAGCCAGATCTCTCTGAATTCGAGGACAGCCTGCATAGCAAGCTACACAGTAAGACCCTTTCTCGAGCACAACACAAAGCAGAAACCCTTGAATCTGCAGCATCTGGGTGGGGCATGGGAGCCAGGTCTGCAAAATTACTGAGAGACTGATACCTGATAGGAACCAAAGTGATCAAGGGAGGGGCAAAGGAGGAATCCAAGATACTCAGTAAAACCAGCCCACTTACTCTCCGGAAGGGGAATGAACAGGCGCGTTTCTGTAGGAGGTGTGGCCAAAGGAGAGATCGCCAAGGAGACCAGAAAGAGCCATTGACCTTTTAGCTATGGGGCACTTTAAGGAAATGCTTCTGCATTAGAAGCTAGAAGCAATTTGGATTAAGTAGGATGGATGGGTGACTAAGGAAGTGGTGGAGCATCTCTAGGCACTTACTTAAAGGACGGAGAGTTATCTTGGGAGTGAGCAAAGAAGGGGAAAGAGATGCTGGAGTCCTGGGACCCTTCCCAAGAAGAGCAATGGGAGAGGGTAGCAGCAGGGGCCCCTGAGAGACATCTTATACTATTTGGATGTACACAGAAGAATGAGCAAAAGTGGCAGAGATCTGAGGAATTAAGAATGTTGTTCTGGGTTAAATTGTGCCTCCTGGCTAGGTGTGGTGTCACATGCCCACAGCTTCAGCACATTAGAGGCAAAGACAGGAGAAACTAGAGTTCCAAGCCAGCCTGGGATACACAGAAAGACACTCTTTAAAAAGGAGGGAGTGAGGTGGGGGACTGGCTCAATTTGTTCCCCAATTTTTCTGAATTTACTTTATGTGGGATAAGAATTTTTGCAAAGGTAATGAGGTTTAAAAAAATGAGATCATTAGGATGGACTCTGATGTCCTATGACTGCTACCCTAAAAAGGGGAGGAGACACTTGGACACATTTTGGGCTGAGGAAGCATCAAGGCTTCTGGAAGCCAGGAAAGAGGCATGGAACAGACAGACCTCTCCTAAGCCTTTGGACTTTGAGGTATGGATGTTTGCTAAAGACACCTGTTTGTGGCACTTTGTTGTTTTGGCCCTAGGAAATCAAAACTGATACCAAAGGGAGCGTGAGCACTTTGGGGAGCTAAAAAAGAGCAAACAGAACATGGAGTGTGATCCACTCTCCTCTTCCCTTCTCACCTGTCAGTCTGTGAAGCATGTTTTTCACCACAGGGTAATCTTCAGGGAGATCCTCCTCTGAGTGAGAAGGCTTGGGTGTTGGAACATCAAATCTGGACAGATGAAGGAAGAGTCAGGAAGTTATTAGCATTCCTGTCTTTTGATGCTGGTACTGATGACTCCCTACTCCTAACCCACTCTCTCTTGACAGAAACAGGTACAAGGCTACATTCTAGAAAGCCTGTTGGTGAGTGGAGATGAAGATGTGGGCAGGGAGAGGAAGTGATGGCTATAGCTGCAAGCAGTAGAAAGGAAGAAACAGTAAAAATGGAACTCACCTTCTCCATGTTTTCCTCATATCCTGGTGTGGGCAAAAGAAAAGATGGTGTGAGTGTCGGGTTCATCTTGTGGGAGGTCCTCCCCTCTGCCTGAAGTGAGCTCTGAGTGGTGGGCACCCTCCCACCCCTAACACGATCCCCTCACCCCCACCTCTGCTCCATTTTTTAATTCTATATTTCCCTCTTTCCTGGCCTTCCCTTCTGCTCACTCCAAAATCACCTTCTCCTCATGCTCCTAGTTCCATCCAGACTGTTATACGCATTCTCCATCCTCCGAGGGTTCTCCCTTCCACAGCCTCAACATACCGACCTCTTACCTCTTGTTTGACCTCCCTGGGCCCATGCTCTCTATCTGTAGTGCTATCCTTTTTCCAGTTTCTCGAGCGTATTCCTGACAAATGTCCACCCCTTCACCACAAAAGGCGAGCACACACTCATATTCCCTGATTTAGGAGTCGTTCGCTATATACAAGCCTAACAATAAAGCTGCTTCCTTTCTTGTCTTAAAAGCTCGGTGGCGTTTATTGGGCTCTTTGTTTTATGTCTGTCTACCATCAGGCCCCTGAACTCAGAAGTGCCCCAAGAGGCCCTACGGATTTCACAGAGATCCTTGGCAGCCAGAAGAGGACGCTGGATTCCCTCCCCTCCAAACACTGGGGTTCCTCCGTCCCTCTTTTCTGCTGCCTAGAGAGGATGGCTAAGAAATCCACTGAGGCAAGAGGGAGAAAAGGGAAGGCAACTACACCTAGACTAATCAGGACTGTGAAGCCTTCAAAGTGTGGAAGCCAGACCCGGGGCAGAAGGGCTGCTAACCGGGGGCGGCGGGGGGGGGGAGCCATATGCGTTTGTCTTGAGGTACCACAAAGGAATGGGAGTGGCTGATGTACAAAGGGGCTCGGGGAAGGCCTAGTGAGAAGATTTTAGGGCTGCAACTGCAATGATTACCCGGAGGCCCGCCAGCTGCTCACCCGGACCTGGCCTCCACCTGTTTCCGCCCCTGCCTGGAGAGCTGGGAGGAGCTGAGAACAGTAACAACCCACAGCTCGGCTAGGGCTTGTTAGGGGAACCCCTGCCTCGCTTGCTGCGTTTGGATCTGACCCCCCACCACGCACCCCATTTGCCAGTTTCCTGCTTCCTCACTCCCACTTCTGCTTTTTCTGTACCCAGGCTCAGCCTTGGTTCCAGTGACTGTTCATTCAGTCCTATCTCCACCCTCCCGGGCTCCGATCCCTAACCTGGGTGTCTGTACCCCCTCTCCCTTTCTGGGTTCCACCTGTGAGCCTGCTCAGTCCTGGCTTTGCAGGAGGCTTCTGCAATCTCCAAGGGCCTCCGTGTTCTAACTACCACCAGCATGATTCTGCCTCTAAAACCTCTTCCCTCCAGCTCTGACAAGACTCCAGGCATCTGTCCAGCCTCCTCCCCTGACCAACTGTCAACTCCCTCCAGCTTTTCCTGACTCCCTTTCTTAAACTACTTACTCAAGACTGGACTATCTCCCTCCTTTAGCTCCCCTCTTCTCCCTCTTTTTCTTAAAAAATAAAATAAAATTATTTTAAATCCGTCTCTCTTTTCTATGTAGCCATCTCTGGACTGGAACTCGCTCTGTGTACCAAACTGAACCTGAATTTGCAGCAGTCCTCCTGCCTCTGCTTTCCCGGTGCCAAGACAGAAACTATCTACGTTTCTGTCAGCGCTTCAGAGAGCAAAGCATCGCTTCCACCTTTGCTAGGACGTCCACAGACCTCTTCTTTACCGACAACCCGGACCCCCGAAGGCGGCCGCCATACCTCTCCGTGCGGGTCTAGGCAGCCCATGGTGGGGATGCGGCCCCCTCGCCGTCTCCCGGTCCGGGCCCCGGGCTCCGCCAGTTTCTCTCGCAGCCCGCGGCTGATGCGCACCTCCACCGCCAGCCGTACGTTGGACCTCAGGCTGCGTCGGGGACACGGCTGGCCACAGCAGGGGCAGGAAGGGGGCGCCGCCTCCGCGCCCGGCGCCGCCGGGGTCCCCCAGCAGCGCGCCAGGCACGTACGGCAGAAGCTGTGCTCGCACGCCAGCAGCACTGGGTCCTCGAAGGGGCCCCCGCACAGCGGACACGTCGCCAGCTGCTCCAGACGCTCCACCAACCCCGGGCCCAGCTCGGGAGCCTCCATGGAAAGCGGAGATCCTGATGCACCCTGGTCCTCAGCCGCCCCCGAGCTCGCAAGTGGCGGACCACCCCCGCTGCCGGCTGACTCGAAGCCCCTCGCTGCTCCTCCTTCATTCACCTCAAACCTCCTTCCTTCCCCTCTCCCGGGCTGCCTCGGTTACCCAGATTGGACTCAGCGCGTCTCCTCACCACGTCAGATTTTATAGGGAGGGAGGAGGCCCCATGCAGGAGGTAAACAGCAGACCTTGCGTAATGCCTCATCTGGTTCTCCCGCTTCCCTAGTAAGGTCTGGGGTAGCAGGGTGTGGGGAGTGGAGTGAGACACCTAGATGGCAGAACTTAGGAGGTGAGCATCAGGGCACGCGCTGTGGGCAAGGTGGCAAAGTTGGGTTTGGTAGCCCCCGTGGATGAGTCCCTGAAGAGTATGAATTTCCCCCTTGGCTTGTGGTGTGCCTTTGGTGGGCAGGGTGCCCAGGCTCGCTCTTGGCATGCGAGCCCACATCGCCAGGGCATGAGTCATCCCAGGTGGCTGGCACACCTACATCTGGGGGTTGGGGGCCCGGAAGCTTGGGTCCTTGATTGTGTGGCTTTGGCAGGCCTCTGAGTGTTGGCGTGTGGCTGTCATTCCTGGCGCCTCTCTGCTTTCCATCTTCCTCCCTTGCCTATTAAGGTATTGGGACACCCAGGCTTTGGGACACCCAGGCCTGGAAGCAAGCGCCTACACCCCTGCCTCTCAGGTTCAGGCTCTGCATTCTCTCTCTGCCTCTCTCTGGTTCTCTCCCCTAGCCTCCCTCTCCTTTGTGTTCTTATTTCAACTTCCTTGATCCTTATTTCAATTGACCTCTGAGGGCCAGAGACCTGCATCATCAACCGTGGACCATACTTGGATCTTCCGACTGTGCTACCGAAGGGAAGCAGCTTTCCTGTTTATTTATTTTAAGTTTAAATTGCAGAATCTGGAAGCTCCCGTCTGCTTTCTTTCTGATCTTTCCTTGTGCCCTCATCTCACCTCCATCACCATCTCTTCCTTTTCTCATTACTGTCTCCTCTTCTCCTCTCCTCCTGTTCTCTCCTCTTCCTGGCTTCCCTTTTCCCCAAGCCTTTCTGCCTGGATACATTTTGGAATTTCTGAGAAGGCGTCTGTCCCCACATGACCACATGCACTGCTGTACAGGTATCATGCTCACTGATGCCCAGCCTCAGAGTGCACAAGATACATTCACACAGCAAACGTAAAGTGTATCACAGTTGTCTGTAACATTGACTATCAGGAGATTGTTGAGAAGCAGAGGAACACACTCAACCAAAACATACAGAGACCGACCTTGCCATTAGTTTCAGTGTTGATAATGACAACAAAACAAGGCATTTACAGAGCAGAGGCACTTTATTGGGCACCCTCCAGGCAGCCTTCTTTTTCCTCCTCCACAGTTACTAAAGAGGTACTCAAATGTGACACCATGACAAACAAATCTCCACAAATAAATACATGCACACTCATAGAACCTTCCAGAACCTTAACATCAAAATGCAAAATATGAGGCTGGGCGCAATGGTTCATGCCTGTAATCCCAGAACTTGGGAGCATGCAGTGAAATGATTTTCATGAGTTCCACATCAACTTGGGCTGCATACAAAACTCTCTCAAAAGACAACCAGCGTTCCAACTTAAAAAAAAAAAATAGCTCAACATGATCTAAATCTTTTTTGCAAAAGATGCACCTACAGTATGCGGGTAGAATGGTACCATGCCACACAAGACACTTCACCCTGATTCCTAGAAATTGAATATATCGCCTTACTTGGAAATGGAGAATTAATTTGAGGTGGTTGGACTTAAAGTAGGGAGACTGCTCCAGAGTACATAGTCACATTCATTATAACCACATTCTTAGAAGAGGAGGGTGAGAACAGAGAGGATAATTAAAAAACAGAGCTAGTGATACAAGAAGCTCTCAGCCTGACATTGCTGGCTCTAAAAAAAAAAAAAAAAAAAAAGTTTTTATATTGTTTTACTTATGTGTAGCTGTCTATATGAAAGCATATGGGGGAGGGTTGTGGCAGCCAGAAGAGGCATCATATCCCCTGAAGCTGGACTCAGAGGCAGTTGTGAGTCACCCAATGCTTGTGCTAGGAACCTAACTCAGGTCCTCTTGCAGAAGCAGCACGCACTCTGTGCTGGCTAGTTTTATGTCAGATTGGCACAGAAGTTGGAGAGGAGGAAGACTCACTTGATAAGATCTGTCTGTAGGCAAACCTGCAGGGCATTTTCATAATTAGTGATCAATGAAGGAGAGCCACTGCTGGGCTGGTGCTCCTGGATTCTATAAGGAACCTCTTATGTGGAGGCCATAAGAAGCAAGCCAGTAAATAGCACTCCTCCATGGCCTCTGCCTCAGCTCCTGCCTCCAGGTTCCTGTCTTGCTTGAGTTTCTGCCCTCACTGCTTTTGATGGTGAACTGTTACATGGAAGTGTGAGTGAAATAAACTCTTTCCTCCTCAAGTTGTGCTTGGTCCTGGTGTTTCACCACAGCAATAGTAACCCTAACTAGGACACACTATCAGCCACTGAGCCATCTCTCCAGCCCCATATGTTGCTGGCATTGACAACCCTTCCAGAGGATCTGAATTTAGTTCCCAGAACCCACATCAGATGACTCTCAACCACCTGTAACTTCATGTCTTCTGGGCACCCACACATGTGCCATATATTTACACACACACAGAGACACACACAGAAAGACACACACAGAGAGACACACACAGAGAGACACACACACAAAGAATTTTTAATTAATTTATTTACATCTCAATTGTAGCCTTCTCCTTCCTCTCAGTCCCACCCTCCCTCCCTCGTTCCTCATCCCCTCTCTCCTACTCCTCAGAATAGGGGATCCCCCACCAACTCACCCCAGAACATTAAGTCGCATCAGGACTGAGCACATCCTCTTCTCCCCTGGCCTGGCAAGGCAGTCAGTGGAAGTAATCAAAAAGCAGGCAACAGAGTCCATGTCAGAGACAGCCCCACCCCTTTACTAGGGCACCCACATGAAGCCTAAGATGCCCATCAGCTACATCTGTGTAGGGGGCCTAGTGCAGTCCATGCATTGCGCTTGACTGGTGCTTCAGTCTCCACAGGCCCCTCTGCGCCCTGGTCAGTTGGCTCTTTCAGTCTTCTTGCAGAGCTACTGTCCCCTTCAGGTCCTTCTTTTCCACAAGACTCCCTACACTTCACCCAATGTCTGGCTGTGAGTCTCAATATCTGTTTCAATCTGCTGCTGGGTGGAGCCTCTCAGAGGACAGCTATGCTAGGCTCCCATCAGCAAGCATAGCAGAATATCTATCGTTAATAGTGTCAGGGGTTGGCTCTCTCCCATGGGGTCTGTCTCAGGTTGGGCCAGGCATTGGTTGGACATTCCTCAATCACTGCTCTAAATTTATCCCTACATGTCTTGTAGGCAGGGTAAATTTTGAGTCAAAGTTTTGTGGGTGGCTTAGTGTTCCCCTCCCTTCACTAGGAGTCGTGTCTAGTTAGAGGGTGTCCTCTTCAGTTTCCATGGCCCCTGATACTAGGAGTCTCAGCCAGAGTTACCCCCATATCTTCCAAAAGCCTACCCTGTCTCCAGCTTGTCATAGACATGCTCTCTGCCCAGGATTTCTCTTCTCTCTGCAGGCCCTCGGCCCTCCTGGCCTCACTCACACCAAGAATTAAAAAACAAACAAACAAACAAAAAACCAACAAAAGAGGTAGGGATGTGGTTCAGTGGTAGAGAGCTTGCCTTGCATGCAAAAGGCTCTGGGTTTGATCCCAAGCTGTGCAAAACCAAACAAAATAGGCAATAAATGTGTGTGGAAAACACTAAATTTATGCTGATTTTGTGCAGAAGCTGTAAGAAACTAATCCACATGCTAACCCTTTCTCCTTTTCTGTTGGGGTCTGTGTTTGTGTGGTTTGTTATTGTTGACTCTATTTTGTTGAGACATGGTCTTTCTATGTTGCCTCAAGCTGACCTAAAATTTGCTATGTAGCCCATATTAGCCTTCAACTTCAAATCCTCTTACCGCAGCCTCGCTGAATGCTAGGATCACAGGTGTGTGTATTCTTATTTCTTACTGCTTCCCTTTGCTGCCTTGTAAGTCCCCCTTTCTTTCCTCCTCCTCCTTTTCGTAAAACAGGGTCTCTCTATGTTCTTAGATGTTCTAGAACTTACTATGTAAAACATGCTGGCCTTGAATTCACAGAGAATCACCTTGTCTCTGCCTCCTAAGTGGATCGTTAAAAGGTGCCACTATGTTCAGCCGGATTATTTCATTTTATTGACTCTATTTGTACCTTCAAAGCCTCTCGACATTCTGGATCTGGGCCTGCAGTACTAGAAACATGCCTCTGAGTCTCTCTAGTCCAAGTGTCTTGTCAGCGGTTTCACGGCCTTGTTTGGATGTTGAAACCCAGTGACATCTCCAACCAGTGGAGCAGAACCTCTGGACATGAGTGCCAGACACCAGCAGCTTTCAAGCGCTTGCGTGATGTCTTGCGTCATGAGTTTGCAGTAGACCCGCCCCTCCTGTTTTGTTTCTTCTGCTCTGGCTGCAGTGACCTTCTGTTTTCTGTTTCTTGACTATTCCAAGGCTGATGTAGATGTACAGTCTCTGCACTTACTGTTCCTTCACTTTGGAGAAAGCTTCAAATGCCCCGTCATCTCATTCAACGGCAACATAGGTAGACAAAACTTCTGTTTTTCAGTATTGGGGATGGATGCCATGGCCACGCACCTGCTAGGTAACTAATCTATCGTTGAGCTACACCTCAGCCTCATAGAGGCTCCATTCACTTGCGTTCATTTACCACTAATTTATCTGGATATGAATGTGTATGCATGAGCTCATGTGCACATATTCACAGGTGCCCACAAAAGCCAGGGGGTGTCCTATGCCCTGCAGCTGGAGTTATAGGTGGTTGTAAGGTGCCCGGTGTGGGTGTAGGGAACCGAACCCTAGCCTCTACAAGACTAGCTCTCCTACCCCCTGAACTGTGTCTCCAGCCTCGCTACCATTTACACTTCAAGTGATTTTCCTCAGAAGATTTAGTTATCTTTTATATTTTTATCTTCATCATCTTTATCTTGGTCTTCAATAATCTATTTACCTGTTTTTATTTCTAGCCAACAGATGATAAGCCTCACTCGAGCAGGAATGTAACACCTTCATGTTCATGACTGGCTGACACACACCTGGCTCAGTGCCCAGTTACTCACCGTTGATTGGGCAAAGTGAGAAGAGCCTCTGACTGACTCTGCTTATCCCATGCAGGTGCCAAACAAAGACACTGTTATTAATCAGTAGTCCCTTCCTCTTGGCAGGTGCAGAGATGGAGATGGTGCTAGAGAACGCTCGGGGGACAGAGGAACTGGAGCTCCATGGTTGCAGGAGCTCTTGACCAAGTACTGCTTCCCTCCTGTGACCAGGACGTCCTCAACCTTCACAGCCTGGTTTCCAAATGTCCACACCTGGTGCTTCCAGGACATGGGGAAAGGAAAAGGCATTTGGACCTGGACTCTGCCAGGAAACATCTCACTTCTCAAGACCTTCTCCCTCCCTCTTTCCATACTCCCTAATGAGTTTACCTTATTAATGATCCTGTGATCCTCCCGAGTTCAGTCTGTGACCATAGGGTGGAGCTGAGTGAGTACCCGTGAGCGTGTGTGTGTGTGTGCTGGCTTTGCTTGATCCAGTTGACTATCACAGAATCCTGCCCTTCCTTAAAGCTGGCGGCTTCAACATGGCTGTTGCCCTGCTTTGCGGGGGCAAACTCATGGTGCTGTGCTGCAGCACAGTAACTCTGCTACTGAGGAATGTTAGAGGTGAGACAGGCCCCTTCCTTTCCTTCTCCCTGTTTTTCCCTTCACTCCTTTTGTTTATCCCCCAGTATGTCTTTCCTCTGTACCAGTAACATCTAATCTTTTAAACAATCTCAAAGTGTTTAAGTCTTCAAGGAGGTAGGCATGAAGAGGTGTTTGGGAGAATGATCATAGAACAGTCATAGTCCCCGCCCTTAGACAGTGTGATAGGGCAGGTAAAGTATATCCATCACCACCTCAGATCTATCATTACTAAATTAGGGAGTGCAATAAGACAGATGAGGTGTCTCCATCCCCCGAGTATGCTGGGGTGAGAAGTGGATTGAGAGTTCTTTCTGTTGACAGATTGGGAGACAGGAGGGAGTGATTTCAGAAAAGCCTCCTGAAGGAAATGACCTGTAAATGGAAGGGTTGGGTTGAAATGAGAGGACAGTGAAAATACTAAGCAAATAATTTTTCTACTGAAAGTGCTAAGGAAGAACCAAGAGAAAAGAATCAAAAGTTGCCAACTTTTCTCAACTCCTATTCACGGTGGTCTTTCTGTTGGTCTCCATTTCTCCAATGGTTGCTCATTTTTAAGAAAGGATTCTGTAGCTTTTGGTGTTCTTTATTTTGTAAGTTCTCCTGAGCAACTGTTTTAATGCCTTAAAGGAGAATCTATCCTGACTGATGTTCAGCTTCAGAAGGGCTGGCGTTGGGGTGGAGATGTAGTAAGGTTGACTGACTCTGACCTGATGAAGCCTGATGCTTACATGTGTAGACTGTTGTGGGAATCTCACCCGCAGAGCCCTTCCTCTCAGTTAACCCTAGAATGGCTTAATAAAGAGTTAGAATAGGTTCAGAGTTCCTGAGTGGGCATCAGGCCAACATATGCTCTACCACTGAGCTCTATCCTGTGTCCCGTACTCTTTCTCTTAAATGGTTTTTCTTCTGAGACTTTGCTTTCTCTTTTCAGACATGAGACTAGGGCTGGACACTGGAGAGCACATTCTACCTCTAACCTGCTCTCACTCCTTTTATCTGTCCCTCTTTACAAATGCTCTCTCCCTCCTCATAGCAGCTCTTCTGGGAATTAGGGGTTCATCATCTTGGATGCCCATTTGCTCTCTTTCTGCCAATAATTTCCCTATTGATATTACAGACTTCTTTATCCAACCCTTAAATATCTACTACTCATTCTTCTCCCTCCAATGTTTCTAGGCCTTCTGTTTTCCACAGCTCTTTGCAGTATTCCTTCAAGAGCTGACCATTCACTCACTCATTACATTTCATCATGCAACAACTATTTTCTAAATGCCCAGTCTATGCCTATCACTGCTGAGGAGCAGGGGGCACAAAGTAGAAGTCAGACATGGTTTCTTGTCCTTGGGCGATTTAAATTCTACATGCAGAAACTAATAATAAGCAAGTAAACAAATAAATTAGCAAGATAATTATAGATTATAACTGCTTTGAGTAATATACAAGAGGCTAATACACACTGAATTACCCAGAGGAGGCGTGGAGGAGCTTTAATAGGGAATGGATGAAGCTCTGCTGACATTTGAGCTGAGCCCTGACAAATGACAGGGACCCGTTGTGGGGAGAGGTGGGGAAGAGCCGTCTAAGCAGCAGCCTTGCAACTGGCAAGAAGGTTCAAGATGAGATTGGAGAGATGCCAGAAGTATCCTAGGGTTCAGAGTAAGAACTTGGCTTTGGCTGGATGTGGTGGTGCACCCTGGAGGCAGAGGCAGGTGGATCTTTGAGTTTGAGGCCAGCCTGGTATACAGAGTGAGTTCCAGGACAGTCAAGCCTACACAGAGAAACCCTGTCTCGAACTGCCCCCCCCCAAAAAAAAAGAACTTGGCTTTGTTCTGAGCTTTAAGGAATTATCTGGCCTAAGCTTCCTGTATTTGAAAGCTCACCCTGATCCAGCCTCTCCGCTCTTTCTTCTAATCTGTTTCCATGCAATGTACATGCAGGGTGCACATGTCTCTTTCATAGCCACCTCCTCATCGTCATCTTCCAAATAAATCATTTTTTTCATCTGCCCAAGACCTCTAAGTGTACCATATGTAGCTGATTAATCTGGCTCCTGGTCATTAGAGATCTTAGGATAACTGCCATAGAGGTGTAAAACCTTTTCTAATTCTCATCCCTTGGGAATGAAAGAGTAGGTTTCTTTCTGTTTCATAGGCGTCTGTTTTATATAGTCATAATACATGATATGTCCAGGGTTGAAATCAAGACTCATAGGAAGCAGAAAGAGTGAAAAAGAGGTCCACACTCAGTGACTTTGGATTTGGTGCTAGGGCAGCAAGAGGGACACTCCACAGAGCTGCAGCTGGAGCCCAGCGACACGGCTGCTTGTCAGGTATGTATAAGGCTCTGGGTTCCACCACAGCGATGAGATGTTAAACAAGCACACGTGAAATGAAGGGAAGTGCAAGGTGATTAGAGCTCTATCAAGTCAGGCTTGGGTAGGAAGCAGAAGCCCGGTGAGTATTTTAAAAAGCAAGAGATTTAACTCAGGGAACTAGAGGATAATAAAACCAGATTCAAAGAGTTGAAGTCAGGAGGGCATAATGAGTCCTAAGCATCCTAAGAGACCCTTCAGGACCAATCCCCATAGTTCCGAAGTTGCGGGCACTATTAGCATAGCCCGCAGTGTCCTGCCGCTGACACGGCTGCTCACCAAAGGTGTAAAGGCTCATGTCTACGAGGACTTGTCCATCTTCCTCTGAAGAGCGATAACGTCTTCTGTATTTCCGCTTTCCAAACTCATACAGGTTCATCTGTTTGGAAGAACTTTAGTTTATATCCAAAATTGTAGCCTCAAAGAATGCTGAGAAGTGAAGTGTTGTACTTTCTAGCTTCTTCAACTACAAAGGGAGTGAAATAACCACCTTTCTAGGATTGGAAATAAGAAATAAGGCATCTAGTTGAATATTTTAATACTAATATTCTGGAAATAATACCTGGATCACATTTATCTAAATAAACATCCATTGTTTACCCAAAACTCAAATTTAAATGGAGACCTTGTATTTTCATCTGTTTCTGTTTAGTTGGTTTGTCACGATGGGGTCTGGTTCTGCCATTCTGACTTAATCAAGCTCAAGATCCTCCTGGGTCTCCCAAGTGCTGAAATTATACGCATGTGCCACCATGGCTGGCAGTCATTTGATAAATCCAAGAACTCTACAGGTACCCAGCACAGAGGCCGATAGAAAAGACCCTTTTCTAAGGAGGCGACACTGAGGGGAGATCTGGGAGATGAAGAGTGTGTGCTGTGCAGAGAGGAAGCAGGAATTTCAGGGAGAGAGAACAGCTTTGTAAAGACCCAGAGGCAAGAACACTGGTAGTGTTAATCAGAGCTGGTGCCCAATGAGCAGCATATAAAAATAGATAGATAGATAGATAGATAGATAGATAGATAGATAGATAGATAGATAGATAGGCAGGCAGGCAGATAGACAGATAGGCAGATAGACAGATAGAGAGACAGATAATGAGGACTTAAGCAAGGGGTAGGTCTTAGATCCTGAGGAGTCAAGTGAGACAAGGATGGGAGAGACCCCAACCCCTCCATGCTGACAATAGCCGTCAGAGTAATGCAAGGTGTCATCCCGAGGAGAGAAGACATTCCAGTAATTTAGGGGAGAGAGGGCGGCTTGAGGCAGTGGGAGCCAATGAAGCTGGAGTAAGCAGGTCAGTCTGAGGCATAACTTATAGACAGAACTGATGCATGTCTCAGGGTGAGCTTCGGAGTATAGGGTAAGGAAACGAAGGATGAGCTCTTATTTCTTTCTTATTTAGTTTTCTTTCTTTTTTTCTTTTTGTTTGCTTGTCTTTTTGAGACAGCATTTCTCTACATATCCCTGGCTGTCCTGGAACTCACTGAGTAGACCAGAGTGGCCTCAAACTCACAGTGATCTCCTGTCTCCTGAGTACCAGGACTAAAGGTGTGCACCACCATGCCCAGAGAGGGGTGAGCTCTTAGTTTTGCACGCACAGTTGCATCCACATTAGCATTATGACTGAAAAAGGGAAAGCTCTTGGTGAACTCTAGCTATTGAGATGGACTCAGGAGATGAGTGGTGAGAATTCCTGCTTCTATCAGACAAGCGTGTGCAAGAATATGCTTTTTTTGTTGTTGTTGTAAGATTTTCAAGACGGGGTTTCTCTGTGTCGCCCTGGCTGTTCTGGACTCCCTTTGTAGACCAGGCTGGCCTTGAACTCACAGTGATGGCCCACTTCCGCCTCCTGAGTGCTGGGATTAAAGGTGTGCTCCACTACCACGTGGCTGCAGAATGTTCTTTAATGTGTCTTCACCTCCCTGTCCTGTCCTCCACTATCTCCTTCTTAATCTCCTTTCTTTCTGCTTTGCATTTCCTGAGCATCCACTTCACAAACCCATCACATGAAATTTTCATTTAATGAGTTACATTGGCCCTTAAGAGTTTTCAAATTTAGGGGCATTTGCAATTTTAGATTTTGGTTTGGATTGGGAATGACAATGACCAATCTGTATCTTGCATTCTAGGAAGGAGGACAAGGAATGCTGGGCAGGTCACCTTGGGGCAATTTCAGTAGGTAATAAGAAGACAAGGGGAGGCTAGAGGAGGAGTCAGTGGTGGAGGGAGGCTTGTCAGGATGGAGAGAAAGGCAGGCAACAGGCCTGGAGCAGAGGTGGCTAGAGGCAGGGCTTTGACATCACTGTAAGGACTTTCTTCGGTGGGGTGAGATGGTGGGGCAGACTGACAGTGGTATTGCAGCGATGGCAGCCGCACTATTAGCAGTTAGACTGGATGTGGTACGAGAGCAAAAGGGGCTTAGGAGCGGATTGGCCCTGGCTCAGGGAGGATGCAGCTGTCAGCAGCTTAGGCGAGTACTGAAGATTAAGAGCTAAATGTTACCAGGCTAAAGACTTGGCTCAGGGACTGAGGGATTGGGGTTCAGTTCCCAGGACCCACACTGCGTGGCTCACAACTAACTGTAACTCAAGTTCCAGAGGATCTGACAGCTCTCTGGTCACCTTAACCCAGAGTGGTGCACATACAGACAAGCAGGCACACACACACACACACACACACACACACACACACACACGTATTTTAACAATCAGTGGGGTTTTTTTAAGTGTTAAAGATTAAACTGGGTATGATGGCATACCCCTGTTATCACAGCTCTCCGGAAGCTGAGATAGGAACCACCGCTGTGAGTTAGAGGTCGACCTGGACTACACAGCAAGACCCTAGAAGGAGGAGGGAGAAAAGTGGGATGGCATGGGATAAACGTAGTCTACACGACGTAGCTGTGTGATGACTCTGTAAAGTCCGTCAACATGTGCAATGATTGCACAACAAAGAGTTAAAGGTCGGGCGGGCGAAGCTGTCAGGCACTGTGCAGCCCTACGTAAGCATATGGCATTATGGGTACTGGGGAAACCAAAACTGTTCTTATTAACATTACATGTTTGTAATTTTCAGGTGTTTTTATATGTTCTTCTGCTCTCTTCCCTGCTTCACAGGAGTCTGAACATCCCCTACACTGTAAGGAAACTGAAGGCCGGGCAGAATAAGAAGCTCATTTGCACAAGATCAGAGCCAGCCTTAGGGATGGAGCAGCCTTACTGCTCCTGATCCCCACAGTGTTAGAACCTTGGTTCCCAACTCCCAGGGACGTAATGACTCAAAGAACAGCAGGAACATGGACTGTGAGTCAGAAACATGAAAGAAACTTGAAGCAGAGCAGACTGGCTGGAGAGGGAGACAGCAACACAGCAGTGACCTAGAAAAGCCTCTTGAGCAGAAAGCTAGTTATATACTTCTGGGTCTTGGCCCAAAGAACCAACTCACCCTCCCTCTTCCCTCCCTCTTCCCTGATGACTTGTCACCAAAGTACGGCAGGCATGCTGCTGGCAGCTGGCCTGTCAATTAGTGCGGCAGCCTCTCCCTCTGACTTCCTCTAGAGCCAAGCCTCCAGAGATCCCCCAACTCACCCCTCCAGCCATGCCCCACCCTGCGTCTCTCCAGGACCTGTCTTGGCCTCTTGGCTCCCTCCTGGACCCCCCAGCACAGAGGTGGCATGTAGTGCCCTTTTATCTACCATCTCAGAACGTGTTTGTGAGCATCTTTGAAACCTAGGCTTGGTAGCTGTGGCCACACCCAGGCTGCTCCCTGTCCCAGGGCAGCATACAAGGCATAACGAGTAGGAGAGACTTCAGAGAGGCAGAGAAAAAGGAGCTCACAAAAGCTCCTGGGGTGACTTTAACGAGGCTATGAAGAGCTTCTACTGGGAGGACTCTGAAAAGGGACTTTGGGAGGACAGTGCCCATCAAGGTAGGTGGAGAACAGAAGACAACAAACAACAAGCATTGGAAATAAATAGGGCTCTGGAGATGCCCTCCGGAAGGCTCTGCCCTGCAGACTATCAAAGCAGACGCTGACACTTATAACCAACGGTCGGGCAGAGTCCATGGAATCTTATGGAAGAAGAGGGAAATAGTAAGATTTGGAGAGGACAGGAACTCCACAAGGAGAGCAACAGAACCAGAAAATTTGAGCACAGGGGTCTTTCCAGAGACTCATACTCCAACCAAGTACCATGCATGGAGATAACCTAGAACCCCTGCACAGATGTAGTCCATGGCAGTTCAGTGTCCAAGTGGGTTCCACAGTAATGGGAAGAGGGACTGCCTCTGACATAAACTGATTGGCCTGCTCTTTGGTCACCTCCCCCAGAGGGGGGAGCAGCCTTACCAGGCCACAGAAGATGACAATGCAGCCACTCCTGATGAGATCTGATAGACTAGGACCAGAAGGAAGGAGAGGAAGACCTCCCCTATCAGTGGACTAGGGGAGGGGCATGCGTGGAGAAGGGGGAAGAAAGGTGGGGTTAGGAGGGGAGGAGGGAGGAGTTTATGGGGGGATATAAAGTGTAACTAAAAAAGTTAAAAAAAGAAGAAATAAATGGGGTACCACCAGGGGAGGAGAGTCAGGCAGAAGGAGCTGAAGCTGGGAGGGGATTTCTTCAGAAGTGTTACATTGCAGAAGGGTCAACAATGTTTTCATATTGATACAGCACCTTTAAGTTTCATTTCAGTATTCACTCACATTGTCATCGATATCATCAGTCCCATTTTACAGATCACAGATGGAGGAGCCCAGGCTGAGAAAAGTGAAGCAAGTCCCTTAGCGAGTAAGAAGGAGAATTCTCTCTCCTGTCTGGGGAGGAGGAGACTGCCAGAGCTCTGGAGATGACTGGCTGGCTAAGCTTGCCTGTCGAGCTCCAGGCCAATAAGAGACCTTGTTTCAGAAAACCGGACAGGCAGCTCCTAAGAAATGACAGCTAAGGTTGTCCTCTGGCTCTCTCTCTCTCTCTCTCTCTCTCACACACACACACACACACACAAAGTAAAAGCTAGGCCTGGTGGATCATGCCTTTAAGGTCAATAATTGTGAGGTAGAGGCAGGCCAGCCAGGGCTACATTCACAAAGAAAACAAAAGGAAGAATTACCTTTCTCTTCCCTATTAGAGCAGTGTCTGTTAAAGGGGAGAATAGACATCTAGGAAGTTAAACCTTTCATTCTGTTCCACCAACACCCATTTTAAGGGCCTGGTCTCATTGTAGGCAAGGCTGGCCTTGAACTCTTGATCCTGTTGCCTTCACCTTCCAAGCATAGGATGATAGGCCTGTGGTACCACACCTGGCTCCTCCCCATCTTTTTTCTCACCCATTGAAAAGCTAAACCCACTAACACACTTTGCCTTCCAAAGACTGAGCTGCTTGTCAAGAAGTGATGTGATAACAGTGAGCCAACCAGATGGGGGTGTGGCCCCTGGCTAGAGGGCTTCTTTGAGGGAGGGCAGGTTAGGAAGGCTTCACAGGGGAAGTCTGGGGAAGGGAAAGGAGGCGGGAGAGGGCCTGTCAGGTAAAAGCTAGCAAGCAGAGTGTGTGGGAGAACTGGGTAGGTTCAGAGAAAACAAAGGAGGGTGTGAAGGGAGCTGGATAGAGAATCCATAGCAAGGATGTGGAGACGGTAACATTAAATTTATGGTCTATGCAAAACCATGGAGAGCTGCCATGAGGGGGGAGGTCTCAGAGCCACAGAGCAATAGTGTGCTTTCCAATGTCGGAGGTACTGAGAGCTTTGGTGGTAGAACGCACTCAGCGTGCATTCCCACATGCCAGGCAACATGTAAAGTGCTTTCATGCACATTATGCAAATTAATCTATGCTGCAGTTTAAAAAAAAATGAGAAGGAGCTTGGAGCATAGCCCTGAGGTAGAATAGACAGCGCTTGGGCTTCGTGAGGCCCTGGCCTCCATCCCCAGCTCCAAAGCAAAGCACACAAACCAATAAAGAAGAGAGAGAAAAGCGCACATGGGCTGCCATGAGAAGAACCCTAGGACGCATGATTAAAAGAACAAAGTACAGAACACTGTGTGCTGTGAGTTACAGCCCATCCTACAGAAAGGCACACAGGGAATGGCTTTGGTTTGGGAAAAAAGGGAGTCTAGAGCCCAGACAGCTGTGACAGAAAGTGCATCTGGAGGTGGATGGGAGAGGATTAGTGTGTGTTGACAATGGCACTTCATGTCTGGGCCTGGCATGAAGAGGCGCTTGGAGCTAGGTGCATCTTGTTCCCATACCCTGGAAAAATCGTAGCTTTTCACTTAATTAGAAATTTCTTGGAACGAGGTCTTATGTGAGCCTCCGTCCTAAGCCTCCTGAGTGCTGGGACTGTCGGCGAACACTGCCACAGACAGCTCGCCGCTTTAACGTGGGGTTGAAATGCAGTCTGGCTAAACATGTTACCAAAACGATTCTGGCTCCCGGCAGAGAGCAGATGGGTGGAGGTGTGAGAGAGCAGGAGGGGTGCACAAGGCCGTGCTGTGGGAAAGGAATGGGGGAGGGAGGACGTGGTGGCTCTCACCTGAGGGGGGGACAGGGGGCCCTTGTGATTCCTGGCTGAGGGGCATAAGGACCGCACAGCACAACTGATTATTTTCAGAATTTTGACAGAAGTCATATGTGAAAACTAAATGCCAAATAATTCAGAAGAAGTAACTAGAAAAACAGTAATCCTTTTCTCTGTCTCCACTACTTTCAACTCTTTTATCCAATTTGGGAGTTTCGTGGCATTGAATTCTCAGGCTGTAACTAACAGAATTATATTCTTATCACTAACCTTTTCAATTTTCACCATTATTATGGATTTACTTTTAGGAAAGATATAGCCATTAAATTAAAAGAAAATTGTCTCACTTAATCCACAAGCATTTCCTCATTCTCATTACTTACTTATAGCTATTTCAAAAGCATGCATATCTATGCTTATTCATGTGCATAAACACATGAAAATACACAGAAAAATGTTCTGTTAGACCTCATTCACTTGTTATTCAGAAAGACAGTAGTTAAAGGAGACTTTCATTCTTCCTGTTCAAATTCTTTATCAATGAACACATATATTAATTATTTTCATAATTAAAAATAATCCACACAGCAATAGTAAAAGATAATTATTTCACATGATTTACAAATGTGAGGAACTAAAGCCTGGAGCATTAAGTAATTTGGTCAAGATTTTACAACAATCTTTTAAGTTTGACCCTAAAGGAAGAAAAGCCAGGGCAAGAGGACCTGAAAAAGGAAGCCAGGAGACAGAGAGAGAGAGAGAGAGAGAGAGTTTGGAAAGCCAGGTGTGATCAAGTACCCCTGTAATGCCAGAATTCAAGGGACTGAGACAGGAGAATTGTGAGTTTGAGACCAGCCTGGGGTACACAGCAAGACCTAATCAAGGAAGGAACGAAGGAAGGGAAAAAGAGAAGAAGGAAGGAAGGAGAAAGAGAGAGAAGGAGAGAAAGAACCAGAGAGTCCAGTCACGGGTAGAGATGAATAATGAAGACAGAGCTGCATCTGTATGGTGTGAATGCTGGAGGACAGTTAAGGCTGTACTAGGGAAAGAGTCATCAGGAGTCAAGAGCACTGCACTGCAGGGTGACAGGTCATGGCACCACATCCGTAGAGAGCATGCTTGGGGAGCTCAGGAGCCAGGCATGTGCCGGCTGTTGATTTACCCCAGAGTGAGTCACTGGATCCCTGAAACTGGCAGCCAGGGTGAGGTCACCACCCTGCGAGACAAGAGGCAGAAACAAGAAGGCCCTTGGGGGCTGGGAAGCTGAACCTGTCTGGTCAGAGGCCATGATCACAAAATCAACATAGAATTCGTATCTGACAGGTTTTCCTTGGGGCTCAAATGAATAGATAGGTCTGGGAGTCACTGGGAGTGGTGACAAACAGTTTTGCCAAGAAACTAAGCTGCAGTTTGCCCTGGGAGAATGAGGCCTATTAGGCAGAAGTGGACGCCAGCCTGAGCCAGGCCACCAAGGCAGCTTGCTGTTGCAATCACAACCCAGCTTCCCCGGGGGGCACCTGAAACCTTTCATGGACAGACAGGTGGTGTTGGGGGTTGGTAGAGTCTGTCCTGGAGCTGGAGAGACTGCTGGTGGCTGGGGACAGTGCCTGCTCTTCCAGAGGATACAGGGTCCCTTGTCAGCATCCACATGGTGGGCCATAACCAGCTGTAACTCCAGACTCAGGGGAGCTGATTACACATTTCCTTTTCTGGCCTCCAAGGGCACCAGGTAGTACACAGATACACAAACATCCACATGTACAAAATAAACAACTTAAAAAAAAATGTGGTACCCTGATTCCATCTGTTAAGGAAGAAAGGAAGGAAGGAAAGAAGGAAGGAAGGAAGGAAGGAAGGAACGAACGAAGGAACGAAGGAACGAAGGAACGAAGGAAGGATCTGTCCCATGAACTAAAATTTTATGGACATGCACGGAAACCTCATAGATGAACCCAGCACTTAGGCTGTTTGCAGTGTTCTTACAACTGAGTCGACTCTATGACTCTATGTGTATAGACACATATGTCCTAACCACACTAATTTTTTCCTCAGCTCCTCACTGAAGACTCTGCTCTTTGGAATTTGGCTGAGGGCTTGTGGGATGGCTCAATAGATAATGGTGCTTGCGGTACAAACCTGAGAACTGAGTTCAGTCATCAAACGCCCTTCCAAGTAAGAATAATAATAAATTAGTAAAACCATTTTTTTCCAAAGAAGCTAGCTGACAATCACACTAAGCCCTGTCCACCTACACATAAACTCTCCTACATGATGCCAGCCTCAGATAAGCTTACTCAGAGACCATAACACAGGCATAGCAAGGTCATGGCCACATGGTTAGTGATCCACACACAAAATACCAAACATATCTCAGACAGAAGGGAAATAATATTTTGACCAATTTTTGAAGTGACTGCCACCTTTATTTGTTTAACCAAGTATAGTCTCATCCTCATTTCGGTATCCCCTAAGCATAGATAAGATTGCTTGAGCTATTCAGCTGTGCAATCTGTGCTGCTTTATCACAGCATTAATCTAATGTACTCTCTTCTCTTATTAGACCTGCCAGAAAATCACTTGACTAACACCCAACAGGTTCTCGTGCTTAGTAAGAACTCCAGTGAGGTGCATTCTTACTCTCTGTAAGAGACCACACAACCAGCCTGCTCAACCATCACGTGTTTGGGGAATCTTTGGCTGAAGACATCAATCATACCCAATGTGTTTTTAAAATTTTTTGAGGATGCGCAGAGAAGACCGTGCTGGTGGGAGAGGATGGTGCTAAGCAGGAGGTGGTGACAGAAGAGGCAGAGAAGCCATGAGTTCTCTCAGTTAGTCTTTATAGAGTACTGATATGTGCCATAGGCATTCAAGGTGCCAAAACTCATTGGTAAATATGGCAAGACGCCCAATGTCTCAGGATGTGTTCAGTTGTGATGTCAGGGAGAGACATATGAGCAGACCATTGTTTGTGGACCTATGTTACAGTGCCAGGAGGCTCATCTAAAGATCTTTTGGGACAGGAGGAAGGAGCCAGGAAGGGCTCTCTGAGGAAGAAGGCTATGAAGGCCCTAGAGTCTGATGACAGGCCCTTAAGAAGAAATACAAAGTCAAATGTGATCGAGCACACTTGCGCTCTCAGCACTTAGGGGATGGAGGCTGGGGAACCAGGAGTCCAAGGTTCAGCAGCACAGTAAAGCTGAGGCCTTGCTGTGCAGCATTTGGTTTTATTTGGTCTCATCAGGGCGAGGGGTAATAAGTAGGCAGAGTGAGTGATTACGTTAGAGACGCTTATAGACCCAATAGGTACTGAGACCTTATCCTGCACAGAAAGGAGATGTTGTCGCAGGATTCTCTAATCCTAACAAGATCAGATTAGATTCTAAGAAATATTTTAATTTTTGTAACCTCTTTACATATATAGTTAGTTAACTTAGTGCTGTTTTTCTGGGCCTTCAGACCTGCCAGAGCTCCATTTCATACACTTGGCAAAAATGATTGAATTTATCATATCTCAAGAAAGCCAGAAACAGGCTCACCCTGAAGTCCTCAGGGGTAGGATGGACGTGTCCTGTCCTGAGACGCTACCTTCTTTCTCTGCTTCTCTCAACAAGGTTCAGCCATTTGCTACCATTCTCACCACTGTGAACAATGCCTGTGAAAACCAGCTCACAAGAGGATGGGCTTACTCTGACTAATGGTTTGAGAGAAAAGAGTCCAAGCCCGTCGTGGTGGACAAGGCACAGCTGAGTTCGTGGTGGTAGGAGTGTGTGGCCTCGAGTCTTGGCAAACCAGAAAGCAGAGAAGGGGGAACACTTTTCCTCCCTTCCTCCCTCCCTCCCTCCCCTTCTTTCCTTCCTTCCTATCTCTCTTTCTTTTTTTCCTTCTCGGCTGTCCTGGACTCACTCTGTAGACCAGGCTGGCCTTGAACTCACAAACATCCACCTGCCCCTGCTTCCCTGAGTGCTGGGATCACAGGCATGCATCAGTGTGCCCAGCTTTTTCTCCCCTTTTATTCAGCTCAGCACCCCAGTCCATGGCATGGCGCCACTCACGTAAAAGTGGCTCTTCTTCCCACAGTGTAACCTACTTTATTTATTTCAGTCTTTTAAAGGTTTATTTTTTATTTATGTGTCTATGTGAGTAGACGGCATGTGTATGTGAGTGCCTAAGGGGCCAGAAGAAGGTGTTCTGTCTCCTGGGGCTGGTATTGTAGGCCATTATGACCTTCCTGACATGGGTACTAGGAACTTAACCGAAGCCCTCTGGAGGAGCAGAAAGTGCTCCTAACTTTATTCCTATTGTAATTTTAAACATTACTGTGCACATGTTTATGTGGTGTGTGTGTGTGTGTGTGTGTGTACATCTGTGCTTATACCTAAGTGTGTAAGTGGAAGTCAGAGGTCAAAGTCCCGAGTTCTCCCTCAGTTGCTCCCTACACTGGTTTTTGTAATAGGGTCTCTCACTGACTAGCCAGACAGCTTAGCCAGAAGTACCCAGGATCCTACCGTCTCATCTCCCAGCACTGGGACTGTAACTTCAGACAGCTGCCCCAGCCTCTCCCGTAGGTTCTAGAGACCCGAACTCAGGTCCTCATGCTGTGGGCAAGTGCTTTACCCACTAAGCCATTTCTCCAGACCCTCTGTGCAACTTTATTTATTTGGTTTTTCAAGACAGGGTTTCCCTGTGTAGCCTTAGCTGTCTGAAACTTGCTTTGTAGACCAGGCTACCCTCAAACAGAGATTCACTTGCTTCTGCCTCCTCTAGTGCTGGAATCACCACCATCTGGCATAACTTAATTTAAAATGCAGGAAATTATGTGATGTACGAAGATAAAGGGTTAGGCAGGAAGAACTGAGAGTAATGTTACAGTCTAGGTGGCAGGATCCTCAGGGAACAGCTAATCACTTCAAACTCCTTTCAGCTCTTCACTCTGTTGAAAATGTACATAAATGGAATTTGTAGGAAGGTCCACAGGGAGCTACTGGCTTAACCCAAACAGCAGCGGTGACGGAGGACAGTGGATGGGTCCCTGAAGTAGGAGCTAACGCTGGTCAGAGCAGCCCCTGAGGACTTGAGAGTAAGGAAGGAGAACACCTACGTGAGGCAAAGTAGAACAGTGGTTTCCAACATTCCTGATGCTTCCTCACATTGTGGTGATCACCAACCATAAAATCATTTCATTGCTATTTCATAACTGTAATTTTCTAATGTTATGAATTGTAATGCAAATATCTGATATGCAGGATATTTTATATTCGACCCGCAGACTGAGAACCACTGAAATGTTTCAACAAATTTAGACAGGATAGAGAGGCAGGAAAAAGGAACTGGGGAGAGAGTTGTCTACAGCACTGCCTGTTCTTCAAGAGGACCAGAGCTATACCCTCAGAGCTCCCCTAGTGGCTCAGAATCATCTGCAACTTCATTCCCAAGGGGCTCGACAGCATTCTCTGGCCTCTGAAGGCACCACAACACACGGTACACAGGCATACATACAAGCCAAACATACATTCATTTAGACATAACTTTACAAAAAAAGAAAGAAAGGCATGGCGGCACAATCAGGAGGCAGAGGCAGGGGAATCTCTGTGAATTGCAGACCAGTTGGCCTACACAGCGATCTCCAGGATAGCCAGGACTGCATAGCGAGACCTCATTCAAAAAAACAGAAACAAAAATAACAAAACCGGTGGGGCCTGATGACACACACCTGAGAGTTCAGGACCCAGGATGAAGAAAGATGCCACAAGCTGGAAGCCAACCTGCTCTGCACAATGAGTTCTTTGCCAGCCAAGACGACGTAAGACTGTCTTAAAAACAATGACAACATTAAAAAAAAAAAAAAAGCAGAAAAAATTGGGAGGTGGGGGTAGACTGGGTAGACTGAGGGAACGTGGGAAGGGAGCAAAGTGCCTCCTGTTTCAAATCTGTTTTGTACTTCTCTGGCGGAGAGTCAAGAATCAAAGCACGTCTGATAAAATTAGGCTGCTGTTACTATGCCTACAGAGCCAGTATTCTTTTTTCGAGATGTCTCAAACAAGCATATTAAGACAGCTAATAGACCCAATTAAGGCCAAAACATATACCTTCAGCTCAGCTTTGGCAGCACTTCTCTGTCGTACCCACAACTAACTGGCACAGCATGGTTGTAGAGAGCAGGTCAGAGCCCACTTCCGGGTTTGAAAACCTACAAGAGCCACCTCCCTGAGCTCAAAATCCCATCAATCCCTGGGCTGGCGTGAAGTCTCACCCTGGATTTCTTCCCCCCAGAAAACTCCTCTCCTGAGAATTCCTATATAAGCCTGTCTCTTGCTCAGTCCCCTGCTCTAGCAGGGGGAAACACCTTATTGTTTCTCTCAATAAATCTCTGCTGTGTGGTGTGACTTTGTGGTATTCCTTGGCTCCTCACTGCCAGGATGCCGTTCCCATTAGAGCTGCAACTCTTCCATAGGGGAAACCGTTCCCCTCATTGCTCCAACACTTCCAATGAAGGGACCTTCCTCCTCAGAGCTACACCATCTCCATAAAGGAAGTTTCCCCTCAGGCAGATCTGTAACACTTACAATAGCAGCATACACTGTACTCACAGCACTTAGAACTTGGAGACAGGATAATCAGGAGTTCCAGGCCACCCTGAGCTGCATGAGATCCTGCCTCAAAGAAAAAAAAAATAGAAAGAAGAAAAAAATAAAGAGAGCCAGAGAGATGGCTCTGTAGTGAAGAGAGCATACTGCTCTTGCTGAGAACTCGGATTTGGTTCCCAGCAACACACCAGGCAGTTTACACCTTCAATAACGAGCTCCATGGGATCTGATTATTTTTGACCTCTGTGGGCACCTGTACTTATGATCACACGCCCACAGAGAAACACATAGGTACATACATAATTAAAAACAAAACTTAAAAATAACCCCCCTAGGCTAAACACTGTACTTATCATGCAGCTTATTATTTCATATGAAGAATTGTTTAAGAGAAGTAGGTCAAACGGGGTCACTGAAATGTTTGGTGAAATTCAGGCATTTGGCACCTGATGACCTGAGTCTGATTCCCAGACTCCACATGGTTGAAGGAGGAAACTGAGTCCTCCAAGTTGTCCTCTGACCCCTGCACATGCACAGTGTCATGCAACCCAACTCCCTGCCACAAACATAAAGAAACACATGTCAAAACCAGTAAAAGAGATAAGGAAGCCGGATCATTTTTAAAACCTGACCTTTGCACCAGGTTGAAAATTATGTCCTTTGAGCAATGCAACTTCAAAAGCCACAAAATCATCACAAAAGCTGTTCAGACAGCTAGCATGTCTCTTGACGTCAGCACTTAAATATAAGCATTATTCTTTTTAAATAAATCCCAGCCCTGGCTCACTATCAAATTCTTTTCTGTGGTGTAAGACCCCAGCTTCCCAATCATGGCCATCCTTAGGAGGTGAACTCCTCAGGCTACAGGTAGTAGCATGGGCTGAGTCTCCCCATACTGGGAAACCCCTGACAAAATGAACAGGGACACCAAATCAAGAACAGATCTGGGTGTCAGCGGGAGTTTGGGGCACTGGATCCTCACAGGTCTCTTGACGGTGACACCAGTTTTCACCGGGCTGCTCACTCTCACCCCCTTACCCCCATACCTGCCTGCTCAACCCCCACCGTGCTGGTTCCCCATCAGTTCTAACTGGCTTATCTGGTGGGTATGACTATACTCCAAAGAGACACAGGTGCCCCTCGTAGGCTTTAAGGCTATGAAAAGAATGGACCTGGAGAATCTGCTGGAGAAAAAGAAGTCTGAAGTCCTGGGGCATCCAGAAGAGGAAGTTGTCTCCTGGAGAAAGATTGGCAGCTTATCAGGTGACCTTGCAGGGGAGACTTGGAGCTGAGACAGTGGTGGGCTGGGGAACACATCTCTTGCTTTCTGGTTAAACGCTATCGTCACGTCAAGACCCTGGAGATAGATGGACTTAGGAAGGTGACTAGATCGCTGCCTCTTTCCAATACAGCCACAGTGAATGAATCTACTCTTTCTGCTTTTTAGTCTTAATTTCGTTCTTTTGATTGGCTTACTGAAGAAGGGAGGCTGGACCTGGTTTGATGGGGCACAGACTATCACCCCAGGTTAAGTAACCCCATCACCTCACTTGTTTTGGTCCCTATACTCAATGTTCCTCAAGCTAATCTTGTGAAATACATCCTCTGTCCTTCAAAGTTCTCCCTGCTTAGCCAATGAGTTCATTGGGCTTACTTCTGGAGTGTGGCTGAGGAGCTATTTGCAGAAGCTTTGGGGTATCCCAAAGCAGCCACACTGGGAAGTCTTCACCTAGCATGGATCATGACTTCCCCGTAGCCAGCCAACCCTTTCCAGCCCTTATACTGGAGCACCTCCTGAGACTCCAGGGCCACATGGAATTAGGGCAGAACTACACACAACTGTCCAGGAGGAGTGGCTGGAATCTTGGGTGAGGGACTGCTGACCCTCCACATTCCTCTTTCTACAATGGAATGAATGTTATCAGTGCACAAGCTCCATCCTGACATGAGGCGCGGTGGATCTGTTGGAGACGGCTGGTGCTCTGTTAAAATCACAAAGCCCCTTGAGTTTTGTGATCACAGAGGTCAAGACGGCTTTTCACCTGTGCTTTTGGTATGTTAAGGGATATTTGCCATACGTGGAATGTGAGCTGTGTGGTGATACCTAAATCTTTAAGAGGTGGTGAGGAGCAACAGAATAGAGTCTCTGAAACATTTACTACACCGCTAAGCTCTGCAAACAACTAATCAGGTGGAGGAGTGGAATTTGGATTTTGGTGAGTCTTTGCAAGTACTTGGTCCCCCCTCCCCTCAAATGTTAAGCCAGAACCCTGACAAATGGCTGGGATACTCTTCAGGGGAACTGGACTTCGATGGAGGGCCTCCTTGTACACCCAGGAGGGTACCTTGGTTCATCTCTAGTCTCAAATTGACTGGATTTAGGGTCGCCTGGGGGTTTATTGAGAGACCGTGCCTGTGAGGACATTTGCCAGGCGTGAATGGCAGCCTCCTGCTGTTCAGGCCCGATAAAAGGGCTTGGAACAAGTGAACCTGACAGCCAGTGCTCCCTCCCTCTGCTTCCTGGCCTGCCGTGATTAGAGCTGCTGCATCTCACCACCACAGCGAACAGAAACTTCTCAAGCCCTGAACCAAATAACCCTTTTCTTCTTCAGGTTGTTTCCGACAGGTAATAACAGTAAACAGTGCGGGGCCAGGAAAGCAGCACTGTTGGTAGTATCAGCCAAGCACGCATACGGTCTGGGTGGCAGGCCTGAGATCCCAGCACCCAGGAGAGGAAGACAAGACCGGGATCAGAACTTACAAAGCCTTCCTCAGTTACACAGGGGGCTGGAGGCCAGCCTGGGCTAGAGACCCGACCTCAAGAACGAGGCTGTCAAGACGGCTTCAGGGTTAAAGGACACAAAGCCTGACCACCTGAGCTTGATCTGTTGGCCTCACAGAATGGGAGAGAACCAACACCCACAAGTTGCCCTCTGACCTGCACCTGTGCCTCGTGACACACACACACACACACACACACACACACACGTTTTAAAAATATAATAAAACTGTTAAAAACAAAATTGAACAAACAAAAAGGAGCTGATACAGGGAGGTTTTTGTTCAGGTCTTGCTAGGAAGACTACATTTAAATCTCATCACAGGGCATCCGCTCATTCTTTCTGGCCCACGACTCCACGGCCCAAGAAGAGGTGGCCTCTGTCTTCAGGCCCTTAACAGTCTCCTCAGGTCCTGTGCTCTGAGGGGCTGGCCTCAGGAGCTAGCGAGCTGCACCCTTACTCCAGGGGGAATGAGCCTCCTTCCTCTTCTGGCCCAGGATAATGGAGCAAGATTTCGAAGACTTTGGCTGTTAGTGGCAAAGAAGAATTGGTGGATGGTTTCACCTTCATAAAGGTTAAGCAACCTCCCCGTTTCCGGGGCCGGGAGGGGAAGAAGCAGAGCTCAGGTAAGCTGGCCAAGTCTCTGATGCCAGCACGGAGGTGAAGATCAGCACTGCAGCTCTTAGTATCTGCCTGGGAATCTAGACAGCCCAGGGGGTGGGGCCGAGCGTCAGGCAGAGTTGCGGCCAGTCTGGGCCTACGTGTCCCTAGCCCGAAGTTGTCCCTTGGCGGGCAAGCCGTGGCCTCTTATGTAATGGCCGCACCTTGCGGGCAACCTGGGGAACTGGACAGAGGAGCCGGGCCTGAGCTGACTGTGCCTCCTGGAATCCGTGCCCGGGTGGGTCGGGCGGACACCGGGCGAGCATCACTGCGCCAGGCAGCCGCGTGAGGTCGTCGGCCACACCCCCACAGCAGGGGCGGACCCTGGCGAGCGTCCGTGCAGGCATCAGCGTGAGGTCGTCGGCCACCAACCTTACCCGCCTCCCATTATCCCCGCTCACAGACGGGAATCCGGGCGAAAGGAAGGAAGCCTTGGCTCCTGGCTTTTTGGAGTCCCTCCCCAGGGCCCTTGATTTGCCGATGAATGTTGCTCCGTGGTAGAATCACGCCTAGTAGGCTTAAAGTCCTGCCTTTGATCCCCAAAAGCTACAAAAACAATCAGGAAAAACAAATACAAAAATTGTCTCGGTCCTCTTGTTTACAAGACCATTTTACTTTTTTTAGGGTCACCCAGGAAACGGCAATTTTAAAATTCAATTTCCAGACCCTTGTGACTACGCTAGAAAAGATGCAGGCTTTGGGGGTGACTGGGAGTTCAGCGGAGAGAGCACACCGTCCTGGGAGAGTCGTTGGGTTCTGTTGTGAGAAGGGAAGGCAGGTGGGTTTGCATTGGGAAACGACCCCATTAATCCAATCCATTCCAAGTGAAAATCGATAGTCAAAACTGTACCAGCATCTCTGAAAAGGTGTCTGAGTTCCCTGGGAGACTACAGTGTGTGTGTGTGTGTGTGTGTGTGTGTACATACCCGCATAGGCACACGTGTGTGATTTTCCATTATGGAAATTTTCCAAATTTCTCTATACAAGAAAATAGGGATCAGGTAGATGATGGCTCAGCAGTTACAAGGGCTTGTTGTTCCTGCAGAAGACCCAAGTTTGGCTTACTGCACCCACATGGCAGTTCACAACTGCCTTTTAACTTCACCTCCAATGCCCTCTTCGTGTCTCCTCTGACACTGCATGCATATGAATGTGTGTGTGTGTGTGTGTGTGTGTGTGTGTACATGTATTTGAATGTTTGGTCACCAAGGAGTGGAACTGTTCGGAAAGTTCTAGGAGGTGTGACCTGGTTGGAGGTGTTGTGTCAGTGGCCTTGGAGCTAGGCTGAGCTCACCCTGGGCCCGGCCCAGCTCTCAGTCTGCCTGCTGCCTGCAGATCAGGATGCAAAGCTTTGACTACGGCTTCAGTGCCATGCCTGTCTGCATCTCCCCATGGTTATTGACTAACTAAAGCTGTGAGCAAGCAGCCAGTTAGATGCATTCTTCCATAAGACTTGCCTTGGCCATGGTGTCACAGCAATAGAGCAATGACTAAGATGGCACTCTCATACACACAAAAATAAAAATAAACGCATTTATTTAGTTAGTTTTTAATTTGAACCCTACAACCCAGCTAGTATGGTGGAACACTGCTTTCATCCAGAAATAGAGAGGGATAGCCTTTGAAGATTGGGAAGGAGTACAAAGCCAGTCTGGACTACACGAAACTCTGATTAAAATCCTTTAAGAACCAACCAACCAACCAACCAACCAACCAAACACTTAGAGATGCGTGATTAATAGAAGCATACAGTTGCTGTTCACTTTTCCTCTTTTCTTTATAAATTCAATTAAAATTCATTTGCTCTAGACAGGCCCAAACAAGTTTGCTGTTGCATTTCATTGATTTGTCTTTTAATCTCTTTTAGTTTGTGTTCCCTTTGCTAACTTTTTGTTTTTCTTCAGATGGTTTTCTGTCTTGTAAATGAACAAAGCAAAATAATAATAATAATAATAAATTTTAAACTTTATTGCAAAACATGTTTCAACCTTTAAAAAAAATCACACACCAAAAATCAACCATACTCAAAGACTATAAATCTCCATAAACTTCTCTGCAGTTAGATAGTCATTTGAAGTGTTGTAGAGTTTGACATTGGGTTTTACACTTTTACTATCAAATATGTCTTCATGCACTTATCCACCGCCAAAAACTGTTACAATTACAAAAACAATTAGTCTCATGTCCTCTTTCATACCTTCCTTCAGTCCATCTTCAGTCCCTAATTTAGCGTTTCCGGTTTTCCTACTTGCCACACTGTACAGACATCTACCAGTAAAGAATCTGCAGAGCTAAAATATGCTCAAATGAGCTGCAATTAGCATGTGTACATGTTTCCCATCCTAGACAGATGTTTTCCTCAGCGGCACAGAGGGTCCTCTCCAGAACCGATCACATTGTAGAAGGAACACTCTATTTCAAGGGAAAATGCAGCATATGTTTATGCTGATTCAAACTTAGGGTAATTTATTATGTGTCTATTTTTCTTCTTTTATGTCATATTTGTTAGGGAAAAAAACCTAATGTTGTTGGTTGGTCGGTTGGTTGGTTGGTTGGTTGGTTTTTCAAGACAGGGTTTCTATGTGTATCCCTGGCTGTCCTGGAACTAGCTCTATAAACCAGGCTGGCCTCGAACTCACAGAGATCCACCTGCCTCCAAGTGCTTTGATTAAAGGCATGCACCGCCACTTCTGGGAGAATCCTGGTTGTTCGTGACATTAAAAACTCATTATTTGGCTTGAAGACGCAGCTCAGCAGTTAAAAGCTTTTGCTGCTCTTACAGCAGACCCTATCTCCATTCCCAGTACCTACATGGCAACTCACAGCTACCTGTAACTTCAGGACCAGGTGACCTGACACTCTTTTCTGGTACCAGGCCAGAGGGAAGTGCACGTATATCCACAGAGACACACCTGTAAAATCATTATTTGTTTTGTCCTACCATACCTATGTGCATAAAGCATAATGATCCCCAAGAACAGTCCTAGGAGCCAGCAGGTGATGCAGCAGGCAAAGACACTTGCCACTCTGACCTCCACACGTGGGCCATGGCACACACGGATACTCACAATAACACTTTTTAAAAGAACAGTAGTAACATCATAACTGATGGACTGAAAAGTTAAGACGCAGCTGCTTTTCTTTATATTCCATTAAAGGTATAGCATTAAATCTCTACATGTTAAAGTAACGTGTTTGTTTGAGATTGGAGTTTCACGTTGCTGCCAGGCCAGTCTTGAACTTGTAGGTTCAAATGATTTATCTGTCTGTCTATTTGGGGCTTCAGGTCCCCACAGACATAGCTAAAGTAATTAAAAATAATTTCCCTCTGGTGTGTAAGTGGCCAATCACCCAGATAGGTTAATTTTGTATCATGGATTTACCCAGGAGACAGCGCTCCTTTTTGTCTCATTTAATTATTTTTATAATGATGTGAAGTTTTTACATTAAATCAGGGATGGAAAGGTGATTCAGCAGTTAAGAGGGCACACTGCTCTTTCAGAAGATATGATCTCAGTGCCCAGCATTCAAGTTGGACCTCACAATCACCTGTAACTCCAGCTCTATGGAATCCGACACAATCCATGGCGTCTTTGCAAGAGCCAGCACTCATGTGCACGTAACCACACTAGCACACAGACATGCAATGGTTAAAAATAAAATAAAATATTTTAAAATATCTACATGAAATCAAAGTTAAAAATACCAAAGAAGATACATTAAGAAAAGATGGAATCCTGCTCCTTCTACCTACTTTAATATTTCCTATAGGTAACTCATTAGGAATTGGTTTAGCCTCCTACTTACAAAGGAGTCTTTTACTAAAAATAAGGCTGAGGAGGTATGTACCTGGTTGATAGAGTGTTTTTGTAGTATGCACAAATTCCTGGGTTTGGCTCCCTAGCAATGCATCAACTGAGCCCATCTGTGAGTCCATCCATCCAGGAGGATGGATCTCATATAACCATGCACTCAGCTCAAGACCAGCCTAAGCTACAAGAGACACAAACATCATGCCTATGTATATTGCTCTTCTTGTGTGACAGGTGCAAAATGCTGGGCTGTCCTCATGGCTCCTAGACTGACTTTTTAAATTATCATTAGAAGTCATCTCTTAGGTGTGTCCAACCCAAGGCCAGAGACCTATAACAACAACCAATGATAAACTTAGTAAGAACATTACAGGATTTGAAGGGGGGATTAAACCCAGTTCTGGGGTTCTTCAGGGTGAATGTTGAAGATGATAAGTGCTTTGCAATGTTAAGAGGTTGGACATCCCTGAGGATGTCAGGACAGCCAGAGCTACTTGTAGCTGCATTGCAGTCTTTGCTCATCTGCAAACTAGCTTTGGCATTAGTCTGATTGACTTTGCACAGAGCCTTGAAGTTTTTCAGGTCTTGGGAAAAGATGACATCCAGACTAACCAGTACCATACATTCAGAGCCACGGGGACTGCAGGGAAGCTGGGCAGAAAAGGAAGGGGAAGGGGCACTTGAGGTGCCTGTCAGCAGGATGCAGCCAGACATCTTTCCAATGGCACCCACATCTCCTTCATCCATGGCCTGTTGAGGTTTGACTGCTTTCAGTCATGTCCAGAGAATTCCAAAGCAGTGTAGTCAAGTGTTTATGGTTTGAGTGTGGTGGTGGACTACTTTAACCTGAGCACTTGGGGGGCAGAGGCAGGAGGATCTCTGTAAGTTCAAGGCCAGCCTGGTCTACAGCGCAAGCTTCAGAACAGCCAGGGATGCAAGCAGTGGTTCTCACTCTTTCTAACTCTGTGACCTGTAATAGAGTTCCTTGTGTTGTGGTGAGCCCCAGCCATAAAATTAGTTTCATTGCTACTTAATGACTGTGATTTTGCTATTGTCTGAACTGTGAATATCTGATACGCAGTATATCTAATATTTGCCCCAAAGAGGTTTTGACCTACAGATTGAGAGCCCTTGCTCACCCCCCTCCCTTAAGAGGTAACAGAGGTAGTGCTGCAAGCCTCTAGCACCACTGGTGGAAGCCCAGCCCTCAGGAGGTAGAGGTGGATAGATAGATCTCTGTGACTTCAAGGCCAGCCTGGTCTACATATCGAGTACCAGGACAGCCAGAGCTGTCTTGGACAGAGAGAGCCTATATTTTAGGAAGGAAGGAAGGAAGGAAGAAAGGAAGGAAGGAAGGAAGGAAGGAAGGAAGGAAGGAAGGAAGGAAGGAAAGAAGAGCCTTGTGTTTTGGGGTTTTAGGGTATTGGTTTCTTTCTTGCCTCAAGAAAAGAGGCAGACCTCCATCAGGTCAATTCTAGGACCAAGCTTCATCACCTGCAGCACATCCCATCATGAGGAAAGGGTGGAGGGAGTGACGAGGGACCTAACTCTATGGCGTCAAGGTGATCTGGGTACTTGGAGCTGGAAAAGGGGAAGACCTGCCTGATTAAGAGGAGTGAAAGGCATAGACGCACTTATTCATGGTGGCACCCTAGAAGACTCCCTCTGGCAGCCATGATCCACGTAGACGTCAGCTTTTCTCTGACTGACTGGTAGATTCCCCCAGGGATAGCTCTCTGTGAGTGGATAGCATCTGAAGGCAGATGCTAAGAGTCCAGAAGCCATTCATGGGCTTCACTTTCAAAAGGCCACTTCTGAGGGCCTTCCCTGAGACCACATCCACCACATAGGTCCAGCCTACTTTTCCTTTCAAGTCCCCGAAAGCTCTGCTTCCCAGACCCCGCGGCCAGAGGAGATACCAGGGGACACCAGCACCTAGGGTGAAGGGCAGAAGCACCAGGAGTCTAAGTACTTCCCTAATTGCCCCGACAGACTGTCATTAGGTCCTGAGAAAGAATGAGGTCTGGTGGGGCAGAGGCTACATGCGGGGAACAGGGCCTGTAGAAATACAAAGAGGGCTAGTGTTAACCCCAAAGATGGGAGGAGACAGACCACTGACCCACCCAAATCATCATAGACAAATTAATGAAAGTCCCCATACAAGCTAACCTAGGCTGAGAAGGTTTTCAGCCTCTGACACTTTCTGCTGAGTAAGTTCACCCTTTCTTGTTCTTTCTGAGCTCTGGGCTGGCTGATTCAGCTCAGCTGTACTGGCTCAAACTTCTCTTCCAGCTAATTTATTCAGTCTGGCTTTTCTCTCAGCCACTGAGTTCTGCTTTGCTTCAAACTAACTCAAATAATCTGCTCTAATCTCCTGGCTCCTTCTTATTCTCTGGCTCATTCGGTCTTCACCTGAGTTATCTCTCGCTGTAAAACTCTCCCAATAAAACTGCCTCCTCCCTCCTTCATTGCCCCTTAAGTAGCTTCCCTTTCCTCTCTCAAGAGAGTTGGGTGTATCTTATTCTGTCACATATTTCTCTGATTCACCAGCTTTTCTGCTACTCAATTAAATATCACTTTCAGACAAGGGAACTTCCTTCTACAAGCTAACTTTACCTTCACTGTTTGGGATTAAAAGTGTGTACCATCATGCCTGGACCTAAGCTTTTCTTTACCTGAAGTTTGCTCTGTATCAGGCTGGCTTTGAACTCGTATATGCTTCCCTCTGTTTTTTAGATTAAAGTGTGTTTGTATTCTAGCTGGGTCACACAGACCTAGAAGGTCTTCAGATGTGTTCTCGTGCCAGAGCAGCCATGTTCTGAATTAAAGTTCTTCCACAGCAATCCTCCTGCCTCTGCCTCCTGAGTACTGGGAAGACAGGCCTGTAGCACCAAGCTTGCAAGGGTTGGATAGATATGTTCTGGCAAACATCCTAGAACACCCCTCTTCTTCCTGGAGTCACAGGGGTTCACTGTGAACACTGACACCGTGGAGGACAGTTGCGGGGTTTTAATATTGGGTGTAGGGTGCTCATCAGCACAGGGGAGGTCCGTAGGAAATGCCACCTCTGGTGTTATCACTAGGTGGCAGAACTGTAGGTGCCCTAGCAGAATAGAGATATGCTAAAGACAAATAACTTGTGCCTCTCACTTTGGCCATTAGACTGCTGGCCCCAAAGACCTCTTAATAGACTTCAAAGAATTAAAATATCCCCAGGAATCCTATGCTAAGGAAAGGCCTAAAGCCCTGGTTCTAGGCACAGGAAAAACTTGCCTCCCTGGAAGAGATTTCGCTTGTTTTTGACAATTCACCAGACTGCATAGCTGGTCAGAGTTGGGGCAGTGATGTCTCAGTGATAGGCTTAATTGTGATGCCATTTGTCCTCTATTTAAACTTAACCCTGAGGATGAACTGTGGAATTACTGTGTACCTTGTTCCTCTCCCCAGGGTGGCTGTACTGGTTAAGCCTCATCCCTCTGCTTTTACGGTGATGGTCTCTTCAGTGAACTGGCATATTGGAGATAGCAGCTGAGCTTGTCTTGTTGGAAATGTCTCAGCAGGGATGCAAGGCTTGGTCTTGGTGTTTGGGAACTCTCTCTGTCATCGTGCTACAAGAGAGGAGAACTTAAGGAGAAAAACATTAATGCCCAAAACCTCAGAGGCAAGAGAAACCACCTGACCCGAGGGCCAAGACTAAATTTAAAATGGCCAGCTGGCCTTGTTTGCCCTCCCTAAGCTGAGATCTTTAGGATGCTAAGTCAGTATCTTCTAAGATCACTGACTCTCTAATTAAAACACAGCTTAAATACGTAATTCCTGTTTTTATGCATGTCACAGGCAATGGACCACTAACACACACACACACACACACACACACACACACACACACACACCTGGGATTGGAGAGACAGCTCAGTGGCTAAGAGCACTTGTTCTAACAGAGGATCTCGGTCCAGTCCCCAGCTTCCACATGGTGGCTCACAACCATCTGTAGGCATGTACATGATGTATGCACATACATATGTTGGGTTCGAGGTGGAAGCCAAGAAAACTCACTTCAGATACAGAGGCTTAAAATGAAAGCTTTATTTTCTGAGCTCAGGGAGGCAGTCAGTTTGGGGATGTGAACGAAGTCCCTGAGGGAGAACTGCGATTAGCTCACATAGGCGGAGGGAAATGGGGGCACAGTGGAACAGAGTAGTGTTACGTTGTGCAAGTGATCCATCTGGCCTGCCCTTAGGGGCCTTTAGGGGCCTGACAACATCCTATGTCACTACCTGGGCCGGTGCTTCAGATATAATCCATCTGCCACTCCCACCCGCTCTCCCTCTGCTCCTCTCTCTGCTTCGCTCTCTCCTCTTGCACTCTCTCTGCCTCAGTTTCTCTCCTGGGAGGCCTCTACCACCTCTCTCTCTCTTTCCCTCTCTCTTTCCACCTCCATCCAATAAATCTCTTTTATATAGGATCTGTTGTATGTGGCATTTAAAAATATATTCTAACAGGTGGTCATCTTTGACTCGTTATTTTTGCTAATTAAACAAAGCAGTTCTAGCTAACCTTGAAAGTGTGCCTGGTAGTTGAGGCTAGCTGTGCTCATGCTTGGTGTATTTCTAGGAGTAGCAAGGCCACAGAGTATTCGGAACATAAACATAGTTCTTGGTCAACTTGATCTTGTACAGAAGCTTTTCTCTGTTTCAGCAACAAGCTGAGATGATGTGGCTGTTAGACCTGAAACAGAAATGGCTGTAGTTATGCTATTCAAAAGGAGCAGGCCTTATCACATACATCAGGCAAAACACTATATGAAATATATAATATTTATATTAAAATATATAACAACCTCTAAAAATAAAACAAGGCTGGAAACATAGCTCAGCTGGTATAATGCTTGCTGATTATTAGTGAACCCCTCAGTTTGATCTCCAACACCGCATATAGCTGGACTTAGGCCACAAGCCTGTAGTTCCAGGAGTCCACTGACAGGCAGGAGGATCTGAAGTTCAAGGTCGTCTACATAATTTCCACATAACTTGAGCTATATGGGACCATTTAAAACAGCATCCCTCTTATTTCCAGAAGGCTTCTCAGCTTAAAAATATGCCTTCACATCCAGTTTTCTTGGATATACCAAAACAACAACAAAAAAGAATGACTCCTCCGGCCAAATGCCTGAAGATGTTG
Source organism: Meriones unguiculatus (assembly GCF_030254825.1). Lineage (NCBI taxonomy): Eukaryota > Metazoa > Chordata > Mammalia > Rodentia > Muridae > Meriones > Meriones unguiculatus. Next base: position 712,253 of record NC_083363.1, read on the forward strand.
GGTGGTGTAACAGTATATACCATATTTTCTTTTTGTAAGATTTATTTTTATTATTTTAAAATATGTGTATGTGTGTCTATTTGTTAGTATGTACATATGTGAGAGCAGGTACCCTTGGATCCTGGAGCTGGAGTTATAGGCAGTTGTCAGCTACCTGACGTGGGTGCTGGAACTTGAACTCAGGTCCTCTGTAAGAACACCGTGGTAGGTTTGAATAGGTTTGGCCCCCACAGACTCATGTGTTTGAATGCTTGGCCCATAGGGAGTGGCACCATTAGGAGGTAGGACCCTGCTGGAGGAGGTATCACCTTGTTGGAGGAAGTGTGTCACTGTGGAGGTGGGCTTTGAGGTCATATATGTTCAAGCTATGCCCAGTGTGACACAGTCTCTTGCTGCCTTCGGATCAAGATGTAGAACTCTCAGCTCCTTCCCCACTACCATGTCTGCCTGGATGTTACCATGCTCCCCACTATGATGATAATGGACTGAGCCTCTAAAACTGTGAGCCAGGCCCAGTTAAATGTTTTCTTTATTAAGAGGTGCCTTAGTCATGGTGTCTCTGCACAGCAAGAAAACCCTAACTAAGGCAGGCTCTTAGCTGATGAGCCATCTCTCTAGCCTGATGTCGCTCTTTTCTACTGAGGAATGTCTCACGTTAAAACACGTAGAGCATAGTTTGCAGGCCTGTGTTTTGGATTCTCAGGCCTGTATGGATTTCTCAGTCCTGCAGTGGGGGGAGGAGCAGAACAGTCCTCATGCTGTGCTGACAGGCCACCGGAAGCTCAGCATAAGCTCAGCCCAGCCCAGCACCTCCTTTCCCTTTCCCAGATGGTGTCCTGGCCACCACATCACCAGGACTTTGTCCTGTTTCAAGTCCAGTCTCAGAGTAACCCTAGTGAACCGAAGATAATTTTGCAGGAAATGGAGCATTTCTTACCCTGAAGATCCTAATCATTTGTTTACCTTGTGAGGTCACTTGGAATATTTCCTTCTCTTTCTGTTCCAAGACCTCAACATGAGACTGAATCTGTGCCTGTGGGGAGAAGGGGCTTAGGGAAGACTCTGCCTCTCAGAAGAGCTGGGCAAGCTTCCTCCTTTCTCAGGCTGAGGTGGGGGGGGGAGGAAGTCTACATCTTCGGAGCTAAGAGTGTAACTAGAGACTATCTTATCTGTTTGGACAGTACCTTGGTGCTCTGCTGCGAAGGAAAACGTGTCCTCCTCTGTCCCTACAACATCTTAAAGATTTAAAATTATTATCTCATGTGCACGAGTGTTTTGGCTATATGTGTGTCTGGGTACCACATTTATTCCTGGTTCCCATAGAGATAGAAGGTGGCAAGATACCCTCCGGAATTAGAGGTTTTAGATGGCTGTGAGCAGCTGTGTGGATGCTGGGAATTGAACCTGAACCCTCTGAAAGAGAAGCCAGTTGAGAATGCTTGCGCACTGTCTTTAGTTCCTGAGAAAGGATGGGGTCTGGATGGGTGAAGCCTGCATTCAGCGCCACAGGGACTGCGGCAATATAAAAAGGAACAACACCAGACCAAGTCTTCATTTCCTGCTTTACAGAGTCCCTGGGAATGGCCAGAGGGAGACATTCTCTCCAAGTCCCAGGGAAGTCCTGCTCTTTAAAGCTCAGCTTTAACGTTCTGTTTTCTGAGGCCTGGTCTCCACTGGGCCAAGCTGTCCTCAAAACTTCCAACACAGCTAAGGATGACTTTGAACTCGTCCTCTTTCTTTTACCTGCCAAGTGCTGATTTGCAGGCACATGCCACCAGCGTCCAACCTCCTCCAGCTTAAAATTAATCCCTAAATTACTCACTCACTGTTCTTTTAAGATATTTTATCTTTAATCTTATGTATATACGTGTATGTCCCTGTGTGGCCAGAGGCATGAAATCTCCTGGAATTACGAACAGTTGGGAGCCTCTTGAGCTGGTACTGGTGAAGCTAACTTGGCTTAATGTTTTTCTAGTCTCCCAGCCAGCTCTCCAGCACACACTGCTACCTGAACTGTATGCAGAGGAGAGCTCCCCCTAACGGTGACAGGACCATAGTTCTGTGTCACAAAGGAGCCAAAGCTTACTCAGATTTTTAAAGTGGACTTCCTCTCACGGAGAATGATAGAAAGCCTGACCACCTGAGTTCCGTGGTTTGGAAGAAGAGAAAGGACTCTTGCAAATTGTCCCTGGCCTCCCTGTGTGAATGTGCAACCTGAATAATTAAATTAACGTAATTTAATTTTTAAAATACAAATAAGTAATGAAAAGCATTCTTCTCTGGCCTGTTCCCAAGTCTTTCACCACCTTCAGCCCCTGCCCCCATTTCTGTGGTCAGTATTACAGGCCTCTCTCGACTCCCTTGGATCAAGAACCCACTCACCCTGTGTTACAGTGCTTTCCCTGCAGTCTGCAGTGACCTGCATCTCTAGGAATGTCCTGTGAGATGCTCTGCTTCCCTCAGGGAGCAATGCTGAAGGAGCACGCCTCCCAGCAAGCAGGGCCCAAGGTGGTGGTGGAGTGGATGGGGCGTGAGATGTAGGAGTCTATGGCTTCAATGATCCATTTGAGAGAGGAAAACGAAGGGAAGAGTCATTGCTCATCAGGTGTCCTCCATCATAGCCTTGTCTGCTGGACTCTAGAGCCAGAGGAGGGTGGACAGGAGGAGATGCACCTGAAGAGCCAGGTGTCTGCTACTCAGGGAGAAGCAGCTTGGGAAGGTGGATGAGGTGTCTTCCTCCAGCCAGTGTCTACCCATTTTTGGCACCCGAAGTCTGTAAGTCTCCCATGCCTCTTTCCTAGCGTCGCCTTCGAAAGGCATGATGGAGTTTCCAGCTCTTGGATATACGGATTTGCTCGTCCATTTTTTTTTTTTTTTTTTTTTTTTTTTTTGTTGTTGTTGTTGGTTGGCTCATTACGGCGTTTGTTTCTAGTCAGGGTCTCACCATATAACCTTCGCTTCCTGAGGACCGGCTGTGTAGACCTGGCTGGCTTTGATTTGCAGTGATCCTCCTGCCTCTGCCTCCTGCGTGTTGATATTAAAGGCTTGTGGCACTGTGCCCAGCTGGATACATAAGTTCTGATGCTGTCTAATCATCCCACATTCCAGGAGATTGCTTTTTCTCACCGGAGTCCCCGGGGCCTCACTGTGGCCTGCTGGCAGCAGCTTCTACTTTGGAGGAAAGTTGTGTCATTCTAAATGTAGGATACTCATTCAGCACATAGGGAGCCATTAACTCTATGCTTGGGGAGTTAGGACAAGTTGACAGAACTGTAGCTGCCCTGGCAGGGAGGAGATACTCTAAAGACAGTGACGCATGTCTCTCCCTTTGGCCATCAGACTTTTAGAGCAACAAATGCAGGCTGAGTGAACTGACAAACAGCTTTAACTCGAGCACAGGAAGCAAAGGCATCTGAGCTCTGTGAGTCTGAGGCCAGCCTGGTCTGCATACCCAGGTCCACCCCACTCAAGGACACACAGTAAGACCCTGTTGAAAACAAAACAATTCTTTCAAAGAACCAATGTTTCCCATAAATTCCATGCTGAGGAAAGAAAAGGACTGAATCTCAGATGTCAGCCAGAGGAGGAATCTGCCTCCCTGGAAAGTTCTGACAATTTGTCGCATGCCTGGCAAAACAGACTAGCACCACGGAGACAGCGACGGCTCAGCGATGTGCTTGACTGTGAAGACCACTTACTCTCTACTTAAAGTTAAACCTCTTGCCAGGATTCTGGACATGCAGACTGGGGGTCACTGACACCCTTATTTATTCTTTATTTTTTCAGTGTGGCACATTTCTCTGCTTTTCACTGTGACTGGGGCTGAGTCTGCCTTGATGGGGCTGCCAGAGCCAGGCTTTCACCCTAACTATCCTCACAACTGAACCGGCTCAGACGACATCACCAATGGCCATTGTGACAGTGGCTGTCCACTCCTCCACGGTGCTGATCAAGCTAGGCTCAGCCTGTCAGCCTCAATCACAGACTGTGGCAATCAAGAAATACATTTGTAAAATTCTGTTCTTCAACATTTCTTAAATCGGAGGGTTGTCACTATGTCACCATGCCTTATCATTGAGAATAATAAACCCGTTCTTCACACACGCTGGACCTTCCTTAGGGAGAGAATCCTCCCATTGCCCAAGCCGCAGGACCAGCTCACACTTACAACTCTCCATTTCCTCTTCATTCAGGCTGTGCAGGAATGTGCTTTTATCTCTCTTCCCTTCAGCCTTCAGGTTGTCTGTTAGGAGAGAGTGAAGAAAATGGAGAGTGCACCGAGGTTAAGCAGGTAACAGGACCTCACAGCGAGGCACTGATTGCAGATGCTGGGAGAGGTGGGGCTGGAATTTCTCTGCTATTCTCAGTGAACTGGGAGGACACCAAAGAGGGAGAGCCAGCCCAGGGCCTCCCCACAGCTGCTCTCCAGGGCAGCCCTGTGCAGAGCAAATGAATTAGGAGCCACAAAGGTGACCTTTTAACTTTCCTAGTGGTCATTTCAAAAAAAAGCAAGGGGCAAGCAATGCATAGTGTCACTGATGAAGCTGAAACAGGAAGATGACCAGTTTTATGCCAGACTGCACTTCATAATGAGTTCCAGGACAGGACAGCCAGGGCTACAAACAGTGACACAGTATCAAATAAATGCATAAATTAGAAGAAAGAAAAAGGAAAGGAACTGACAACAACAAAATCAAACCCAATCAGATAAAATTAATTTCAATAATGTATTTTCTTTAGCTCAATATACTGTTATTTCCACATGTAGACTGGCTACATAGACACAGGGCTGGGTGCCTGCACTCCACCCTACTTCACAGGCAGGGGAAATCACGTGAGTTCACCAGTAAGAGGCTACAGTCTTACATGGCAAACAAGCATAAACAACTATTGACATACTTGTAAGTTTTTGTTTTGTTTTACATTATTCCTTTTACTCATGAGTACGTGGGGGGGGGGATGTGTATCTAGCTGCAGCGTCTACAGAAAACACAGAAGTCGGCAGGTCCATTTGGGTGCTGGGGTTACAGGCAGCCGTAAGCCACCCTGCCTCGCGCTGGGAAGCTGCCTCCGCGCTGGGAAGCTGCTTCACTTCTCTTAGCGCTGAGCCATTTCTCTAGCCCTGTTTGTTCTGTTCTCACTGCTACATTTTACACTCTAAGTTCATAGTAAGTGTCTCAGGGTCGATGAATGCTCTTCACCCCGTCATGTGTGAATAGAGCACGCTGGTGCCAAAGGGCAGGCGTGGAAGCAGCTGCGAGGTTGGTAGCACACACCCAGCCCCTCACTTGCATCTCTAACCGGGACAGAGGTGCTGTGAGGACCGGGGTGGGGAATAGAGGGTCCCTCTGTAGGAAGGATCAGCCCAGCCTCTTTACAGCTTTTCCCCCACTTCAGGGACAGCAGAGGCTCCCCACCGTGACTGTGACTGTGCTTCCAGGGAGGGTAAGGCAAGGCCCCGCTTCCTGCTGCTCAATCCCAAGCCAGTGTGATTTGCGGCTTTGTATTTTATCTAAAGCTTTCACTAAGCCCTTCGCCTTTAGCAGCCTCCAGGCTTGTTTAGGCCTTGACCTAGACAGAGACCCTCGGACCCTCCTCCTCCTCCTCCTCCTTGCCTTCTCTCTCTCTCTCTCTCTCTCTCTCTCTCTCTCTCTCTCAGCTAGGTCTTCCTCCCAGTGTAACTGGGATGTTTTTTTTTTAAGAAATCCAAACCATTTCCCTATTGAAACTAAAAAGAATTTGTTCTTTAAAACAGGTGGTGCTGGGCTAGAGGGATGGCTCACTAGTTAAGAGCCATCTTGTTAGTCTTCTGGAGGACCTAGGCCTTGTTCCCAGCTCCCAGATGGAGGGTGATAACAATTTGTTATCTAGTTCCAGGGGTTCTGACATCTCCTTCTGGCCTTCTTGGGCACCAGGTAGATACATGCAGCAAATACATACATACTAGCAAACACTCATACACATAAAGACACAGAAAATATAAATTAGGAAAAAATAAACACGTGGCTTCATGACGTAGCGTTTCAGAGCTAATCTAATTTGTTTGATGAGCATTCTGTCTGGCATCTCGAATTCCTGCACACCCATCTCCAGTTCTGGCCTTTGCTTTATTACTGGGCCCTTTGCCCTGCTGCTGGGATTCCAGTGGTCCCTGCTCTTTACTGGTCTCCTTACCTTCTCCAGGGGTTCAGCGCCCTCTTTTATGGGATCCTCCCTCCCCTTTCCTCTCCTAAGTCTATGAACTTCAGGGCCACTGCTGCTCTATGTTCCAAATTTTCCAGCATAGGATCCTCTGAGCCTGGATCTGATTCCATTCCAGCTGTGATCTTGGCTGTTGTAAACACGTTTGCAAAAGGATAAACTGAGGCTCACAAACATGTTTGTAAAGCTCGCTCTCTCAGTTTCCTCACACTTTGCTCACCTACCAAACATTTCCTTTCTGATGGATGCAACTATCACCAACCCAGGGTGTTCGCACTGAGTATTTTGTGCACAGTCTTAAGCACCTCTCCTTGGAGAGCAGAGGGTGGTGACGAGGATATAGAAACTTCAGTCTCTTTGGCCACACTAGAACCTATGATAATGACAGCCAATACTCTCAGGCTTTGACCATAAAATTCTTAATGACCTGGAAATCTCATACAACTATGTGAGAAATGGGCTGGACTCCCTTGCGCTCTGCATATTCTGTGTCCCCACCAAAATTCTACTGAAAGTTATACAGTTTTCTCAACGGATCCTAAATCAGTGGTTCTCAGCCTTCCTAATGCTGTGATCCACTAATAGATACAGTTCTTCATGATGTGGTGACCCCAACCATAAATTACTTAAGTTGCTACTTCACAACTGCAGTTTTGCTACTGTTAAGAATATTTTTGGATACAGGTTTGCCAAAGGGATCATAGCCCACAGGTTGAGAAACACTACCCTAAATAGAGCTATCAGCCTGACTCTATGACTTGTCACAATGTCTCACTTCACTGTATGTCCAATAGACAGTATAAGAAAAGCTGCCCTCAAGACAGTTTATGATAAAATTCTAGAAATCACCCAGGAAATTGAGGAAAACCCAGTGTCCTATGCAGAATGCTTTAAAGAAGCGTTTTTAAGAAAAACACACCAACTTAGACACTACCTCTGAAGCAGGAAAAGAGTATTTATACACTCATTTATATTATTTCCCAGTGCTGCTCAGATATTAGGAAAATGCTCAAAAATAAGGAACGTAATTTTAGGCTCCTCTACAGCTGTAAAGGAGACAGGGAAGCAAACTGATAAGCCGTGATGAAGACAGGGTGAGGAAAGCCTGAACGGCAATGTTTTGAACAAGCCCAGCAGACAGCCTGGATTTTAGCTTCCCAGGGACAGACAGTGCAGCATCTGAAAGTTCCAGGGATAGACGGCCTGACATCTCAGGATCCCAGACATTATCCCTGGCACCTGTGAGTTCAGAATGTGGTGAGAATTTGTAGAATGGTTATTAATAATTAATATTGGCTCATATTGTTTGTAATGCAGCACTTAACCAGTTGTTTCCCCAAATAACCATTCAGAGAGACTAAGATTTATTTAACAAGTCTAGAACACAATACTGAAAAATAATTACTCCATGCTAAACCTCCAAGCTAGTTTAGCTTCTCCCAGCAATTTTCTCCAATCTCCTAGCTGTGGTTCAGTCATCCTGATGCTTCCCGGTCCTCTCCTCATGGTTCAGTCTCCTCCTTCCTCTCCTCCCCCACCCCTCACTGGTCCTGGATGTCCCACCCTAATCTCTGTATCACTCAGCATTGGCTGGTTGGCATTTTATTGGTAGAACAAAGAACAAAAGGTGGGCATATTTACACAAATTTGAGACAGGAAATACTTACATAAATGTTACAGGGCCATGCCCGGATTGAAACCAGCTAGTGAGGTAGAGAAGCTGGCATTTGAATGAACGAGGGTGAACTGTACTCCGGAGGTCCACAAAACACTGTGCCAACAAGAATTCCTAGAGGCAAGTGAACGCAGAAGGTGGCTCCTCACCGTTTCATTTTTTCAGGCTTTCTATGATGGACTCATGTCTTAATTTTGCTTCATTGATATTTTTTTGCCAAACCAGAGGAACCTCCAGCTGATTCAAGGCAACCTTCCTGAGTATTGTAAGCCACCATGTCCAGCTTTCTCTGAGACAGGGTCTTGCTCTTCAGACCAGACTGTCCTGGTACTAGCAACCATCTCCTGCCTCAGTGACCTAGGATTACAGATGTACACCACTGTTGAGAGGCTTTCAGCTGGACAGTGTTGGGCTAGAGGTCGGACGACCCAGGCACTCTCAGGTTCATGCCAAATCCTCCACACTGTTGTCTGACTCCAGGCAGTGATAAAAAACTGCACAGCTCCCCAGGGGACTCACACAGAAACTGGCTGGGTGGCTCTTGCAGTTTTGTCTTGAGAAGGCTCGGTTAGCTTCCATGATGGTGACGTATTTTTCCATCTATTTGGTCACTGAGGCAGGAGGATGGCTGCTTTTCCAAAGGACCAGGCTTCCTTCTCACACTCACACGGTAGCTTAGAACTCTTTGTAACTTAGCTCCAGTGGCTACAACTCCCGCTGCTGGGCTCTGTGGGCTCTGTGTGCCACACAGACATGCACTCAGGCTAAACCTCTCACGCGTGCGCGCGCGCACACACGCACACACACACACACACACACACAAATCAATAAGGCCAGGTGTAATGGCACGCAAGTTTAATTCCAGCACTAAGGAGACAGACACGAAAGGATCTCCTCTCATGAGTTCAAGGGCAGTCTGGTCTAACCTAAGAAGTGAGTTCTGGGACAGGTAGGGCTGTTATACAGAGAAAACCTGTCTCAAAAAATAAAACAAAACAACAATAAGACCCCCAAGATTCTTTTGATTATAGGGCCAAGGAAGGAAATGAAGAGAGAGAAAAAATTAATGGTAGGAAAGAGTAAAACCTTTCCTATGCTGTGAAAAGGGAAACAGCCAGCCAGCACCCCCTGTACTTCACAAGAACACTGTGAGTACGTGATGCCTATAAAGTGGGAACTTCCCAGAGCCTTGAGCTCAGTAATTACAAGGCAACTGAGAGAACAGAAAAACAAGAGCGACAAAGCCCACTCATGAAGGAGCATGTTAGCAGCTGCAGTCAGAACGCAGTACGGCAGATTGGAGGCCTCAGAAGGCTTTAGTCCCTGACAGATCCTGCACTTCCTCACTGCACTGAGGCATCCTGTCTGTCCTCCTCTGTCTTTGGTACCCCAGCCTCTCCATGCCATCCTTGATTCTGTTTGGTCTGTCTGCTTTTTACTCTGTCTTGGAACTTCTCAAATTTATATGGATAACGAGTTCAAGGACAGCCTGAACTAAAGGAGACCTAGGCTCAAAAATATTTTTTTTTGTAATTATGATTCCTTATTGACTATGAAAATAGCTTGGCAATACATTTTTATAGGTATTAATGACAGGTTATTAATTGAAAACAACGTGCTGTTTTAAAATGACAGACATTTATTTGGTATAATTTACCTCAACAGATTGGATCTTATTCAAATTCTTTCACAATACTACTGATTTTAGGTTAAATTAATCTTGTTTTAATAGGTGTGACTGTAATCAATCAAGTGTCAGTGCAGAAATTTATGAATCTGTAGAGACTATACCTTATTGTTTCCTCAGATTTCTGGGCCTTTCCATTTATTGTTTTATTTTGTTATTGCTTGTTGTTGTTTATTTATTTACTTTCCACTAAACCTAGACTGGCCTCATACCACTAATGGAAGAGGCTTCTGGTGGGTATGCAGAGACAGAAGGAGTTCCTTTGGATAAAGTTTCCAGTGTTAATGCCTCTCCAGTGACTCCTCCAGAGACACAGCTTTCACCGCAGCATCAGACAGAGGCCAGGTGTGGTGGTGCAAGCCTTCAGCCCCAGCCCTCTGAAGGCATAGATAGGATCTCTATGAGTTTGAGGCCAGCCTGGTCTGCATAGCAAGTTTCAGAATAGCCAGGGCTACACTGAGAGACCTTGATGCAAAAAGGGTATTTTTGAGCTTTTTGTGGAGAGCTGCATGTTTGGCAAGCAATAGAAAAAAACGTGTTTTCTCCCTGGCCTTTACCTTGAAAATAATGGGATGTTTCCCCAAGCTCCTTTAACTTGTTTGTGTGACCTCAGACCATTTTTGCTATAGGAAGAGCTAGTCTAAGAAAACAAGGCTGACTGCTCCATGAATCCCTTCCTTGCACTGATGTATTGATGTGTCTTGCTTTGACTATAGAAAGGAGCTGTGGAATACACTGGGATGCTGCAGTTTTACTGACGGCCCTCTGGAGCTAGGCACTGTGTGTTACTTTATTTCACTCCTCACTCCCCATTCAGGCACTGTTCAACTTTGCTGCCAGGCTCCGGCAGCTTTCTCTTGGCAGGTGTGTTATCAGTATACACTTGTTGTGTTGTTATGTACAAATCAAATGTTCTACAATCTACACATTTTATTTTCTGCTCCTGCTGTATTTTCTGATTTGTTATTATTGACAATTATTTTTACCATCATGAGTCTTCTTATCTACTTTGGAGTCAACTGAATATTGAAGCTGTATTTTTTCTCTAACTATATACTGTAAGTATATATGTACAAATGATCAAAGATAGATAATATTGCCTCATGGGATACTGTTTTTCCCCAAGATGCTGTTTATTTAATTAATGTGTTGAATATGTGCTGATTGCAGATATAACTCAGTTATGCAGTCATTTTTAAAGAAAAGCACATACTGGAAATGTGAGTAATTTGATGGTTAGACATGCTCTGTAATAGAATTCTTAGAAAAATTCAGTTGCCCTTGAGTATTTTCCTCCTTGACCATAAAATTCTTAACAACCTGAGTTGTTGTGTATCTATTTCTTTTCTTTTATGTCATGCTCAGAAGAAAATAAAACCTAATTTTTTAGGTTGAAAGTCTTGGTTCTTGTAACACTAACACGTACATACAGATGTACATACACATGTACATGGATGCACAGATGCAAAGGGGCAGTACTGATGCCATTATTTCATGAGTCAAACATTTAAAATAAATGTTTGTTAGGTTTGTCTTTGAAGATGGGGTCTCACTTTGCTTCCCAGGCTGGTCTCCAACTTGTGTGTTCAATCAGTTCTCCCCTCTCAGTCTATGTGAGTAGGAGGGACTACAGGCTCCTACACACCTAGCTGAGTCACTTAGAACAACTCCCCTCCGGCAGAAAAGCTGCAGTCGCCTAGATAGGTTCATCTTGTCTCATTTGTCTATTCATGAGGCAACCCCCGTTTTGTCTAATTTATTAATAAATTAATTGGATTTATATAATTACTATTTATCTCACTCTGTATCTCTGGCTGGCCTAGAGCTCACAAGTAGACCAGGCTGTCCAGGAGCTCATAGAGAATTCCAGTCTCTCCTGGAATTAATTTGATTTTATAATGATGCAGGTGTTAAGGCAGAGGAAAGAGTTAGTCAGGGTGTTTAAGGCAGCCTCTTGTACCTGTTTCTTAACAAGGTGTAGGTGGACACTTTCTGATATCGACTTCCTCAATGGTCTGTTGATGGCGTTTGGCTGTTTTGGATATTGTTTTTCTACATGGTTGTCGGGAGCCGCTCCCGCCATTACAAGATGGCGCCGGTTTCCTGCTTCCTGGTTCTTCTTGCCAAACGTTGTCTTGCGATGTACGCATGCGCCACTTTATGCTAATGTAGGTTTGGTTGTTCTCCCTATTGGAGAACACATGCTAATTGGGTTTTGTGTAGAGCACCAATCACAGACGAGCAAGTCACCCTGCTGGCTATTTAAGCAGAGCACGCACAGGGTTTGGGGTCCTTCTCCATCTACTTTCAAGAGCTTCGCAATAAAACTGCTGCTGGACAAATCCTCTGTTGCCGCGTCATCCTTATCGGCAAAGGCTGCGCGCGACACATGGTGCCCTGGTGAACAAGCTTGTCTTTAGACTTTGGGATGGTTTTGAAACCTTTCTCATAGGCTCAGGCATTTGGAAGACCTTTGAGCCTGCATCAGGTGTAACCCGGGGCAAGCTCCAACCTTCCCACTCTTCCAATGCTATGGATCAGAAGCAAAGGAAGGACAGGAGGAGCTGCTGGAGACAACTCCTAAGGGCTCAGGGTGTTCTGGGAATCAGGAACAAAAAGCAGGAATAAGGGGAAGATCTGCCCAGTGAACGAGGCATGAAAGTGTAGATGTGATTTCTCCTGACAACATCATAGAGGACGACCTCCCCATGGTCATGATCCATGAAGACATCTGCTTTCCTTGGACGGACCCATGGATTCTCCTGGGGACAGCTGTCAGTGAGCAGCTGACACCTGGAGCCAGAAATGCCAAGCGTCAAGAGGCCATACAAAAGCTTCATCTGCAGATGGCCTAGCCCCAGAGTGAGCTGGGAGATATTGCTCACTGTGCAGACCCTGCTCAGCCAGGAGACCTGTTCTCAGGGGCGCAAGAGCACCAGCTCGCAGGACACTCAGCCTGAGGAGATTGGGGGGTGTTGGTGGAAAGGATAAGGGTTGAGGAATGGGGAAATCCCAGAGTGCAGTGGGAAGGGTAGACACTTTGAGGTAGTGCTTCCATCAGAATGGTTCCACAGGACCCTCTGACCTGGCATTGAATCTCTAAAGTCAGGTGAGTTTTTGGCAGGCAGAGGTATCCCAGGGGCCACTTCTCCATGAAGACAGCTGGCAATGACTGGAATACACATGGATTGTTTATGAGTTATGTATCTTAGGAAATCTAAGCCTCAGAAGCCCTCTTCAATTTCCCCATAACCTGAACTCTGAAACACCAATCCTTACTAGGGAAAGCATGGCAGAGGAGGACTGGAATGGAAGGAACCAGCAATCCTAACTGTGATCAAAATATAATTTTCAAAGTCCATAAAATTATTTGAGCATGTGCACACACAGCAAGGGCCATTCTAGGGTCCTGGAAACTCTAGTGCGTGCACAAGTAGCTTGGCTATGGATGTTTCTCTCTAGCATCTGTGGCATGTTCCCTCTTCAGGCTGAGACTGCTCTGAACCTCACCTACATCATTTCTGGGCAATTAGCAACTGCTTTTGATTCTTCTGTAGGCTTTAATAAGACCCAAAGTTCATAAATTCTCCAGTTTCAAGGAAGTGTTTAATTTTATAATGTTATACTTTTGTGTGGTCAGGGGTCACACAGCTTGGACTGGACTCTCCTCTCTTATCTTTCCTCTCTCCTCAACTTTCCTTTCCTCACTCCTCCCTCTGTCTCAGGACAATCAAATATTGGAGGCTGGTGCTCAACCACTCAGTTCCAGCTCAAGATTTGTTCATTTAACTTTTTCTCTGAGACTTTACGTTGCCCAGACAGACCCTGAACATGCAGTCCTCCAGCCTCAGCCTGTGGAGTAGCTGTGATTCCCCATCTGGGCCCCCATGGCTGCCTGGATTCCCCCCTTTGGACAGTTTCTATAGCCCAAGCATGCACAGTGTTCCATGAGGCCTGCTTTCCAGAAGGGTCCTAGGACTGTTTATCAGTCTAGTGAGGTGCTAATTGTCTCAATACATTTCAGACTAACTGGGCTTTTGTTTTGCAGCAGTAACACTTGAAATCTATTCTCAGATGTTCGCAAGAGAATGTAACCTCAGCACTGCCCCACAGGGCTCCTGTAGCTTGTGATTGATGTCTCCGGAGGACCCGCCCTCCATCCATCTCCTTCCTCCATCCCCCACTCCCAAACCCTGACCATCACCATTCTGCTCTCTTCTGAGTTTCACTTCTTTTCTGAGACAGGTTCTCACATAGGTCAGGCTAGTCTAAAATTCACAGAAATCCTCCTATCTCAGACTGCTGAGAATTGGGATTATAAACTCATGCCACCACATTCTGCAACATTTTCATTCATCCATTGCTTGTGTTATTCTTGTTGTTTTGAGATAGTCTCATGTAGCCCACAGTGTTCTTCAGCTCACTGTGTAGACAAGGATGGCCTAGTCAGGTGTAGTGACCCATACCTTTAATTCTAGAATTTAGGAGGCAGAGCCAGGCAAGTGTCTATGAATTCAAGGATAGCCTGGTCTACATAGAAGTTCTGACACAGCAAGACTACACAGGCAGACACTGTCTCAAAGTAAACACAAGACAAAGATGGCCTTGAGCTTCTGATTATCCTGCCTCTAGCTTCCTTCCAAGTGCTGAGACTTGCAAGTCTCAAGTGCAATGGCTTTTCAAGACTATAATGCTAGAATTAGAGCTATGGGCCACTGTACCTGACTAGGCCATCCTTGTCTACATGGTGAGTTGAAGAGCTCACTGGGCTACACAAGACTATCCCAAAGCAACCACATGCCTGCTTTCTTTGAGTTCGGCTTCTTGCATCTCCTCAGTGAATGAAATCACACTTAGTACTTAGTTACTTCATGTCACCTGAGTCCCAAGAATCACATCACTTTTCTCTGAGCACTTTATCCTAAAACGTCTAAGTTCCTTCTTGAGCAAGGAATTGTATGCTACACATTGACAGACAGTCCCTGGAGCCAATGGTGACAGCCTGGGTTAGGGTTCATCAAAGTGCGTGGCTGCAGAGCAGATAAAACCCCACGCTAGGCAGCACCCCCACGGTATCGCCATTTCTATGCCGTAACATCCCACAGATGTATTTCCTCCTCGGTCCCCTGCCTCTGCAGGCTTCCTTGAACAAAACTTTGGATGGTTTATACCATTTCTTTCCCTTCGCCCCTCAGCATATTTTAAGGTTACCTATCCACAGGCATTTCTTGGCCTGGGGAATTACACTGCCAGTTTTGTTTTTTTGTTTGCTTGTTTTTTCATTAAAAAAAAAAAAAAGAGAGAAAAAGCCTGATGTGGTAGTGGTAGGGAAAGACAGCTTTCACCTTCCATAAAGGAAAGAGAGGTGCTCGCTCCTGTGTCAGGAGACAGGTTCCCCATTGCCCACACCAGAGACAGCTTCCAAAACACCCCGAGGCAGGGCTCACAGAGTGCCTGTTCTGAGCTGAGAGGCAGACAATCCAGTCAGAAGAGTTTACAGACTGTACTGGGCATGGTAGACAAGGGGCAGCCAAGCACGCACAGGCCATAACCTCAATAAGGGCAACAAGCCTGGAGTGAGGGCCCGGGGGCAGGTACAGGGAGGAGAGGGGGTTCTGAACCTGAGCCTGCCTTGGGTGTTCGCAGCTACACCAGGAAGGAGTGTGACGCTGAGCACCAGGGCCAGTTCCCTGCACCTTAAAGAAGTTGGTAAAGGAACATAGCTTTGTTTGGCCAAATCAGAGAGGGAAAGACTCCTGATTCCCTGAAGCACTCTTATGGTTTTATAGCCACGGTGAAACCAAGCCAGGGAATGTGCTCATGCTAAAATGACTGAGGCAGCCATTGCTGTCTGCGAGGCAGCTGAATTCCTTCTCAGACCTCAGCTTCTTTGTTCCCCAGCTCGAGGAAAAATGTGAATTATAAATACTTTATTTGTATCGCTTAATACTGGTGAGGAGAAAAGGAAGAGTCTCTCTTCAGAGTTTCTCATCTCGTCCAGGGCCATGGTTCCAGAGCTGTGAGAGTGAAAGGAAGAAACAGTCAGGGAGAGAATCCATCACCAGAGTGTAGTTATCAGCTTACGCGTGACTGAGAAAATACCACTGCAGTTCATTCAAACCTTGTCAGTCCGTATTTAAAAATCAGAGAGATGGGACTGGGATGCCGCTCAGGTGGAAGAGGTCTTAGTTAGCACTCCCGAAGCCACAGGTTCCTGGCACCACATACACCAGGTTTGGTGCACAGACCTGTCAGGTAGGCACTTAGCAGGCAGAAGAAAGTTCCGAAGTTCAAAGTAGTTTTCAGCCACATAGAGGCTCCAAGGCAGCATGGGCTGTGTGAATTCTGGGGAGGGCGGAGCTAGGGCATGTCTGTGTGCATTCCTTTTTAGGAATGAGGATAGAGCCAGTGAGACCCATCAGCAAGACACTTGCCAGCGAACCCACACGTAGAAAGAGGAAATGACTTCCAGTAGCCATCTCTTGGCCTTCGCAGGAGACCAGAATATGTGGGTTTACACAGGCGCGCGCGCGCGCGCACACACACACACACACACACACACACACACACACGCTGCAGAAATGTAAAATAAATTAAAATTTTCAGCTGTGAAATGTAGCGTGCCGTGTGTGTGGCTGCCCTGGCTATCAGTTAACTTGTGCCAGTGGTAACAGATGAAGCCAAGGACATGGATGTGGCCTGACGCAAAATTAGAAATTTAAATCAGACTGGAGGGTGGTTCACGATTTTGTTTTTAATTTGAAGACAGAGTCGTCGAGGATGACACATGGCTTTGAAATGTCAGAAAGCTGCAACCCTGGTTGCAGACTGTCCTCATCTGGCTGGCACAGGCCTGGCTGGCTGCACACGGCCTCTGGCTCCGAGTCCCAGGAAAAGATGGGGTTCTGCTACAAATCGCAGAGCTGAAAAACCTTGTGTTTAATCTTGGGGGTCTTCTCCACTCGAGGAAAGAGGTGCCCAAGAAGGGACAAGCTTCGTCCCTGCCGCTTGCATCCCTCGCCTGTCCTGAGGGGTAGGTGCGGAAGAGACTGCAGAGCACCCAAGGGAGCAGCCTTAGGGGCTCAGGGTGATATGGCTGCAGGCCACTTGGAGCCCCAAGAGGGGGAAGACCTGTTGGTCAAAGGAGGTTTGGAACGTGTAGACATGCTTGCCGGTGAGGACATCGTAGAAGACAACCTCCCCGCAGTCGTGATCCACGTGTACGCCCACTCTCTTGAGATGGACCGGGATGTTCTCCAGGGCATTGCAGTTGGTGAACGGCTGGCATCCGGAGGCGGAGATCCTCAGTGCCCAGATGCAGCTCCCTGCGCTGCGGTTCTGACTCTGGGACCTTTGAGCCAGCTCTGTGGCCACGCCCACCATGCACGCCCCACCCGAGGGCCCGTGGATTTGTGCTTCCCACACCTGGCGGCCTGAGGAGAGGCCTGGGCAGCCCCTCACACAGTGGAAAGGGTAGAAAGGTCGAGGTTTTGACTGCCTACTCGAAGCTCCTCCACCAACGGTGTACAAGGTCACTTTCTTTAGATCCTGAGAAAAGGTGAGGCCTGGGTCAGCTGAGGTGACATCCAGGGTCACAGGGACTGTGGGAAAATAAAGAAGAGGAAAGAGGGGTAGCTTGAGTCAAGTCCTCCTGTGCCCTGCTTTTGAGCTTCTTGTGGTGCAGCTGGAGGAGAATTTCTGTTTCAAATCCCAGCCCAGTTCCCAGAGAAGTCTTGACTCTTGCCTGTTTTGGTTTTCTGAGAAAGGGTCTCAGGTAACCCAAGCAGCACTAACCCCCACTGTGTGGCTGAGAAAGATTGTGAACTCCTCATCCTCCAGGCTGCACCTCCCTAGAGGGCCACTGTGCCGAATTCCCTGCACTTCTCCCCAGCCCCTCTCCCCACCCTCCTCCATCCCAGGTCGCAAAGTTAAGCCCTGTTTTTATGAGGTGCTGTTTTGCAGGTGCAGAGGTAAGCTCCCCCAGGGCAGTGGTGGAATCGTTTCACAAGGAGGCCCTGAATAATTTGGATCTTGTAACAATGAGGGCGTTCTTCTCCAGTCCCCAATTTCTTGGGTCTCAAATGGCAAACAGTTGGGGCTACTATGAGAGGTCAGGGCTCAGCCTAATTTTTCTAAAATGGAGTCCCTGAGGTGTGGGAGGTGACTCAGCTAATAAGGCACTTGCCCCCAAGCAATCTGAAAACCCACGTGGTGGGAGACCGACTCCCCTAAGCTGTCCTTTACTTTCACACATAGGCACATGTACACACACACACACACACACACACACACACACACCATCCAGAGAGAGAGAAAAGAATAAAAGACTGGTGAGATGGCTTAGCAGGTACAGATAGTTGCCACCAAAGCCCAGAACTGACATAAAGATGTAAGGAGAGAATAGTCTTCATAAAATAGACTTCTGACCTGTACTCTGTGGTCCTTACCTCCACTGCACACAAACACACACACACACACACACACACACACACACACACCCTAAATACCAAGAAAAGAAAATATTTAAAGTGATAAAAGGAGAGAGAAGGGGAACATCCAGAGGAGAGAGCCCACACCTCTCCCAACTCTTCAGTGAGACAGCTGCTGAGTGTCCTCTAGAGGCTGTCTGTGGTGGGCACGGAGCAGTGGGCACAGCCAGCCCCTCCAGGAACCTAGAGTAGGGACTACGCTTTGCTCCAGAGCAATGCTGAAGCAGTTGTTGCCCCCCAAAGGGTGGAAGTGGAAAGGGATGGACTAGGGCCCCAGTTTGATTGACGCATCTGAAGGACAGGAAAGGAGAAAAGAGAGGTCAGTAGAACAACAGGTCCCCCTGAGCTCCAGGGGCAGCAGGAGGGACGAGGACCAAGCAGCAGGGGGCTAGCACTAGGGGTCCCCTGATGGAGGCTAGGCCTTTCCAGGGGAAGGTTTGGGAAGAAGAGGTAGAAGAGAGGCCTGCCTCTCACTCGACGTCTAGCCGTCTCTGGCACCTGACGTCTGCACAATCACACAGCCCTTCCTCTCACGCTCTCCCATGGCTAGTCTTTCACTCATCTGTCTGCTCTTTGCTTATTCCTGTGTCTCTCGGGGGAGCAATCCTTCATGCGGGGTGTGCTGCTGGCTAGGATGCTCTTCCTGGGGTCTGGTCTCCATCTTTTCCCTGCTGTATCAGAGCTGCGGGTGTGAACAGTTTGCCTGGAGACCTGGAGGCCCTCTCTTCCCTGCAGGAAGACCAGTGTGCCAGGCAGGAGCCCTACCTGAGCTGGGCAACACTGAGTTACTCTTCTGTAACAGGCGCCCTAGAAATTGGAGAGAGAAAACAAATTTCAGGTTGGTAACAAGACGTTGCAAATATTAAAGGCATAATGAGAATTGGCGACTGAACCTGGCTTTTACCTTAGTAACCCTCATAACTGAACCACCTCAGATGACATCATCACAGGCTATTGTATTAGGTGACGTCATCATAAGCTGTTGTATTAGATGACATCATCACAGGCTATTGTGTCAGTGGTCAGAGCTCCTCAGCTATGCTAAGCCAGCAAGGTCCAGTAGGTCAGCTCAACCATAGACTGAGCTGTGTCCACCTAAGCTTTGTGCAATGAAGAAATAAATTTATAAATTTCCACTTGTTTAAAGGACCTTTTAAACTAATGAGGGTGTCACTATGATTATCTAAATATAACATAACAAAACAATTCTATAAGCTCTCCATTGGTGTTCACACACACCTGGGCCTCCTCAGTCTCTCAAGGAGAGACTCCCCCTTTTGTATTTCCCACTTTCCTCAAAGCGCAGGATCAGCTCACACTTACAACTCTCCATTTCCTCTTTATTCAGGCTGTCCAGGAATGTGCTCTTATCGCTCTTCCCTTCAGCCTTCAGGTTGTCTGTAAGGAGAGAGTGAAGAAAATGGAGAGTGCACTGAGGTTAAGCAGGTAACAGGACCTCACAGCAAGGCACTGATTGCAGATGCTGGGAGAGGTGGGGCTGGGTTTCTCTCACAGTGTCAGTGAACCCAGATGGCACCAAGGAGGGAGAGTGGCCCCAGGGCCTCCCCACAGCAGCTCTCCAAAGCAGCTCTGTGCAGAGCAAACGCATTAGGAGCCACAAACATGAACCACTAAATTTTGAATTTTCTAGATACCATTTTGAAAATGTAAAAGACCAGGGCATGCTGACAGTCAGGAAGCTAAGACAGGAGGATGACAACTTTTAAGCCAGTATATGTGAGTTCCAGAGTCTGGGCTATTCACAGTGTCTCAAAAGAAAATAAAGTGGGGCTGGAGAGACGGCTCAGGGGATAAAGGCCAGTACTTTTAACCAAGTGGACCCAGGCTCAAGTTCCAGCACCACTGAAACTCCAATCCCAGGAAATCTGGCACCCTCTTCTAACTTTCGTGGGCCCAGGCACGCTCATGATACTTGCACACGGAACACCCATACAAATACCATAAATAAACTTTAAAAAAGAAACAATTAGCTCAGAATTTTAAAAAATATACTGCCATTTCTGCTTGTAGAGTAAAAGGTTAGTGCCACCTGGGCACAGTGCTGGGTGCTGGAATCCCAGGTACTCAGAAGGCTGAAGTGGGGGACCCTCTGGGCTCCTCAGTAAGAGGCTACCCTGGGTGAGATTCTGTCTCAGAAACGTCTTGTTGCTGTATTTCTGTTTGTTTTTGTTTTCATGGCCATATTTTACGTTCTCTTCTAAGTCTTTCAGAGTCACTGTGTATTCTTTACCTACACTATGTGAGAATGCTATATTCTGCTACCCAGGCATACAAGCGGCCATCAGCAACCAATCTAACCCCATGCTCACCACCTGGTAAACGGTTCTGAGCTTTGGCACTGGGGGTGTATGTAGCTCAGAGGCTGGTCAAACAAACACAGAGTCCTGGGCTCCACCCTCTGTATGTTAAACCTGCCGAGCCTGGTACAACACAGCAGGAGGAATTTCTGGGTAACCATGCTTTGAATGTCCTCAGCATTCAGTCTGGCTTCTGGGAGGCCTAGGGGCCCGGCACTGGCTAGTTCAGGCAGTGATGGAGAACACCCTGAGGCAGGAAAGCACAGGAGGTGATGGCTACCCTCACCTTTGAATTTCTTCAGGGTTTCTGTAATGGACTCATGTCGTGCTTTAGCATCACTGCTTTTTTTCTCCAGGCCCGCAGGAACTGGGGTTGGGTTGAGAAACTTAAATTCCTTACTCCTGTGGAGACATGGTGATGTGAAGGGTAAGTTCAGGGGATGGAATCCATGCTATCTCCCTGTCCGCTAGTTCAGGGGATGGAGTCCACGCTATCTCCCTGTCTGCTAGGCAGGAAGAGCCTGTGAGATGGGTTCCTTCAGTGGAGACAAAGTGAGGAATACGGTCCCGAGCTGTGTGTGTGAGCTGAGTGTCAGGAGGCCAGCACTGGGGATATAGGACTAAGAGAGGTCAGACCTGAAGAAACATAGAAATGAAGATGGAGATGGATGCAGAGAAGGGAAAGGGGGTAGGGAGGTAGAGTCGCACCCACTTGATCAAAAGGAATGTGCGGGGGGAGCTGGGAAAGAAGCCAGGTTGTGGGGACAACAGCTGTGCTTTTACCTGGGGCCACGTTTATGGCCGAGTTATGGGGGATGTGAACAGAGTTGGATATATGCTGAATGTTGTATGTGTGAGCGAACCAGAAAGCACAGTGCACTGGGGATGCCCATCATACCTGCTCAAGATGTCTTTGATGTCCTGGAAGAGAAAGAGAGAACAACTTCAGAGCTTGCCTATGTCCCCGAGAGGCAGTTCTCAGCTGGAGGCAGAGAGAGAACACTGTTCCTTTTCTCTTCTCTCTCTGCTTCTGTGCTTGTAGCTCTCTGCCTCTCTCTCCTCTTATCTCCGTCTTCTCTCCTCTCTCCTACCCATTCTGGAATGCTACCCCCAAAACTCCTGCTATGGATGGGACAATGTTTAAACCTCAGGAGGAACAGAGTGAGGAGAGAATAAAGAGTAACATTTGGGAGATGGATTTTGCCTCTGATATGGAACCAGGGAACTCAAGGTGGCAGTGTCAGGACAAGGGATGGAAGGTGCTTCATGGGATTCTTCAAAGAAAACAGAACAAAACAAAAAGGAAAACCAGAAACCAGGTGTGGTAATCCCAGCACTTGGCTGTTCCATTACTCCCCCCCCCTTTTTTTTCCTAAGACAGTTTCATGTAGCTCAAGCTGGCTCAAGTTCTTTGTATAGCCAAGGTTAGTCTTGAATTAATGATTCTTTTCTGTCTGACTCTTGAGTACTGAAATGGCAGGAGCATACTATCATGTCATTTCCAAAATTAATTTTTACTATTTTAAATCTAAATTTAAAAACTGAAGCATTGTAAATACCCTTTCAGTTAATTACAGCTTTATTTATTTAGTAGGACTAATTACATTTTCCCTCAATAATTGATACTTTAGTATTTGCATTGAGGCATGCACGATATAAACTAGAGTTGAAAGATTCAGAACCAAAAAACACTCAAAAATATAAAATAGCTCATTAATATGTTTAAACAGGCTGAAATGATTACATTTCGAATACTGGGTTAAATAAAATGTTCTTATTGAAAGTGCTTTTATCCTGGTTTTTTATTTGTTTGTTTGTTTGTTTGTTTGTTTGATGTTTTAGGCAGGGTCTCAGTAGGTAGCTGTGCCTGGCCTGGAGTTCCATATGTAGACCAGGCTGACTTTGAACTCACAGAGAACTGCCTGTCTCTGCCTCCCAAATGCTGTAATGAAAGGTATGCCACTATAACTGATTCTTTTTTTTTCTTTTTAATTAAGCTGTTAGAAATATGGCTTGAAGTATCTTTCTTTTTATTATATTTTATTTTTATGATTTACTAGTAAAATGTTTTATTTTTATCGTCTATTAATTGTGTATATATGTATGTCTGTGTGTGGGTATATGCATGTAAGTGCAGGTCCCTGTAAGGCCAGAGACGTCAGCCCTGCTGGAGCTGGCGTTACAGGTAGAGGCCAGTGGAAAACTTGTGGGATTTGGCCCCACTCCCCCCACCATGAGGGTCTTGGGGACGGAACTCGGGTCCTCAGGTTTGGTGGTGAGTGTCTTTGTGCACTGAGTCATTTGTCTGGCCTTGAGGTATATTTCTACGAGGCAAATGCGTCCTACGTTATAATTCTAAACTGCGAGCTGTATAGCAGCTCATGTCTAGTCTCAGCACAGGAGAAGATCAGGAATTCAGTGTTATCCTTGCTTGCGTAAACATTTCAGGCTGCACGAACCCTGTCTCAAACAACAAAAACTTCTAAGTTTTGTATGACTGTCGTTCTTTTTCTTTTCCTTCCTTCCTTTCTTTCCTGTGTGTGTGCACGTGTGTGTCCAGGATGGCCTTGAACTCCTTGAACCAGGAAATCCTCCTGCCTCTGGAGTGCTAGAATGACAGGTGTGAGATGACATGGCCAGCGGGTTGAGACAGTGTTTTGATCTTTGTTCATGGTAGCCTTGCACTAGCAATGATCTTCCTGCTTTGGTGCCCTGAGCCTTGGGAGGGGCTCTGGTTCTCAACCTTCCTAATTCTTCAGCTCCTCAATACAGTTCCTCATGTTGTGGTGACTCCCAACCATAAAATTATTTTTGTAGCTACTTCCTAACTGTAACTTTGCTACTGTTAGGAATTATAACACAAATATCTGATATTTCCGATGGTCTTAGCAACCCGTGTGAAAGGGTTGTTTGAACCGCACAGGTTAGAACTGTTCGGTTAGGTGAAGAGCAGGAGTTGGCGGATTAGTTCGGGGAATCAGGTAATGATGATAATAACTCACACTTCATACGTGAGGCTTATTAGGAGAAAGGACATGGTTAGCATGGGGCCTTGGGGTGGAAAAGCGTTAGAAAGGAACAGTGCATTATATCAGAGACAAAATGAATGGAGCCTTATGGGGAGGGGGAGGCTTCCCTCTAAAACCTGGAGAGGATCTTTATCAAAAGGGATTACTTAAAGTGAGAAAGATAAGGGTGGTGGATGGGATGCCGGGGTTGATGGGACTGGGGAAATCTTCCAAACGAAGGAAAGAATCTGACTTTTATATCTTTCCAGGGCGTAGTAGGAGCTTCTCAAAATTTAGATTTAGGTGACAAAGGGCATGGAGGAGCCAGGTATTAGTAGCTGTTAGGCCGCAATGTAACACAGATTCTCAACTCTCTCTCTCTCTCTCTCTCTCTCTCTCTCTCTCTGTCTCTCAGAAAGTGTGTGTGTGTGTGTGTGTGTGTGTGTGTGTGTATGTATGAGAGAGAGAGAGAGAGAGAGAGAGAGTTCCCAAAGGACTCACCTTCAGTAGCTCTATGGATGGTGCTTGTAGCCTGCATTTCAGGGAGTTGGTGAGCTTCCTGAGGTTGCTGAGCTGCTGCTCGGTCACAGAAATATACTGCCCCAACTGCCTGGCTCCCTGCTGCTCCAGCCAGTCCAGCCTGGACAGGAGAAAACGCTCCTCCTCGTCCAGGCTCTGATGCAGGCGCTTGAATTCCTCAAGGATCTTTAGTTTCTCCAGATGTACCTGGGCCTGGGGACAACAGGAGGGATGGAGGAGATGAGATGGGCATGGGGGGGGGTCCTCCACGCCTCCTTCAAGCCATTACCCTCTGTCTGTTTTTCTGTCTGTCTGTCTATAGGGAAAGTCTCACTGTATAGTCTTGGGCAGCGTAGAATTCACTAAGCGCAACAGGTTTGTCAAAGGAACTTTTATTTGCCTGTTTTAATTGTCATCCCAGAGGCCTGCAGAGGCCTCGTCCGGGAAGCCTCCCCACCATCTAACCCAGGCCTAGAATGTTTTCAGCCTCTGAGACTTCCTGCTGAATGAGCTCACCCTTTCTTGTTCTCACTGAGCTCTGGGCTGGCTGGTTCAACTCTGCTGTTCTGGCTCAGATCCTCTCCCAACTAGATTATTCAGTCTGGGTTCTTCTCTTGGCCTCTGAATTGCTCTGCTTTGCCTCAAACTATCTCTAGCAATCTGCTCTAATGTCTTGGCTCCTCCTCATTCTCTGGCTCATCTGGTCTTCACCTGAGTTCTTTCTCTCTGTAGCCTGTCTTTCTGTTACTGTCCTGGTAAAACTGCCTCCTCTCTCCCTCTTCATTGCCCCATAAGAGCTTCCCTTTCCTCTCTTTTCTCCCAAGAATTGGGTGTATCCTATTCTGTTAACTGTTTCTCTCAATTATCACCTTTTCTGTCTCTCAATTAGACACCACTTTAAACATGGTTGTTTTAAATATGGGATTAAAGCTGTGTACCACCATGCCTGGACTTAAGCTTTTCTTTACCTGATACTTGCTCTATAGCAGGCTGGCCCTGATCTCTGATCTGCTTGCCTCTGTCTCCTGAATCAAGACATGTTTGTATTCCAGCTAGATCACACAGACCTAGAAAATCTTCGGAGGTGATTTCTTTCCAGTGCAGCCATGTTCTGAATTAACTTTCTTCTGTGCACACTGGCCTTGAGTTCATAGAGACCCACCTGAGTCTGCCTCCTACGTGCCAGAACTAGTGCGCATCACTACCTGGCACCATTTACTCTTTAAGCATATTTGATGATTATACTGAGATTAGTTTATAACAGCTTTCTGGGGCATACCTGTGGGCAAGGAAAGGCAAGGAGACTAAATCACTTCCTGCATTCACAGATATAGGCGGGGCCAGCTAGATGTGCTGGTGCACAACTTTGCACTCTCAGCACTTGGGAAATGCAGGCAGGAGATTCGGGAGGTCAAGGCCAGCCTGGACTGCTTGAGCCACAGTCTCAACAAACTATAGTGGAAGTTTTGGTTTCTTTAAAAACTCAGTTATGTAATGTAAATATGTTTTTGCTGTAGTCCCAACTGTGGGGTACAGGACTGCCTTAGCTTATCCACAGCTGATCACAGCCTCAGCTCAGAGAGGGGGAGGGTCTTTGCCAGCCAGGGAATTAGTGGAGTTAGTGGAATTCTGAGGACTCTGGGAGAGAATAAATGCCAGCACGGAGAGAGGAGAGAGGGAGAGGAAGAGGCTTTGAGGAGGCAGAAACCTCTGGTGGCCGTCCAGGGAGTCAGCTGTTTATGGCTGCTTGCTTTATGCTTCCTACATGCTTAGGTAATATTATTTCCTTCTAAAGTCTCTGATGGGGTTGAAGACTAGATAGTTATAGTCTTGCTAAATTAAGCTTAGTTCTTTAAGAACTAAGACAATGTCTTAAGTCTAAAAAGATGTTTCTTGGTTGATAAATGCAAGTTAGAAGAAAGTGATTTAGGTACAGAACTTTGGACTCACCAGGGTAGGATAGATAGTGGAATAGTTTTCCAAGGTTGCCAAATACAAATGGACTGGACATTGTAAATGTAATTATTACCTGATAATTCTCATATTTATTCTTATTGTATACAGTTTATTAATGTTAGAAAAAGCCATTTTTTAAACAAAAGGGGGTCATGTAGTGGAAGTTTTGGTGTCTTTAAAAACTCATATTATGTAAATACACTTTTGTTTTAATCCCAAGTGTGAGATATGGGACTGCCTTAGTTTATCCACAGCTGATCATGGCCTCATGTAGAGCGTGTTCTTTGCCAGCTGGCAGCAGCCTCATGCACTCAGAGAGAGGTGTGGTCTTTACCAGCTGCAGATAGTGGAATTCTGAGGACTCTGAGAGGGAATAAACGCCGGAGCCCAGAGGGGGGGAGAGGGTGGGTTTCAAGGAGACAGATGGAAGAGAAAGAAGGCTGCCTGTTCATCCTGCTGCCTTTGCCATTTGCTGTTGCCATCCTGCTAGATACCCTAGCCTAATGACTGAGACTGGCCTTTTCACAAGGGACCCGACCACCTTCGCCATCCAGAACCAATTCTAAAGAGGTCCATGTCTACAGAGGTCCCTTTCTCTTCTAACCAACCAATCAAACCAACAAGTCCCGTAAAGATGGCCCAGGGGTTGAGAATGCTTACTGCCCTTCCAGTCTACCTGAAAGTCTTACCTATGTAAGGCAGCTCACAAATACCTGTAATTCCAGTTCTTCCAGTTTCTGCCGGTATCTGTGCATAAATCACTCACACAGACACATACACATATATAAAAATAATAAAAATAAACCTTTAAAAATGCAAACAAAATCCGGTGGAGATGTTTGGCGGTGTCACAGACTCTGTGGGTTTGTTTGTTTGATTTTGCTTTTGTTTTTCTGTGTAAGTCTCTAATTAGAAAAGGCCTAGGTGAGCCACAGCCTGCTGTGGGTGGAAGATCAGACTTCCTGGTCCACTGGCGCAGCACCCAGGCAGTAGGTCAGCACAGCTCAGGGGCACGTCTCGGGCACCACACCCTCTGCTCTGCCCCTCACCTCTTGTCAGCAGGACTACGTTCTGCTTGGTGTAAAGAAGGCTAGGATTTCAGCAGAGATGCCTCAGTTTCCTTGAAAGTGTTTGGAACGAGTATTCTTACCCTGAGTACCCGGATTTCTCCTTCACCTTGCTTTTTCTCTTCAATTATTTTTTTGTCCTTTTGCTTCAAATCCTGGGACTGTGACTCAATCTGCACCTGTAGGGAGAAGGTGCTTCAGTCAGGCTCTGCCTCCTGGGAGGCAGGGAAGATACCCCAGGGTGCTGATGTCATTATTAGCAGCCCTCTTTTTTCTCTCACTAGGAGCAAAGGGGGCGATGGAAAGAAATGGAACTTTAGTGACTTAAGAAAACATTACTGATGACATTTGGATGACACATTGGTTTTGTCAGGGAAAGACGTCCCCTTGTCTGTCCTACCATCTTCTTTAAGAGATGGATTTCATCGGTCCCACAGAGAGGCAAGGCTAGGACCATTCAAGGAATGGAGCTCAGCGGTAGATAGAGCACTGGCTTGTCTGGCTGTCCCAGGCCCTGCTTTGCCTCCTCTGGAAATTAGCAGTGGTCAGCTGGGAGAGGAAAAATGATTTCTTGAAAGTTATAAGTAGACTGAGGAGTCTGGACTTGAATGAGACCTTCAGAGATAGAATTTGCATTTGAAAAATAGTATATTATCAATTGTGTGTGCAAGTATAGCAGAGTGCCAAGGTGTGTGTGTGTGTGTGTGTGTGTGTGTGTGTGTGTGTGTGTGTGGTGTCAGAAGACCGCTTCAGGGGTGAGTTCTCGCCTTTTATCTTGCATGTTCTGGGGATCAAAACAACTTTCTCCTTCCACTATGTGGGTCCTAAGGGTCGCAACCAAGCTCTCAGGCCATCTCACCTGCCCCAAAGTATCATTCTGACTCCTCTTCTCCTTGCCTTGGTTATAGACTGGCATTTTCCAGAACTCAGTTCTTTGAGCCCACTGGGCCTGCCTCAAACTGCCAATTCAAGTACAAAAGTGTGGCAATGGGAGCCAATCAGCTGGAGCTGGCAGCAGCTCCTGTGTCTCCAGGGAACTCTGCCCTGCTGGGCTGGGGACAGAGAAGGGCCCGAGTGCCTACCTGGTAGTTCTGGGCAGCCTCGTCTATCAAGGTGACACTGTGCGATCTGTGGTCCTTGGAGTCCCGACACACCACACAGAGGAACAGCCCATCCTGCTCACAGAAGTAATGCAGCTTTTCCTTGTGCTTCTGACACCTTGTGTCGTCCCCTTCTCGCTGGGTCTCACCAGGAGCCATAGCCTGGATTTTCTCTGCAAGACTAGCCAACAGCTTATTGGCCCGGAACGTATGCCTACTCACAGAGAATTTGCAGAGAGGACATTGAATGTTTTCTGACGTTCTCCCAACCTGACTGATGCACTGCAGGCAGAAGTTGTGACCACAGTCAATGGTGACAGGCTCTTGTAGAATGTCCATGCAGATGGGGCAGGTCACTTCCTCCAGCAGTTTCTGCTGTTGGCCTGCCATGATGCAGCAGCAGGGCTATTTGAGATGTGAAACCCACAAGCCAAGGCAGACACCGGTGCTGGGAAGGAAAAAGGAAACAGGAGGCAGAGGTTGAAGAGTCTCTCAGCTGGAGGACCAGTGGACAGATGAAGAGGGGGTTAAGTAAATGAATGACAGAAAAGAAACTTAAATGGGGAATACTGTAGAGAGGGGGAAACAGATGGTCAGTCCTACCTCACTGTCACTCAAGAGCAAACAGATACTGTGGCTGCAAGCTGCCTATAAAGGAGAGCAAATTTCCTGGACTTTGAACTAATTAAACATATCTTTCCAAAGCAGTTTCAGAGAACAGAGGGACAAGGCGTCAAAGTCCGCTCAGCTGCAGCTGGGCGTGGCAGCCTCAGGAAGGTGTGTTATACCCCGACCTCATACCCACCGCCCCACCCCATCTTCTGTTGGGCTTTCCTCCCTGTCTATGGTGCCCCCCCCTTGTTCTGTTTCAGCCAGCCTATTTCTATCCGTTTCTGTACTTCTCAGACCTCCAGGTGGCCTGCCCTGTGGCCTTCTTCTTGACGAGGGAAGTCCCAGCCAGTGTCACGAAGGTCCCCCTTCTGTAGCTCCACACTTCAGTCCTTGTCCTTCCTTCCACATTAATGTCCCCTGGATTCTATTACTCTCTCAGCCCCACTACGACCTAGTCCCCTTCCTTCTGCTCACGGTCTCCCAGACCTTTGATTGCTACTTGATACTTTAAATTAAAAGGCTTTCATTTAATCATTGATAATTTCATATGTGTATACATTCTATCTTGATCCATATCCCAATCCCTCATCTTACTCGTCCCAGATTCCTCCCACATGCCCCCTCCCAACTCCAGCCTTTTCTTCTCATACATATTGGGGTGTTTTTGTTTTTGTTTTGTTTTGTTTTGTTTATTTGTTTGTTTGTCTTGAGACAATGTTTCTCTGTTTAGTCCTTGCTGTTCTGGAACTTGTTGGGTAGACCAGGTTGGCTCTGAACTCAGATTTACCTGCCTCTGCCTCCTGAGTGCTGGAGTTGAAGGCATACCCCACTGCCCGGCTATTTATATTTTTTAAATAGTTGATTACTTTTATGTTTGGGTGTTTTTCCTGTATGTATGTATCTAGGTATGTATGTGTGGATGTAGGTATGTGCACTATGTGCATGCCTGGCTCCCGTGGAGGTCAGCAGAGGGGTTCTATACCCTGGAACTGGAATTACGGATGTTTCTGAGTCCCCATGTAGGAACTGGAAACCAAGCAAGTGCTCTTGGCCCCTGAGCCGTCTCTCCGGCCACTATTTATGTTTATGTTCTTGTCTTTATTCTTTGTTTGTCTGGTTTTGGTTTTTTGAGACAGGGGACAGGGTTCCTCTGTGTAGCCTTGGCTTGCTGGACTCGCTGCCCCTGCCTCCCTGAGTGCCGGGATCAAAGGTGTGTGCCACCACACCTGGCTCCTTATTTATGCTCTAGAACACACAGTCCAGGGGTGGGGAAAATGCACAGAGTCCAGTTAGAACTAACCACATACAGATGGTGTGGGCCCATCGCCTGGAACGCAGGCACTACAGTGCCACAACCCCAACGAAAGGAATTCTCCTTCCTCACAGCTATCAATGGCCAAGTGCCCCTCAGTGTGAGGTGGAGCCGACCAGGCCGGAACGTTGACTGGCCTGACCCTGTCCAGGTGACCAGAGCTAGCGAGTCATGGGTGTAAGGCCATTATCAGGTCACACAGGGTGTGGATGATTTTACGGCTACAGCCCCAATAATCATTCATTCTGATTTGCCAGAGACAGTCCTGACTTTACTTTTGTTCTGATATGAATATCAACAGCACTTCCTCTCATTCTGAAAGGTATTCACTCATAATACAGTGGTCGCTCTGATTATAGCAACCGCTGAAGGCCGACCACTTCAGAAACACCTCACCTTTCAGTCTGATTTGCTTTCTGGTTGAATTAAAGTAAGCGACTGTGCAGGTTGCATAGCCTGCATTCATACTCAGCTGTCAGGTAGAGGCAGATCTTAAGTTACTTTTAAATTAAATTATTTCTTTAATTTAAAATTGTTATCTTTAGAATGTATTGCTATTAATAATTTTTTACGAGTTTGGATATTTTGCCTGTATGTAGGTATGTCCGTGAACCACATGCAATGCTCCCAGAAGCCAGAAGATGGCATCTGAATCTCCTGGAACTGGAGTTACAGATGGTTGTGAGCTGCCCTTAGGTGCCGAGAATCTAACCCGGTTCCCCTGGAAGAGCAGTAAATGCTCTGAACCGCTGATCCACCTCTATAGCTCCCAGAATTTAATTTTCAGGTGAGCTTCACTTTGTTTGTATAGTGCTTTAAGAAATAATGGCAATTGGAACGCCTAATGAGGATGACTATTCCCCACCCTCCCTATTTTATTCTGGACTTCCAGACCCTGAATCTTTTTTTTTAACTTACAGATTTCTTTTGTACATAGTATTTCACTTAAGTCTCACCTCTAAACCATTAATATCTGTTGTCCAGAAAACTTACCCTGCTTCAGAGTCACTTAGAATGTGCAACCTAAGGCTGCAATCCCACCACTTGAGGAGTAGAGGCTAGAGGCTTAGGGGGTTATCCTGAACTACCCTTGACTGTGTCTCATAAAACAAAAACAGGGGTGAAGAAATGCTCAGTGCTTAAGAGTACAGGCTGCCCCTGTAGACGGCTATTTCTCCAGCTCCTGTTTAGAGTTGCTTTTTTTTTTTTTTTCCACTTAAAGATTTATTGAGCAGCTAAGGATATAAAGGTATTAAAGCATGGTCAAAGAGACGAGGCATATGCACAGGTAGTAGAAAGCAGCAAAGTTCTCTGCCTCACAGGAGTGAAAGAAAAATACTTTGAGAAAACAAGAGACAGCCTCCAGCATGCCAGGAGGCATGGATGGCCAATAGGAAGGGGACTGAGAGTCAAACAGGAGACTCCAATCTGGACTGTCGATGGCACTCAGTATGGACTATATCTGTTTCTCTCCTCTTCTTCTTTCTTCGTCGTTGGGCTTAACTTACAGTAGTGCCCAGGAATGTTCAATGCACTTTTTCTATACTTGCTTGCATTTTTGCCTTAATGTCTTCTACAGAACTAGGAACTTTTGGTATTTTAGGAGTTTTTTCTTGTATTCTGAAGGACTCTTAACCCTTTGATCTTGGTGTTGATGGTTTTAAGTCTTTTTCATTTTGGTTTGATTTTTGTGCACTTTTCTGCTGTTGTGTCTCGTACAGATTTCTTCACTGGAACTTTTTAGCTTCCTCATCATCAAAATCATCATTCTCTTCTTCATCATCCTCATCCTCTTCATCAAGTTTTACTTTTTTTTCTGCAGAACCTTGTTACCACCTCCAGGGGCAGGTCACTTTCCAGGCATCCTTAAGAGTTTCACATTCTCCTCATCTTCATCTTCTGTCTCTGCACCTCCCCCCACAGCTCCGAGGTGCTGTCCACTGATGAGCACAGGCCTGAACCACACTCCAACCTTAAGACCACAGGCCGTGCCATCTCAGAGCCCCCAAGGGAAACTGCTGCTTGTACAGACATTTTCACAGTTGCCAGTGTTACTTCAGTTGGGCTGCCTTCATAGAGCATTGCTTCTGCCTCTAAAATGTACATTGTCTTTTGCCCCTGCCCCTAAACTGACCGTTCTTAATGATGGATGGTGCTCATTTCATCACTACCCACTTTAAAGTGATAATCCTTGTCAGCCTTTAGTTCACAACCGAAAAGGTAGTTCTGAGGCCTATGAGGGCTCGTGTCTGTGCCCATCAAGTCTTCCATGAGGCAGAAGCACACATCAGTGTGAGAGAAGTCGGACAGAGAAAACTGCCTACTGCTCCTGAGAACAGACACGCAGGATGGAATCATGCCAAGCCTGGTTAGAGTTCTCACATGAGATGTGAGGGCATTTTAACTTTTCTTGGGCAGTGACCCACCTTAAATGTTCTATCACGCACAGAAGGCCACTGATCTGTGTATTGTCATTGCAATGCTAAGGTGTGGTGTGAGATTTTCTTTTGAGGTGTCAGTGTTTTCTCATAAGTCAACAAGCAGAATTCAAGGAGTCCCCTGTGCTCTGAAGCTCATCTTTAAATCAATCCTTTAAAAATCTAGGTATGGGTTTGTTTGTTTTCATTTGAAATTAAACTCATTAATTCAGCATTTCTTAACCTCTGAGTCATGACCATCAGAAAACACATGTTTCTGATGGTCTTAGGAACTGAGACACTGCTCCTTCATAAATTACAGTTATGAAGTAGAAAGAAAAATAATTTTTGTGGTTGAGAGGTCACCACAACATAAGGACCTATATTAAAGGGGCACAGCATTAAGGAAGTTGAGAACCACTGCTTTAATTCAATAGGTTACTATTTTGTTTGGAACTGAAAAAAGCTTTCTTTTTTAAAGAAAATAGTGTGTGTGTGTACATGTGTATGTGTGTATGTACATGTGTGTGTGCATGTGTGTGTGCCACATGTGTTAGTGCTTATGGAGCTCCAAAAGGTAAGTTAGATTCCCTCAACTGGAGTTGCAGGCAGGTAGGAGGAGCGGAACTTCAGTACTCTGGAAGAGCAGCAAACACTCTGAACTGGTGAGCCATCTCTCCAGTTCAAAATATTTTCTTATAGCTTATAATTTTCTATAATTTTTCTTCTAATTTTTAATGTCAGAATAACCTCCACAGAATTTCTGCGGGAAACGTAACAAGCAATGGTAGCCCATGATACACAGTCTCACACGCTGCACTGTGCATTCCCAGGGAAGAGCCTTCTGACTAGACATGGATGAGACCGGCAAGATTTATTTACCCTTCGATTTATGGTGTCTCATATCCCGCACCCTCTGACTTTGTACTTTAGTCTCTGGTGTCAGGCGAATTCCCGGCAGGCAGAGGTGTTCTGGGAAAGCCGCTTCTCCATGTGATCTGGCAGTAACTGGGATATTTACTCACCAGATACCTTAGCAAATGCTAGCCACACAGGCTCTCCTCACTGCCCTTAGCCTGCACCCGAATGCCAGTCCTGACAAGGAAAAGCATGGCAAAGGAGGGTTGGAATGAATCAGCAAGCCTAACTTTGGTTAGAATGTATTTTGCAAATTTTACAAAACTGAGATGAGCATGTGAACACACGGTGAGGGTCCATCGGGGCCTTGGGAAACACCGGCACAGAATGATGAGTCTGGCTGTGGGCACCACACCCAGCTGAGCTATGGCACGCAGCTGCTCTCTCCCACTCTAGCTGACTCCACTCTCAGCCCCACCCACCTCATTCTCTGCACTTACCAACTCTTTTTGCTTCTTCTCCCGGCTCAGGGAGGTTGAAAGCTCATGCATTGCTCTACTGCAAGGTCCTGTATAATAGAATCGCCTTATGCTTTCGTTGACATAGGTGTGTCCAACAACTCCGATGACCATCCTGTTCCACCCAAGAACCACATTCAGCCCTCGCTGCAGTACCTACAGCCCAGATGTCCACACTGCTCCAGCTGCTGTGCTTGCTGGAAGTTTCCTAAGACTGTAAAGAAGCATTATTTATCTGGTGAATGACTAGTTACCTCAATAAATTTTGGGCTAATCAGATTTTTGTTTGCTTTTGTTATAACACTTAAAATCTATTCTCAGCCAATTTGAAGAGACCGCGGTCACCACATCGACACACCGCAGCTTCCCGGTTGCCTTCCAAATGATGGGATCACAGGCACGTGCTACCATGCCCTGATCCATTTTGCTTGATTATTATTGCTGTTGCTTTTGGGGATCTTGTGTAGCTCAGGCTGGCCTCCTATAAACAACTCACTATGTAACCAAGAATGACCTTGGACCTCTGAGCCTCCTGCCTTTGCCTCCACAGTGCCGGAATCACAGGCACGAGCCATACCAGCTTGAGTTCAGTTTCTTTGGTTTTGGTTGTTGCTGTTTGGCTTTTTGAGACAGGGTTTCTCTGCGCAGCCTTGACTGTCCTGGACTCACTTAGTAGATCAGGCTGGCCTCGAACTCACAGAGATCCACTTGCCTCTGCCTCCCTGAGTGCTGGTATTACAGGCTTGTCACCACACCTAGCAAGTTCAGTTTCTTATACTCCACTCTACTTGAGATCACTACTGAGTGTTTGAGGCTATTCCCTTCCAGCCACTGGGTAGAATTCAGGGGCTCTTGCTAAGAGCTCTCCAAGTCTCCAAAGGCCCAAGAGATGCCTCATTTTGGGGGGATCCTTATGCTTAAACTTAGAGCCTCTAACCTTTCCCGTGGTTTCCCTAAGTGCCCTCTGGATCAGGTAGCTGTATTCAACATGTTGGCCAGCAGGTCCCTGAAGCTGGCGTTCACATCCTGGGTAGAGGATGGGGCTCATCAAAGGACACAACTGCAGGGCAGCTAGGATTTCTCATAGGCACCCTTACCTCCTTGGTTCCCTTGCTTCTGGTCCCCTTGCCCCTTGCTTTCTTTCACCTTTCCTGTGCCCATAAACAAAAACTGTTGATGCTACAGCCATTTTCTCTCTTCCCCATCTATATATTTCAGCTACCTTTCTTCAGCCATGTGTGTGTGTGTGTGTGTGTGTGTGTGTGTGTGTGCATATATGGCATAGGGACATGAAGAGATCAGAAGATAAACTTCAGGAGTCTGGTTCCGCTGTCTACCTTGTTGAGGCCTGGCCTGTTTCTGCCATGGAGTATGCCAGGGTAGGTAGCCTGACAGTCTCTGACCCAGTCTCCCACCTGCCTCCCATCTTGCCCTGGGAGTTCTGGAATTGCCCATATGCACATCCAGCTTTAAAAAAAAATCAATTACAGTTTATTCACTTTGTATCCCAGCTGTAGCCCCCTCCCCCACTCCCTCCCAATCCCACTCTCCCTTTCTCATCTCCTCCCATGCCCCTCTCCAAGTCCACTGATAGAGAGGTCCTCCTCCCCTTCCTTCTGATCCTAGTCTATCAGGTCTCATCAGGACTGGCTGCATTGTCCTCCTCTGTGGCCTGGAAAGGCTACTGCCACCTCAGGTGGAGGTGATCAAATAGCCAGCCCATGAGTTCATGTAAGAGATGGACCCTTTTCCTATTATTGGGGAACCCTGTTCCTATTATTGGACACTGAGCTGCCATGGACTACTTCTGTGCAGGGGTTCTATGTTATCTCCATGCATCGTCCTTGTTTGGAGTATCAGTCTAACAAAAGACCCCTGTGCCCAGATTTTTTGGTTCTGTTGCTCTCCTTGTGGAGCTCCTATTCCCTCCAGGTCTTTCTATCTCCCCTTTCTTTCATAAGATGTTCTAGGGATGGAACTGAGGTCATCAAACTTGTGTGACAAGCATTTTTATTCACTGAGCCATCTCTCCACTCTTAGCCATAAGAAATAGCCTGGAGAAACGGCTCAACATAAGAGCAATGTTGCTCTTTCAAAGGACCCAGGTTTGATTCCCAGTACCCACCTGGCTCACAGTTGCCTGGAACTCCAGTTACAGAGCATCTGATACCCTCTTCTGACCAGCATGGGCATGATGCACAAGGCACACATACATAAAAATAAAATCTGAGAGGGGAAGGGGAGGAGAAGGGTGAAAGGGAGGAGGAAGGGGAGAAGGAGGGAGAGGAAACAGAGAAGGGGTAGAGGAGAAAGGATAGGGTGAGGAGGAGGAAGAGGAGAAGAAGGGGGAGGAGGTAGGGAGGAAGAAGAGAAGGGGAGGAGGAGGGGTGAAGGAAGAGTAGAGTGGTAGAGGAAGAGGAGAAGAAGAAGGGGAGGAGGAAGTGGATGAGAGGGAGGAGAGGACAGGGCAGCAGCAGCAGCTTCCAATCCTTAGAGAGATTCTGAAGCGGAGTCCTAGACTGGGGAGCAGCACCACCTGCTGTCTGCACAGAGACAACTGCTAAAACATTTGACTGAAGAAGCCACTTTATCACTGTACTTTGGGCAGCTTCAGGTGGTTCAGGCTGGGCTAATTTAGAAGGTACACTGACCTTGAGTTGACCAGATGATATCTAAGGCTGTACATAGATAAAGTTGATAAGGAAATCAAAACAGGAATCAAATGGGGCTAGGACTCAGGGAGTTAACCCTGTCTGGGGTTAACTACAAGAGGGAGAGTGAATTCTGAGCCTGGGCCTGCCTTGGAAGTTCACTGAACCAGAAGGGAGTGTGAGGAGGTTCTTATGTGAATTCAATCATCTGGTCACATAGTTTCCCTGTATCAGAAAAGGAGCTGGGAAACAGAAATTCTTAAAGTGGTTTTGTTTAGCTTGGCCAAACCAGAGAAGGAAGTGCTTAGTCCTCACCTTTTCTGAAGCAGTCTTACAATTCCGTAAGTCTGGGAATGCATGTGTTAACAGGAAGTGAGGCTGGCAGAGCTGTGTGAACTGCCTTTTCTCACTGTGCTTCCTCCTGTGTGAGACTCTAGAACGTTAAATCTTTAGTATCTATTTGTCTGGCAGCTAAAGGAGGGATGCTCTGACTCTCTTTAAAGCATTTGGTCTCCCTCCAGGGTCAAAATCCCAGCATGCTGAGAGAGGAGAAAGAACCAACGGCCAACAGAGAGAATCCAAGGGGATCACATTGCTGTGCATATCACAGGGATTTGTTTAGCATCGTCAACACAAATTTAAAAAATCTGAGTGATAGGGTTGGGTCTGTATCTCAGCTGTGGAGTACTTCTCTGGTGAATTCAAAGCCCTAAGTGTGACTCCCAGCATTGGTGGTTCATGTCTGTAGTCTCACAACATGGGAGGTGGAGGCAGGGGTTCAGAAGCCAAAAGTCACCCTTGGTTACACAGAGAGTTCAAGGCTAGCCTGGGCTACGTGAGACCCTGACCTCCCCCAAAGGAAAGAAATGCTTCTTGTGGTTGTTGTTGACATAAATCCATTTTGTTTGTATTCTGGCAACTTACACATTTTTCTCACGGGACTGCACAACTGGGGTCCCACGTGTGTGAGGTTCTTGGGGCTCACTCTATGAGTCAGTCCTCAAGTCCTGTGGAATTTGCATTAAAGGCTCCAAGACCTTCCTCTTCCCCGAAAGCAAACATGCCACACCCTGCAACAAAGTCCATCTAAGTACTCAGCCCAGCTCATGGGCATTCCCATTCTCATGACAGCTGAGTGCCAAAGCAGGGCGAGTCTCTCCCACCTTCTCCCCGGCTTTACAGACACTCAAGTGTATATAACTGCCATAATCAAGAAGAGCTGCCCACCTGCTGGCCTTCTCCCCAGGTCTGGAGACCAAGAAAATTACCTGAAGGTGAAGAGGGGAAATCTGAGGTAGGGTAGTAAGACAGCTAGCTATTTGGGGGAGGGTGCTCAGACAAGAACTGGGAAGAGACATCCTTCTTTGGGTCATCCTTGGAAGTAGTTTGAAAGGAAGGAACAAAGTAGTCTCAAATGTTGTATGTTCTCCCTCCCTCCCTTCTTCCCTCCCTCTCTCCCTTTCTCCCTCCTTCCCTCCCTCTCTCCCTTTCTCCTTTCTTCCCTCCCTCGATCTCTTTCTCCCCACCTCCTGTTCTCTTTCTCTTTCAACATGAGATCATTGGTGGTTAATAAAGACTCGATGACAAGGTTCCGCCTTAAGTGATTGGTGGTACTAAACAGTAGCAGTGAGCCCTGTAGGGTAACAGCCCAGGAGGGACACATACAACCCTGGCTGAGTTCTCCCCACCAGCCACACAGTAGAGAAGACTGGCAACTTCTCATGGATAATTTACTCTGGCCATGACAATGACATGATGGCCTAAAATTTAGCTTTGAACTGTAAAGTGGTTACACAGAAAACTCTCAAAACTGAATTGGGCTTTAAATCATCTGTTTCCTCCAAGTGCATGAAAAATAAAGAATGGTTTTAAATTTAGCAAACGCTAGATTGTTTCTGAAATTTCTGTGTTTGTTACAGCCAAGATTCTGGCCTCTCCGATACTGGGTGGACAGTGGCCTTAAGTCCAGGCCTGAGTCCACTCCATTCTGCTCCAGATCAGCTTCCACTGAGCCCTCTCACCTGGGACTGTCCGGCTTTCAAAAGACCCCGAGGGCAGGCTGGTGAGGTGGGCATCATGGTCCCTCTGAACAAAGACAACCAGGAGGACATTTGTCCCATCTGCCTGGATCCCCCGAAGGAGGCTGTGAGCACCGACTGCAGACACCGCTTCTGCCGCACATGCCTGACCCAGCACATGGATAAGGCCTCCGTGTCTGGGGCTCTCAGATGCCCAGTCTGCAGGAAGCCCTGTTCTGAGGGGGTCCTTGGAGACAATTACATCTGCTGCAGCCACCAGAAGAAGGTGTGCAGGTTCTGTGAGGCAAGCAGACACCTCCTGTGTGTGGAATGCCTCATGTCCCCTGAGCACCAGTCCCACACTGAGCTCTCCATCGAAAATGCCATCAGCCACTACAAGGTAAGGCTGTGTCACCCGCCAGCCCCTGCCACTAGGAGTTCCTGCTTCCTAAGGCCAGCTCCTCACAGAGGCTTGGTAACTGATCCCCCTTCCAGTCTTCTGCATCACCCACCCGGGAGCCTCGGTCTTTGCTTTGCTGCAAACCTCTCTGCTAATGTCAGGGTTTCCCGGCCTCTGTGTACCTATGTAGGCCGTCCTGCCGCTGTGATGGCAAAGTCATCACAGGGCCACTGTTTGCGCATGCTGCACTGCATAATGTGCTACCTAATGAGAGGCTGTACTAGATGCCGAGAACCACTGGACCAAGATTACATGGTTCCATGGTGGAGGGCTCCAGAAGCTAGTCAGGGATGCAATTTATCTGTGCTAACAGTTACCTCGCAAAGACTTGAAACCTGAAAACTTGTACATGCTGTCCTGTTTAACCCTTTCCTTCCTTTACTAATCAGGATTGTTGTTTCTTGTTTTATTTAATTTTTTTCTAAAAAGGACTCATGCTTTTTGGTAGTAAATTCAGGCAACACCAAAAGATAAAATATCAAAACTAAAAATCTTGCCTCTGGGGTAGAAGATAGTTGAGGGTAAAGGAGTCTGTCACCAAGCTTTATTCCGGGCATTTGATCTTGGGGACCCACATAGTAGAAAGATGGAAATGACTCCCACCCACTGTCCACTAACTTCCACACAGGTGTCATGGTGTGTGTCCCCTTCCAAAGAAATAAATGTAACAAAATAATAGTGAATCTTTTCCCCTGTCTCTACTCGTTCTCAGCCTTCAGGGAAGATCAGCGTTAGATTTCTTTTAATCTATCCTTCCGGAAAAAGTGTTTGAATGTTTTCTTTAAAACACACACACATGCGTGCGCACACACATACATACACGAGAGATGGACAGACAGACACTAGGGAGATAGCTCAGTTCTCGAGTGTCTGCCTGACATAAATGAAGCCATGGTTCAATCCTCAGGACTTCAAAAGAACAACAAACCCCAACAGTGAATGTGTTTGTCCATTACTGTGTCCATATATGATGTGGTGGTGGACACATGGAGGTCAGAGACAGCTTTCTAGCGCCACTTCTCCCTTTTACGATGTGGCTCGTCAGACTTGGTGACAGGTGCCTTTACTCACTGAGCCATCTTTCTAGCCTCTCCTCCCCCATCCTTTCCTGTATCTTGTTTTTATCATCTAAAATATGTTTGGACATTTTTCCATTTTTTTCCCTTCAATGCATCTGGATTTCTTGAACGTCTCCCAACAACTGCATTCTGGTGGGTCCTGTGAATGGACCATAAGCTAGAAAACTAGGTTACTCATGGGCTACTGTTCTTAGATTACAAATAATATTATGATGAACATCTTTTAACATATGTCTTGGAGAAGTTAATATATCTAAAATATTTTGGTGAAAGTATATGATGGAAACCTAACTTTACATTTTCCAATTTATAGTAAATTGTCCCACCGCCAATTATTGAGTGTTCCACGCGACTTCTGTCCTGCTTTATTGTTCTGTCTATCCCTGTCTGTGTGCCAAGCCCCCCTTTTCCTTCTTCTCATCTTCCTTCCCATCCTTCTTTTCTCACTCCCCTTCCTCCTCCTCCTCCTCCTCCTCCTCCTCCTCCTCCTCCTCCTCCTCCTCCTCCTCCTCCTCCACTCATGGTACTTAGGATAAAGATTGAACCTGGGGTCTTGTACATACAGAGTCAGCCATGCTATGCTAAGCACACAGTCTTCTTTTCCCTGTCTATTTTGGGACAGACTCATACTTTGATCCCTTGCGACAGCCTGCAGAGTAGCTAGATTTCGGCACTTGCCACCAGACCCACCACAGTAAACTGTTTTAAGAACTGTACATCTGTAATGTGGCCAGGTTTCACTGTTGTTTTTCTTTTTATAATTTAATTTATTTCTATTATATGTGCGTAAGTGTTTGGCCTGCATGCATATATGCGCACCACATGCAGGCCTGGCACACAAGGAGGCCAGAAGAAGTCATCAGATCTTCTGGAACAGGCAGATGTGAGGGGCTGTCTGGGCTTCAGGCCCTCTGCAGGAGCAGGCAGTGCTAACCACTGAGCTTCTCTCCAGCCCCATGGTGTGTGTTTCCTGAGACAGGAAACTTAATTACTCTGTAATCGCAGTTGATCTGAAACTGGTGGCAATCCTCCTGCCTTAGCCTGGTAAGTGCTGGAATCACAGATACATGGCACCCTACTTCACTTAGCTTTTTCTGCTGTTTTTCCCCTGCCCCAAACTTCTTGCTAGGCTACATCTTCTTCTTCCCAAGTCTTAATTTTTTTTCTCCTTTTCAAAACTGATTTTTAAAAATAGTTCTAGGGTCTGAACTCAAGGCCTCATACACGCTAGGCAGGTGTTAATTCCCTGTGCTAGCCCACCTCCTCAGCATTGCAATTTCCAGTTATTCAGAGATTAATTAAAGGCATACCTTGTGCACCTGCTAATCTGCCAGAGAAGCCTGTATCACCTGGGGATGTTAAAACTAAACAGTCTGCGGTTTCCTCATGATGTGATATCCTTAAAATGAGTTCTAGTCACTTAAACGTATCCTGTGGCGTGGCCTCACCCACCCTGTCCTTCACACCATGGCTGCCTCCTCCCCCCTAGGATCCCACTTTCTTGACTCCCCAAGCTCCTCCTGCTTCAGAAGTAGTGAGCAAGCCCCCAACACCAGCAGCCCTTTGGCTTCCACCTAACTTCTGTCCTTAGCCAGGTCTGCATACTAATGCCTGTGGACGAGAATTGCTGTTGCCAAGCACATACAAAGTTTAATCCCCCAAAGCTTCAGGGGTGCCATGGTGGAAGGCAAAGCTAACCACTCCCCTGCTGCCCTGTACATGCTTCTGTATCGTGTCTTTCCATTCACTAATGCAGGCAGAACAGTTTCCTGGCATGTGTGAGGCCCTGGGTTCAAACCACAGCTCCACAAAGAAGAAAGAGAGAAAGGATAATCACTGAACATCTTCCTCAGCCCTGAAGGGTACATTTGCAAAGTCTTTCACATAGTTGGCCTTTAAAGAACATTATCATGATAGGGACCAACAGACGATGGGGCTATAAGTTTGAAATGAATGTAGAGGATGATTCAGGGAGCTGAAAGAGCAATGTTCTGCTGTACCTACTAAGTGTAGAGTCTACAGCAACGGGGTCAGGGCTTCCATGAGTCAGGTGTGCAGGACAGGACTCCTCCATCCTTACATGATTGACTCAGGTCTGTGCTTTCCATAAAGTGTCACAACAGGCATTGGAAGGAAGTCCAAAGGTGATTCATGATGACTGACTTCAAGTCCATATTTAACTAATAACAGGAAGTACAGAAAAATAAGAATGTTTGTTCATATAAGGAAAACAGTGTCTGCTGCACGTACGTAAAAAAATTGATGACAAACAAAACCAACTGCCCTTATTAGAAAGGCAGACAAGAAATAAAAAAAAAACCACAGGTGTTTATGATCTAAGAAGGAAAATAATGAGCGGCCCTTCTTAGAGTGATCAACCAAGGCCGAATGGAAAGTGACATTGAAGGTGAGACTCAGAAAAGAACTGCACCAGGAACAGATGGAGGATCCACACCCATTGAAGTCCTGCTACACTTGACAAATTGATAATCAGGGTTTGCTTAAAACTGCCTTAATCAATAATGTGCTTTTTCACATTAGCATACAAAGTAATGGTTTGGAGGCCGGTGTGGTGGCGCAAACCTTTAGCCCCAGCACTTGGAGACAGGGACAGGCTGAGCTCTGAATCCCACAACATTTTGGGCTACACACACAGTCCTGTAGGTGTTAAAAGCCCAGCAGTTAGGAGGGAGCCTTGATTGCTCCTTCGGAACACCCGCGTTTGCCTCCCAGGACCGACGCCAGGTGGCTCACAACCCCTGGGAGTCTGTCTTCACAGGGTCTGGTGTCTTCTCCGGGCTCCTCGGGAACCCACACACGCACATATTCGTATGCAGATACACACTCATGCACGCAGCTAAACATGAAAACAAATCTTTAAATATGGTTATAAAAGCAGAGACTTCTATCTTTCTCATTTTAAACATGGTAAACGACCCACCGGCATTGTCCCAATCTTGTCTCACACACATAGACTTATAGACATTATCTATATTTACCTTCCTTAAGAAAAAAAGTGTGTGTGTCCCTGGAAGTCAGAATAGAGGGGGTGTGGGATTCCCTGAAACTGGAGTTTCAGGCAGTTGTGAGCTGCCCAGTGTGGATACTGGGAACTGAACTCAGGTCTTCCTGAAGGTCAGCAGCTGTCCTTAGCTATTGAGCCATTCCCCCAGAATGTCACTCCATAGCCCTGGCTGACCTGAAAGCCAGTGTGTAGACCAAGCTGGTACAGGTGCTGCTGCCGCCTAAGAGCCAGGGTTAAAGGTGAACAGCACCACACCTCGTCTTCATGTTCATTCTTAGCCTGACCTTGGGGCCCATTGTGCTCTGTGGAGGATTCCGCTGTGGACACTGCCTCACCCTCCAGCTGTGCCTCTCTCTAGGAAAGACTCAACCGCAGAAGCAGAAGGCTCAGAAAGGACCTTGGGGACCTTCAACGGCTTAAGGCTCAGGAAGAGGAGACGCTGCAGGCTCTGCAGGTGCATGTCTGAGTCCCAGGGATGATCTAGAGTCCGGAAGGACCTCTCCTTTCACTGTGGACAACTGTTTGTCCCAGGGCAGACTGTTGTGAAATTACGGCCATACAGGCTGGAAACCTGTTCAGTGCGCAGAGATTCTGAAGGAAGCCCTTCTTCTGTGGTTTCAGGTGGACTGGGGGCGTCACAGGCTAAGAACTGGGCAGCAGAACCAAGACCAAACCAAGGAGTGGCTGAAGGCCCTCCCTTGGCATTGGCTGGACCAACAAGAGGACCTACCAGTGGAGGTGGCCAAGACCCCTACCTTCTCCGAGGCAGTAACACAGCTCAGCATCCTGGTTTCTAGCCTGGAAAGGATGGCTAAGGAACTGGATGCCAGCACTCTGAAGGTGTGTTTTCTAAGGCACCCCCAAATCCAGAGAGGGATCCTTTAAATAGTAAACAACCTGCCTTCAGGTCCCCTCTGGGAGGTGTAAGGGGAGGTACTCCTGGGATATGTGGTGGCTTCCATGGGTGTGTGTGTGTGTGTGTGTGTGTGTGTGTGTGCGTGCATGTGTGTGCATGTGTGTGGGGAGGGTGGCTTGTCCAGGACCACACTATGATAGAGCAGAAGAAGGGTA
Source organism: Meriones unguiculatus (assembly GCF_030254825.1). Taxonomy (NCBI): domain Eukaryota; kingdom Metazoa; phylum Chordata; class Mammalia; order Rodentia; family Muridae; genus Meriones; species Meriones unguiculatus. The sequence continues at coordinate 756,294 of NC_083363.1, forward strand.
TTATGCCCTTCAGCTTTCATGGTGGCATACAGAGGGTCCTTCAAGCTTGAGCTAGGAAGGGCATTCGGCAGTAAGAACCTATTAACTGACTGATTGCCACCCTTTCTCTCCCAGGATGCCAGTGACTTACTGGACAGGTATGATCCCCTCTCTCTCTGTCCCACACTTGAAGACACATGCAGACCCACGTGGCATAGATGTGTATATGGGCTAAGTTAATATCAAGGAGACATACTTGGCACTTTCACACTACAAGGCCACTGGAAAGGAGACATACTTGGCACTTTCACTCTACAAGGCCACTGGAAAGGAGACATACTTGGCACTTTCACTCTACAAGGCCACTGGAAAGGAGACATACTTGGCACTTTCACTCTACAAGGCCACTGGAAAGGAGACATACTTGGCACTTTCACACTACAAGGCCACTGGAAAGGAGACATACTTGGCACTTTCACACTACAAGGCCACTGGAAGACTGAGTAGAATATGTAAGAATTTATGAATGATTTGTTTGTTTTTAGGAGCGCCCCACAAAAATTAGAAGGACTCCTCTCTCATCTTCCTCAGCCAGCCCGAAGCTCAGTTAGTTCTCAGTGTTCTCACCCCACAGCTCTCACCGATGCCCTAACCGCTGACGCTTGGATACAGTCTTCCTCTTAAGCCAGACTTGAGCTGTGGCTCTCACTGTTGTGGCCAGCATTTCAGACCTCCACCATGTCCTCCGCCATGTCCGGGGCCATTTGCACAGTCTCCACATAACCTGTGACCTGGTGGTGTCACCCACTGCCCCTGGTCTCATGTGAGCATCGAGGCATCTGGATGGCACAGCAGAACGACACCCGGGGCCCGGCAGGCTTAGGGGCGATATTTCTTCTGATTCTGACAGACTGGCTGAGCTGCCCACCCTGTTCTCATGTGAGCATCGAGGCATCTGGATGGCACAGCAGAACGGCACCCGGGGCCCGGCAGGCTTAGGGGCGATATTTCTTCAGCAGAATGGCACCCGGGGCCCGGCAGGTTTAGGGGGTGATATTTCTTCAGCAGAATGGCACCTGGGGCCCGGCAGGTTTAGGGGGTGATATTTCTTCAGCAGAATGACACCCGGGGCCCGGCAGGCTTAGGGGCGATATCTCTTCTGATTCTGACAGACTGGCTGAGCTGCCCAGCCCATTTACTATGACTGTGGCAGACAGACTCAAGGGTGATTTCCACAGTTCATGCTCATGTACATGTACATGTGTAGCTTGTGTGTAACTCTGCAGTGTGAGTGGCATCTGTGACTTGCTTCTCATCGAAGGAAGACAGCAGAAGTGATGGAAGTCACTGCAGTGACCACGTCTTCTTCCACCGGACTCTTTCTTGCTAATAGAAGCATTCTAGAGACTCTTCTTGCCAAAGTTAGTGATGCTGAGGAGAAAGACGTGTGGGCAGCTCCTAACTTCCCAGAGCAGCCTCCATCTCCCAGCTGACAGGAATCAGGGGCCTGGATCTCACAGTTTCGATAAATTCTCCCAACGCTGTGAGTAGAGCTGGAAGTAGATCCTACTGGGACCTGGAAGTGTCCCTGCTTCTCACTCTGCCCTGCCATAGTTTCCATAAAGACCCAAAAATGGTAGAAAAAATTCTCTTTTCTTATTTATGTATCTGTTTTGTAATAAACCTTCCTATTATTTAAATTAATGAGTCTCTCTTCTTTGCAATAGAAAGCCTTTACCATATAAGTAGGGAAAAATCAGAAAGTTAAACCTGTACATTTCAGGTAAACTGTGCAACACCTCTCAGGGGTGTGATAAAGGGCAATTGGGAGCCTGGAGCTGTTAGACAGACTGTTGCTCTTTCTGGGAAAGCAAATGGAGCCTAACCCCAGCAAGAACAGCCTGGACGTTGATGGTCCCCTTACTGGGAAACCATAAAGCCACCTGCCTCTGTTAAAGGGAATAAGCTTCATGTTACCTGTGGAGGAGTATCGCTAGTGAGCTTCACTCACTAGCAGTTTTACTTCTTAGCTTAAGAAATACAAATTGAGGGGCTGGAGAGATGGCTCAGCTGTCAAGAACTGCTCCTCTGGAGGGTCCCCAGCATTCACTTGGTGGCTCACAACTGCCTGAAACTTCTGTTCCAAAAGAAAACACTTTCTTTTGGCCTCTACAGATGTGGTCCACATACATGTATATAGGCTTGCAAACACATAAAATAAAAGTAACTAAAATGTCCAATCCCCATCCGGAAAGGCAAAGAGGATGGACATCAGAAGAAGAAGAAAACAGGAAACAACCTAGGAACCTGCCACAGAGGGCCTCTGAAAGCCTCTGCCCTTCAGACTATCAAAGTAGATGCTGAGCCTGATGGGCAACTGTTGGGCAGAGTGAATGGAATTTTATGTAAGAACTGGGAAATAGTAAGAGCTGGAGAGGACAGGGTCTCCACAAGGAGAGCAACAGAACAAGAAAATTTGAACACAGGGAACTTCCCAGAGACTCATACTCCAACCAAGGACTATTCATGGAGATAGCCCAGAACCCCTGCACAGATGTAGCCCAGGGCAGTTCAGAGTCCAATTGGGTTACATAGTAATGTGAAGAGGGACTGCCTCTGACATAATCTGATTGGCCTGCTCTTTGATCACCTCCCTCTGGGGGGGAGCAGCCTTACCAGGCCATAGTAGAGGACAATGCAGCCACTTTTGATGTGAACTGACAGACTAAGATCAGAAAGGAGAGGAGAACCTCCCCTATTAGTGGACTTGGGGAGTGGCATGCAAGCAGAGGGAGGAGGGAGGGTGGGATTGGGAGGGGAGGAGGGAGGGGCTTATGGGGGGATGCAGAATAAATAAAGTGTAATTGATGGAAAAAAAAAAGTAAAAAAAAAATCTTCTAAACTCAGGAGACACAGGCAGGCAAATCTTTGAATTCAAGGCCAGTCTGGTTTACATAGTGAGTTCCAGGACAGTAGGGCTGGCTACACAGAGAAACCCTGTCTTGAAAAACTAAAAAGAAAGAAAGAAAAACTGTATGCCCTTGGATGGGCAAATCACCAAATTTCACCAGGCCTCAGCTCTCTCCCACTCTTCCTCCTCTTCCTCATTCTCCCCCACCCCACACACATATGTGCTTGTCTCTCTCCTCTCCCTTTCAGCAGGGATTAATGTAACTCAGGCTAGCCTCGGATCTGCTGTCTCACTGTGGAGCAGAGACTGACCTTGAACTCCTGATCTCCCTGCCTCTACCTGCTGGGGTACACACATACACTCCTGCACACAGCTGTTCCGTTCACGTTGAACAGGGCATAGTAAAAACCAGGGAGACGGCTCAGCATATAAAACGCCTGCTGTGTAAGCGTGAAGACTGGAGTTTGGATCCCCAGAACACGTGTAAAAGCTGCCTGTAATCTTAGCACTTGCAGGGGAAAGTCAGGACAGCCCCCAAACCAACCAGCTCGCTACGCTAACCAGAACTGGCAAGCTCCGGGCTCAGCAAGAGACTATGCCAAATAAGTAAAGTGGTGAGAGACTGAGAAAGACATCTGATGTCGACCGCAGGCCCCACACATGCACACATATGTGTACGTGAACCCACACACGTGTACCCACACATATAAACATACATACACATATGAAATAACCCACACATAAAAAGAAAAATGGGAAATGATAATAGAATATATCTCAGAGTTACCAAAATAAGTACCATAAGGGGCATGAAGTTTTATAGCAGGGAGAGAACTTCATGAACACATACCTTAAAGGTTCATAGTTATTTTAAATACTGAAGTAAAACCAACACAAAGAAACAGGAGAACACAGTCCATTTCAGTGGATCATGAGGCTTAGGGGCTGTATGTTTTAGCATCACACACACACTTGTATATGCCATTATTTTTTTAAATATATGTTTTATAGGAAATAATGAACACCCTGGAGTAGAGGATAGGAATGGACCTTGGAAGGAGATTCCAAGCCTGGGCTGCAGGTGCCAGGCACCCTCTCTCTTAGAGTTGCTGGTTTGTCCCCTCACAGATGTGGTTTATGTTGAATGAACAGCAAGATGTTAAATAGACTGTCAGCAAGGGCAGAATTAGGTAGATCAAGTGCAGCCCCAATAAAAACTAAAACTTTCATCACAGCCACTCTGTAAAGTTAAAAAAAACGTTTTTATAATGTATAAACTTTAAAGTACTATCTTGGGGCAATAGATATAATTTTCCAAGTTGTAGGTACCCATTATTGGTGGCCAGCCTGGCACCCAAATCATTTCCGAAAGGGACATTTCTGGGTTATCCACATGACCACAGCACCCCACCCTCACCCAGCTTCCTGCATCCCATATAATTCTCCATGTCAAGCCAGTTCGTCTTTCTTGTTCTACCCCACCCCGGTAACCTTTGTCCATATTTCAGCTTGTTAGGCTAAAGGTGACAGGTCATCCAAATCATCCCTCAGCGTCCTCCTGGCAGAAGAGTACGGATGATGCTGTTTCTGTTCCGCCAACTGAGCTGCTTGCGACTAATTCTCTTCCGTCGTCTCCTTTTTTATTTCAGCTCATAATCAGCTGATTGGGAAGAGAGTTTCCTCCAGGGAGTCAGTGTAGCCCTTGGGTTATAGTTTAAACTTTCTCCATAAGCTGTCTTGGTCATAGTGTCTTATCATTGTAATAGAAAAAATAACTACAAAGACAAACATTTTGCCAGGAATCACTGGATTCTTCAAGTACCTCCTTTTTTTCTGCATTCAATGCTTTTTATTTTAATTTTATTGAACAGACAGGATTATCACACCCAGAAACCCCAGTGAATTTTGCTCACACTGGTCTCAGTGGGGACAAGACCCTAAAATCACACCCCTGAAGATGCACTGTGCTTTGTTCTGGACTCAGAGCCTCTCCTGTAATGCCACTTACAGATGGCATTAGCCATTGCCCTCCCAGTGAGAAGACAGGAAAGAAGGAGGACAAACAGCGTCCTTTGCACAACTTGACAATATTTTGAGGGGTCCACTGCTTCCTGCTTGCCAGACGGCTGCTAGTACAGTTTTCACAGTAGCCATCTCATTCTTCTTGGTAACACATGCCAGCCACCGGGGCTCCCAGGGGGTAAGTCTTGTGCCTTAAACTTACCACAATGATCTTCAGAGCTGTTGCTGAGGATGACTTCAGTGGCTTGTCCTACCTGGTACAATAGCCAGAAGCAATGATGGTAGAAGCAGTGCCACTGGGAGGCCCAGAGCCACGTAATCCAAGAGGAGCATGGCATTGACGTCCTGCCCGGACATCCGCGGCATCAGTGATGCTGATTGCCTTTCATGTTGTCCACCAGAAATGGTGCCACTCCCTGTATTGGAGTCCTTCCTGCTGGGCCCACCTTTGTTGGGTCAAGGACATCCCATGAAATGCGATGGGCCTTCTTAACCTGGGTGGACGGCCACACTGTACCCAGCTCACCCGCCTCCACCTGGTGCTGGGCACCCATCTACCTCCTGCTGGCTCAGCAGCTCACCCACTGGCTGATGTGGGCGGGCATGACGGTGGCTGGAGCGGGTGTGAGAGCACACACTGCTCCCGGAAGTCCTGTGAGAAGCCATGTCAGGAGTATTGTGCATGACGGTAGAGGATGTTTCTTTTTCAAGTAATATTTTTATTTTTTTTCAGAATTTCATTCATGTATACAGTGTATTTTGATCATATCCACTCCTCCAAAGTGTTTCTTGAATATATGAATAAATCAGCCAATATCTTTGGAAGAAAACAAAACAAAGAGGCAAAGGGTTTTGTTTGAAATCATCAGCTGGTTGAGTCCAGGATCTCATCTGGGATGCAGGTCTTTAAGTTAATACCCAGCTCTGCGTGTACATCTATGTCTGTGCCCCTTGATGACAATGGTGAGAATGGCCAGCAGCAGCCAGAGTCCCACTTATCCTGAGCATCTGATCGGTACTGGGGCAAGGCTTCAGCAGTGAAGAGACTGGAGGTGCCACCACCTCGCCCCCTTACTGATGCATGCTATCCCAGTTGTCTGAAAAAGCCACTTTTGTGCCTGGGGAACCAAAGTTCAGCTCCCCAGTGCTCGCTTCTGTGCTCAGAGGACGGAAGCTGCACCTTCTTGACAGCTCAGGGAAAAACTGGACCCTCTGCCCCAGAGTCCAAACAAGGGGAAGATCTCCCGAGTGAAGGAGGCAGTGAAGGTATAGATATGTTCCTGGGTGATGGCATTGACAAAGGTCACCCAGCCTACCTCATAGTCCAGGGACACCCGCACCTTCCTGGGCTGCTCCTCCAGGGCCAGCCTTGTGGGGAAGGACCCCTGTGCCGAGACAAAGCCCCAGGCCAGCCGCACGGCCCAGATGCCCTCCTCCGGCCTCAGCCGCAGCTCTCCCTTCCGACGAACATCGTCTCTCACCACACCCACAGTGCAGCTGCCTCCGTGGGCCAAGTCGACCTTCACCACCCAAGTGTGTCTCCCCCCAGTAAAGCCACGTTGGGCCAGGACACAAGTGGCCCGATCAAAACGCTGTGGAGTATCCGGTGAACTCTGCCATTTGTAGGAGAACCGAGCCCTCTGGTGGTCTTCAGACAGCAGGAGCTTGGGGTGGGAAGTCTGGGGGTCTAGAGAGACACACGCTGTGGAATAAGACAAGGAACGACATGTCTGCGGGGCTGCTATATGAGCTGCTGGATGGCCTAGAAGCTCACCTCCATGCCCGCCTGCTAGTGCTAAACCATCTATGCGGACAGGACCGTGCTGGGCCTCCAGGCTGAAGATCTGCATCCCTAAAGGATGCCAAGGGGAAGCACTCACAGGTTAAAGCCAGAAAAGTCAGACACAAAGAGGACGCTGCCCTCGCCTGGCCTGCCATCCTCTGGGAATCTCCCGATGAACACGAAACACACACCCTGCCTCACGTGGGCGCCCTCACACTCTGCCTTCCGCAGCGTCCCCTCAAGAACTACATCTTTGTACAGGGGCACGCCGATACTGACACACACCCACTTTCACACATACCCTCCTCACAGGCTCCCAGCCAGCCTCACACACAAGCTCCCTCACGCACAATCGGCCTCACACTGGCTTTCCTCACACAGCCAGTCCCACGTCTGCACACACCTGCCTTCAGAGCTCCCATCGTTCCATGACCCGCTCTCCTGGGCCTTGGGCCAGCAGGTGGGAGACTAACAGCATTAAAGGGGTTCCTTCCTGTTTCTCCGTAGCCTGTTCTGTTTACATGATTTAAGAAATAACATCTGGGAGGAGCAGAGGTTTCTGGCAATACTGAGAACGGACTCCAAACCCAGCAAAAGTTCCTCTCGTCCAGAAAGGCTTCCTTGACAGACTGTATCCACTTTTTTTTTTTTTTTTTTTTTTTTTTTTTTTTTTTTTTTTTAGTCTAATCATCCTGTCCACTGCACCTGAGCAGACCTGGAGACCAGATTTTCCAGTAATATGTCCATGCCCCCACTCGTGGCTTATGTAGACCAGGCTGGCCTGGTTGAACTCTGTATGCAGCCATACCTCCATATCTTTACGGAACTTCCAGGACCTCTTAGCATACTAAGCTTCACAGAAGCCCATGTACTTTATGTAAAAAGGTATATTACTTACATGTAAACTATACATACCTTCCCGAACACCTCAAATTATCTCTAGGTTGTTTATGTTGTACAATAAAATGTAAATGGAAATAGTTGTTATTTATACTACATTATTTAGGGAATGATTAAAAGGGGGAAGATCTTAACATATTCAACACAAAGTAGTGGTTTTCCACTTGGTGTTGAATGTGGGCTCTATAGAGATGCAAGTATGAATGCTACATGTCACATGTGTGTATTATGTGTGTGAATGTCCACATAATTATTCTAACACATAGTGAAGAAGCCAGAAAAACTTGTTCTCCCTGTCCTAATGTGTGCTGCTTACCTGGCTCATAGTCCAACTCAAAGCAGAGCTTTTCTGTAAAGAGGAAATAATGACAAAATGAGATTTCATTAACCTCAATACCACAGAGCACTCGGTGAGGAAAAGGTGGCTCAGAGGGGAAGGGACAGAGTGAAGATGGAAGCTGGAATCCTCTGGACCAGTGCTTCTAAACATGTGCTTGCATCCTAACCTCTTAAAGCACTCGCTTTCATTTCAGACCCAGACACTCTGGGGCAGGGCTGCAGATATGCATTCTTACAAGAGGTTATGATGCTCCTGACCTGGAGCCCAGGGAGAAGCCTGCTACCCTGCCCCTGAGCAGACAGGGACTACATCTGCCTTGCCTACCTCTCTACCCTCACATATTCCTACCGAGGAAATAGGTAAGTAGGTTCACTTTTTTCCCCTTCTACTTGGAAATGTTTGGGCCAGTCAAAAGTCGCCTTTGATTAGAGTAAAACTTCCTCTACTGTCTAGCCTGTGAGAGTACTTGCAGGAAGTAGGCTTCCAGGAATGTCCTCTCAGGGAAATGCTTTTGTGGGTGTGACATTAGAAACAGGTGACATTGTTCATGATGTCACAGTCCGTGGAGAGCAGAAAGCCGTATCTTACATTTCAAACTTTCCTGGCTGGCTGCCATCATGACTCTTTCTGGGAATGGGTGAAGTCCCTATGGGGGTGTCTCAGTTTGGATAGGCAGAGCAGTAAAAATCAGTGGGAGGAAGGCTGGGGACATAGGTCAGTGTAGAGCACTTGCCTGCCCTACACAGGCCCTGGGTTCAACTCTCAGTAGTGCAAAAGAGGCAGGAGAGTCAGCTTCCCCAGTAAGTCAAATGCTGTCACTGGCTATAGTTAACCAGGTTAAACAACAAAACACACTGTGTGACACACACACGCTGCTGAGGGCTTTTGGTGATGGAGAGGAATGGGTGTTGTTAATCATTGTCTTCTCCAGGACTTCATGTGAACTGGTCAGATTTGTTTAAAAGGATAACCCCCAGTCCCCAAAGCTTCACTTTTATTCTTTCTCTTCCCTGCTGCGTCACCCTGAGAGTTAGATTTTATCGGACTTGGCAAATAAGAAATTCAAGGTACAAAAGGAGATGAGACTTGCCAGAATACACAGCACAGTCATTTGGCAGTGGAGTCAGAGGCCACATCCAAGCCTAGGCTGGGTGCACACTGGCATGCTGTGAGGACAGGGTCCCCTTACCCAGAAATGTCTTTATCTCCTGCTGCAGAGGGATGGCCTGTTGGGGGAAGTCCCGGATCCTTTGGCCCAGCTCTGGGGATATAGCCTCGGGTTTTCGGCACTTCCTGGTTTCACATCTAGAGGCGCAGAAATAGCAGAGTCTGGGAATTATTCTTTTAAAAAAAAATCCTTAATTTTATGTGTATTTATGTGTGTACATCACACGCATGCAGGGTTCATCGAGACCAGAAGAGGGCATAGGATCCACTGTGTATGTGCTGTCATGTGGGTTCTGGAACATGAGCCCGGGTCCTCTCAAGAGCAGTGAGTGCTCTTACCCACTGAGCCAGCTCTCTATTCCTCCAGATTATTCTTTCTTAATGACCTCCCAAGACAGCCGTCTTCTTCTAACAAGGCTTGGAGCAGCAACTTCCCACACAGAGATGTCCATCCTCTCAGATGGGCATCACTGCCACCCAAGTGGGTAGATACACAGCAGTATATGGGAACGTGTTTGAACATGTGTAGATGGACACATGACTGTATCCTTAAGGTGAGAATGTGGCTTATCTGCAGGGCAATGACTAGGTGTATGAATGGACATCTATGTGTAAGAAAGAAATAGACATTGCATCACTAACCTTATTAGAGTGCTTCTAATATCCTGGGAGGGGGGGGAGAAAAAGAGGGAGGGAGAGAGAGAGAGAGAAAGAGAGAGAGAGAGAGAGAGAGAGAGAGAGAGAGAGATTCAGTCCTGGTTTTTCTCTCCCACTTTTGTAATGACCACAAAACACAAAATACCATATCGCAGCCTTGGACATGAGGACCAGACGCAAGCATCCAGCTCCTTTGCTTCGTGGACAGAGTTGGTGTTGTGGCTTACTTCTCCTAGCTTTAGACAAAGCTAAACAAGTTCTACACCAAGACATCTTACTTCCCAAGATCCAGTGAATCCCTAAATCATGTTGCTGGAACCCAACCACTCTCCTCCAGTTCAAGGAAGTAAAACAGTCTCAAAAGGACTTCCGGCCAGTGGAGGGACACTCAAGGCATAAAAAGGTTTTCCTTTGGAAACAGCACATGGCAGTTGTTTGGTGCTCATCAGAGCAACTTCTACCTCATTTCGCTCTTGGATCCTCATTTCTTCCCTGGTCTATGGATGGCGGGGAAGAAAGACCAAGACCAGAGAGCACAACAACCAGGGAACTCTTGGGGAAGCTCAGGCAAGACGTTGACCCCTGGCCCTGTGTTCCACATCCCATCTGGGATGCAGAGACCTGGATGTGAAGGAGGTGCTGATCAGGCAACGACTCTGGAGACCCTGGGGGGCACAGGCCTCACCGTCAGGAGCCCCTGAGCTGGCCGCTTGTTCTTCTCCTCCAGCTCCTCGATCAGGGTGCTGAACCGGCAGATCTCCCTGGTGGTCAGGGTATCAAACTCTTCCTGTTGCTTCAGGATGTCCCCATCCAACCTCTCCAGCTGTGCTAAGAGGACACTCTGTTGTCTGTCTAGGAACTGGCTCAGATGTGCAAACTGCGAAATCACCTGTTGTCTCTTGGTGGCCACCTGCGTCTGAGGAGGAAAGACGAGGGCCCAGGAGGACATTTTCCTCCCCCACATCAGCTCTTCACCCATCCTCCCCTGCCCCTACTCCTCCTCTTCCCTGAGCATCTCCTCCCCATTTTCCTTCCCTTTTTTATAGATGCCCACTTCCCTGTTGGTCTCTCCCACACCTCCCAATGTTTGGTGGTAAAACTGTTCCTTGACTCCCATATGAAAGTGGATCTGTGTTCTTGCTGCTTGCCACTCCACTCCATCTCTGGTAGCTACACAACCTGGCATTGCCCCACTATCGAAACTGTGGCTCAGGAAGACACCAGAGATGCCAGGCCTCTTGCCCTAAGGGAAGCACACATTGTGTTCACACTACTAAGTGGTTAGAGGCCGGGTTACACTAATTCCTGTGGTGATTCAATGAGGAAATGAATCCAAGTCTCCATTTTACAGATGAGTGAGCTAAAGCTAGAGAGCGACTCAAGATGTAAGAATTAATGCCAGAGTCAGGATTTAAATTCAAAACATAAGTCCCTATCCACTCTGTGGCCTCAGAGTCTGGAGGAAGGGGCTGGACCTGGGGAGCGTGGAGACATACCAGGAGTACCTGTATTCTTCTGTTTTCTTTTGATTGGATTTCTTGAATCTCTTCTCTCTCTTTTCTTAGACACACAAGGCACCTCTGTATTTGTTCCTGGGTAGAAGGAACATAACATTCTAAGACGGAGAAAGTAACTTCGAGGGATGGTACTCCCTTCAGTCTGTGGATGTAAACTGCCCTGGAGATGAGTGGGAACCTCAGCTCCTTGAGAGACACAGGGTCTCCTTCCTTGTTCTAACTTTGAGACTGGATCTCATGTGGGCCAGACTTACATCAAACTCAGAATCCCCTGTCTCAGTGTTCTAAACATTAGGACCACAGGTAAGCACCACCAGACCTGGCCTTGAGTCTTGTTCCTCTTCTCTTGTGCTCCAAAGATTTTTGAGTCCCCCTTCTCATGTGCCATCAAAGGGCATGGCTTTTCTTCTCTTTGAGCCCTTCTTCAGGTCAAACAATTACCTTCTTTTGCATCTGGCTAGTATTACCTATGATCTGGGCTCCATGTGTTCTTTGTTGAAACTAAAATTATGTCACCCAGAGAAAATACATACAGAGGAAATAACAGCTCTTCTCTTACTAGAACCAATTATCTAGAAATGATACGAGGTGAGAAGAAATTTAGATGCAAAAATAATTGATGCCCTGTTTTATAAATTGTTATAGGGGTTAGGAACAAGCAAACATAAATATCCACATGTGTTTAAAAATATACTTAAAAAGCTGGGGTTATAGCTTGGTTATTACAGTGCTTGCTTAGCATGTGAGATGCCCTGGGTTCAGTTCCTAACCATGCATTAAACATGGGTGGTAGTACACATCTATAATGCTAGTGTTCAGAGGGTAGTAGCAGGAGAATCAGACATTCAAGGTCATCCTAAGCTGTATAATTAGTATGAGACAAGCTGGCTTGAAAAAAAAGAGAATACATAAAGAAATCTCACCATCAAAAATCATTAATAAAATGCTATAATAAATATTTATAACTATAATATAAATATACATATGTATATAAGTATACATACGAATACTTGCTTATAACAAAATACAGTATAAAAGCAACTAAAACTAGCAATGCACTCGTTTAATAAAAAATAAAAGTATACGCCACAAATATTCACCCAACTAGCTTATTCACAGCAGGAGCTTTCCGTTTCATGTCCCAAATGCAACACACCCAGACCACCCCTCCACAAACAAGGCATTCCCTAAAATACAAACCTCAAACGCACTTAACTGACACAGGACACACGCACGTTTGATGGCTCGTTCGTTCAGAAAGGATTCACTGAGTACCTGTTCCTTACAGTCCACAAGGAAACAGCAGAACTCACCCTGTGCTTGTCTGTCTATTGCCTCGGTGATCAAGTCAGTGGAGTCAGGAGACCCCTTCTACTCCAGAACCACAGTGCCTTTGTGCTTCCCCAAGTCCACCCAGCTCCCCCAAGAGTCCCCCAGAGTGTTTCCTACCCGGTAGGGGCCCGCTGCGTCCTCCAGGAAGCGCACGGTGTGAGCCCGGTGCTGTCCGGCCTCACGGCATACCACACACAGCTGTGCCTCATCCTCCTCGCAGAAGAAGTAGACCTTCTCCCCGTGCTCAGGACAGGCATCCTCCACCTCCAGGCCTCGCGTGGATGCCAGCTGAAGGCGCTCGATGTTCTCCACCACACTGGCCAGCTGCCAGTTGGGACGGAAGCTCCCTGGGCGGAAGGGCTCTTTGCAGAGCGGGCAGCTGAGGGACTCCTCCAGTTCTGGGCCTGGGATCTCGCAGTAGCGCGTGAGGCAGCCACGACAAAAGTTGTGGCCACAGTCAATAGTGACTGGCTCCCTCAGGGTGCCTTGGCAGATAGGGCAGTTGACCTCATCCGCCAGGCTAGTCACAGAAGGAGCTGAGGCCATGTCAGGCCTACTGGGCCTTCTGCCTCCTGGAAGTCACCGTCTCAGCTTGACGGGAAAAATACGCTCCACACACACCCCCGGCCTGAACACCGACATAGTCATACAAGGGGACCAACTGCATCTCTGGCACCAGGGGCCCCTTGTTCTCTCTCCTTCCAACAGCAGAGAGGAAGAAATAGCACTAGAGGAAGACCCAGGAGCTCACAGCATCATCCAGGGACGCTGAAGTTACCCTCTGGACCAGTTCCCATGGCCTGGGGGGCTCTCCGTCTCTTTCTGTTCCCTGGGAGCTGCTCACAGAACGATGAGAGTGTTTAGTGTCTCAGCAGGCCACTTCTTGGGGGCAGGGAGGAGCCTGACTCTGAGCTGCCACCCCAACTCTGCACCAAGCCACCTGTCTCCAGGGAGATTGGAGGTATCAGCCAGCACAAGGCTGGTGGGCAGGGGAGTGTGGGGACTCAGATAAGGCTCTGAGCTTGGGTGTGCACAGCACAAGCAACTGTGGTGATGCCTCCACAGGCCTACGACAGGCTTTTAAAGAGGGCCAGGGTTAAAAAAATGCATGGGGGAAAAATAGAGCAGCATGCTCTTCCCTCCTTCCTTCCTTCCTTCCTTCCTTCCTTCCTTCCTTCCTTCCTTTCCTTTCCTTTCTCTCTCTCTCTCTCTCTCTCTCTCTCTCTCTCTCTCTCTTTCTTTCTTCCATGACTACACATCTCCACTGATAGAATAAGGCATTTTAAACAGTTTATTTCTTCCACCTCTGCTCTGTCACATCCTGCTGTTTGGACCTCCATTTTGCAGCTCCACCAGGTTACCTCACCTCATTCAAGGTGAACAAACAGAGCCAAGTGACTGCGATCTATCTGCAAGTCAAAGATGTGAGTCTTCCCAGCAATGCAGCTGACCAGAAACGTAACGCACAGCCAGGCATGGTGGCACACGGTCTCAGCATATGACAGACAGCGACGGTAGAGTCAGGAATCTCCGCTTGCGCTGCAGCTTGGAGGCTAGCCTGAGCTACGTGAAATGTGAAACAGAAAAAGAAACCAGGGAAAGCCATATCTGCATATACCAATCTAAAAGTTTCTAGTTGCCAATGTGTGCTGAACCCTGACGGAACAGAGATACAAAGGGGGCCCTGGTTCTGTCCGCAGGGCCAGCAGGACCTGGCAGCTCCATCTTTGTCTCAGCCCTGGGAAGAGTCCAGGGCTGGAATCCAAACACCCCAGCTGTCCCTAGCCTGTGGCGATCAAAGTCTCTGGCCTTACAAATCCTTTTTTACCGTTCATCCTGTATCTCTGTCTCCACAGCTGTCCCAGTGGGTGGTTATGAAACTGGTTGTTCTGGAGTCATTTCTAAGGGGCTGAACGCATGTTGCTGGAACTAGAAAGATGGCTCTCAGCTAAGAACTTGCTGTTTCTGCAGAGGACTTGGGCTGGGCTCTCAGCACCCACAGGGAGGCTCACGGCCATGTGTAACTCCAGTTCTAGGGGTCCAACGCCCTCTTCTGCCCCTTAGGCATTGCCCACAGTGGTGCCCAGACAGAAAGGTGGACAAAGCAATCACACACATAAAATAATTACAAATAAAAATAAACTAACACATAAAATTAAGGGGCTGGAAAGTCAGTCATTAAGAGTAGTAGCTGCACTTTCAAATAGGATTCCCAGCACCCCATGTTGAGTAACTCAGCACTTGAATGTCAGGGGACCCATTTGAGAGAACCCAACATACACACACATAAAAGTTAACTTTTTTTTATTAAAAAAGAAACCCTAAAATTGAAACTCAGGATCATCAAGGCTCTATGTGGTGCTCAGCATGGCCGTAGGGGTACAGGAAAGATGGCACCGGCAGCAGAGGCAGATGAGGCAGGAAGGGCTGAGGAGGGGACCGTGCCTGTGTACCTGCAGTTCGAAGAGTCTCAGCACCACAGGCTGGACTTTGATGCCACCACAGGCCTCCTAGGACAAATTATGTGTCTCACCTGCTCAGCGAGACAGGAAGCCGTTCCTCCCCAATGGTCCCACCCCTCTGTGGCCAGGAGATTCCAGGAAACCTCATTTCCGAGTGACCTCATGGTGCAATACGCTGCTCCCCGCCCCAGGGACAGAAGGAGACAGGAGTGAAGAGCTAGGTCACCTGCCTGCCACTGGGAAACGCTGGGTCGTCAAGACGCCCTGGAGTTTGGACCTGCCTAGCTGCCCAGGGTTCTGGGCGTGCCTGAGGCGGAGCCGGGTGACATTCCTGCCGTTCTTTCATCCTCTATTCCTTTGCCTCTGTGACAATGACGCACTTTAAAGTGACTCAGTTTCAGGGAAAGGAAATCGGAGTGGACGGAGGAGGCAGAAGACTGTGTGAACGAGCAGGGGAAGGCACGGTGATGCCCTCAACCCGGTCCTTGCGGGGACTCCACCAAGTAGCCTGCCCTGCCTGCACCCGGCCGCTGAAGGATGCGGTGACCACGGCCTGCGGACACACTGTCTGCCTACTTTGCCTCCCACATACCCCCATGGGGGCCCAGCTGCTGTGCCCGCTCTGTCAGGGGAAAGAAGAGGAGCAAACTCAGGCCCCAGCGGCCCCGGTGCCCCTGGGTCACCTAAGCGAGACCTGCTGTGAGGAGCACGGAGAGAAGATCTATTTCTTCTGCAAGACAGACGCCGAGCTGCTCTGCGTGTTCTGCAGGGAGGGCCCTGCCCACCAGACGCACACTGTGGGCTTCCTGGATGAAGCCATCCAGCCCTACAGGGTAAGGGGCTGAGGCTCTGCTTCGCGGGGGACAGGGTGGTGACCTGCGGTGGGCAAGTGAAGGAAAGGGGATAGAGGGTTGCTGTCCACAGATTCCTCTCAGCCCTCCTCTTTGCTCTTGGTCTCCCTGCTGGCACACACCTCACTACACACTTTCTGTCCCCATAGTGCCACCCAGCTCATTCCTGCCCTATATGATAGTGAAGGTCAAGGATTAGGCTTCTGTGAGCTTGAGGCCCTCAGCCTCAGTGTCCACAGCACAGGACACAGTGTTCGCCAGTAAGATTATTCACTGATACACTCTCCTTCTGTTTTCTTCTCTCCCACAGGATAGGCTCAGGAGTCGGTTAGAAGCTCTGAAAAGGGAAAGGGACAAGATGGAAGATAGGAAATGTCAAGAAGACCAGAAGCTCCAAGAAGTTCTGGTAAAGGCCACACCCTTGGCTGTCTGTTCCTTTGTTTTCTTAGGTACAGGCCTCAAATTTACTCCTAAGCTATCCTACTATCTCCACTTTCCAGGCACAGGATCCAGGCAATCCTGTTTGTGCCTAATGGGGTTCGCAGCCCAGGGCCTTGTGCATGCTGGGCACAAACTGAATTATATTCCCATGCTGCTCCGTCAGGGGTTTCCTTCCAGACAAGGAAAGTCTGTCAGGCTGGTATCCATTACTGAGCTGAAAAGAACTTCAGATTTTCCTGACTCATCTTCCTGAAGCCTCCCTCATAAAGGCATCTAGTGTTTCAGGGCAGAGCTGGAGGCGGTTCAGGTGTCTTCGAATCCGCGACATGGCTTATTCTTCTCCTACACGGGGGAAAACTGAGTCCATAAAAGTGGTGCTCCTAATGCCATGTGGCACAGCTCTACAATGAAGTGTCTCTGACCTGGGTCCACGGCTCTCCTGGCCCAGTGTCTCCATGGGAAACATCACCTTCAGCTGGGAAAGCCTGTGATGCATGTGATTAACTGTCTAGGTTCAGGTTCTGAGGACAGCAGAGCAGATGCACGAAGCAGCTACATTGGGCTGCTTCTCTCTGCTTCCTTCATGAAGCTATACATACAGCTCTTCCAACTTCGTCCGGTAGATCTTGTAGCTTCCCTAACATGGGATAATAGCATTCTTCATGGCATTGTAAACTGTGAGAAATAACCAGGCATGGTGCTTGGCACGGTCTCTGACACACAGGACGAGCACCACAATCCTGACCCATATCTGCTCCAACTTGGAACTCAGGCTGGTCTCTGCTCTCCACTCTCAGTCACTTGGGGCAGAACCCATTTAAGGATACAGCTGAACAGAGCAGTCAGAGCAAAGGAGCTGGCTGCAAGGTCCTCCTTGCCTTAGTCAGGAAACATGAATACATGGAGCCCCAGGTTGCACTGAACAGAATGGAAGGTGTGATGCACACGTGTGACTCTAGAACTTGGGTAATGGGGTAGAAGGGTCAAAAGCTCAAGGTCATCTTTGACTACATAGTGAATTAAGTTTGCGGTCAGATTAGGATACATGAGACATGGAAACATATCTCAACTAAAGAAAGAAGCTACTACAGTTACTCCATATGAGGCTAAAAAAAGATACAGTAGGTGTGCTGGTTAAGTTCTTTTTTCATTTTGTTTTTCAAATTGACACAGCTAGAGTCATCTAGGAAGAGGGAACCCTTAAACAAGGAATTAAGGGGGGAAAAGCAGCTGAGAAAATGTTTCCAACAGATTAGCTCTATGTGGTAAGTCTGTGAGACATTTTCTTGATTAAATATTGGTTTGGGAGCATCCACCCTACACTGGACAGGTAGCCTGGTTACAGAAAGCTGGCTGAGCACACCATGGAGAGCAAACCAGAGACCAGTGTTTCTTTGAAGCCTCTAGGCTTCTGTTTGAGTTCCTGTCCCGAGTTCTCTCAATGATGATGGACTGTGAAGTGGAAGTATAAGACAAAATAAACCCTTTCCTCCTTAACTTAGTTTTTGTCAATGTTTTATCATAGCAACAGAGGGGGAAAAAAACTAAAACATTATCTAAAAGTTCAATGTGACATTATTACAATCCCTGAATAAGTCAACAGTACCAATCTTATCGTTGGCAAATTTATCTTGAGATCTCTTTCCACCATTGCATTATCTGAAGTAACAAGTCTTAAAACTACTTGCTCCTTGCTTCTCCTAATCAGTAATTGTACAGATGATCGCTATGGAAGCCAGTTCTGAGTCCCTCCTATCCTCACAGATGCAGGTTGAAAGCAAGAAGCAACAGGTAGAAGCTGCTTTTGCCAGGCTGAAGCAGGAGCTTCGGGACCAGAGGTGCCAATTGCTCAACAGGCTGGAGGAGCTAGAACAGCAGATATGGAAGGAGAGGGAAGAGTACATCATGAAGGTCTCCCAGGAGGTCAACCGGCTGGATGCCCAGGTTGAGGAGCTGGAGGAGAAGTGTCAGCGCCCAGCAAGTGAGCTTCTGCAAGTAAGACACCCCACAATCTCACCACCCTGTGACAGACAGCAGAGTTCCACAGCAAGTGGAGTGCTGTGTTATAGCTGGAAGGTGATGAAGAGAGGCAGGAAAGAAAAATGGGGACTATCTCTATTGAGAAGGGCTGGGGAGGGCCTGTTTTCTATGGCCCAAAAGACTGGAGAATTTCCCCAGACATGCCTGAGGATCATATAAAGATGACCATGATCAGACCATCTTCAGTTTAGTATCAGCTCTTCCAACTTTGTCACGGATGAATCTTGTAGCTTCTCTAACATGGGATAATAGCATTCTTTCATGGCTTAGTGAACCGTGTAAGAAATAACCAGGCGTGGTGCTCAGCATGGTCCCTGACTCACAGGATGAGCACCAGCAATAGTCTTGTGGTGGTTACCACAATCCTGACCCATATCTCCTCTAACTTGGAACTCAGGCTGGTCTCTGCTCTCCACTCTCTCAATCACTGGGGGCAGAACCCATTTAAGGATACAGCTGAACAGAGCAGTCAGAACAAAGAAACTGGCCACAAAGTCCTGTAATAGTCGGGAAACATGAAGAGAGCAGTGAAATGCATAGGAAATAATTAAGGGGCTCCAGCACGCTGGGTAGGGGCTTTTGGCTGATGGTTAAGGCCATGTGGAAACTAAGTGCACGTTTTTATGTTTCGTAGGATGTCAGGCTCAACCAGAACAGGTAAGGCCCTCTCCAGTCCTGCCTCCTTTACGTGCATCTTAGACACTGCAATCCTTAGTGTCTGGATACCCCCTTCTGGATAACCACCCAGAAAAACAATGGTGGGTACACAGGCCACTTCCTCTCTTACTATCCGCTCAAACTCAGTAAAGAGTTGAAACAGTGTTGTGGCTCATGCCTTTAATCCCAGTGCTCAGGAAGCTGGCTCCATGAGATTGCCATGAGATTGAGGCAAGCCTGGGCTGCAGAGTGAGAACCTATCTCACACTGACTAATAAATTTTAACCTTGAAAGCAAAGTTATATATAACAGTCATGGCTTTAGGATGATCAGATTTCTTTTTTAAAAAATTAATTCCTATTTTGTGTGCATGAAGTGTTGCAAGTGTCTGTGCACAGTGTACATGCCTGGTACCAGAAGAAACTAGAAGAGGCTGGCAGATGCCCTGGAACTGGAATTACACCCACCGTGTAGGCGCTGGGTACCAAACTCTAGTGTTTGGCATGACCAGCTCCCCAACATATTTTTAAACCATGAAATATACTAGTATTTTAGTATTTGAAAATACTGAAGTCAGCTGGGTGATGGTGCATGCTTTAATCCCAGCATGGGAGGCAGAGGCAGGTGGATCTGAGTTCAAGGCCAGGCTGTTCTACAGAGTGAGTTCTAGGATGGCCAAGGCTACACAGAGAAACCGTCTCCAAAAGGTCAAGAAAGGTGTGGTGGGTCTCGTAATGTGATGGGGAAGCTGAGAGAAGGGCTCATGTGAAGCCACATAGCCATAAGGACTGCAAGGGGACCAGAACCCCCTTCCTACCCAGACGTTTTCCTATTGTACAAACTGGCCCACATATAGAAAGAACAGTGTAGGGCTGATTTGCAATCACATTTCCCTCTAGAGGTCTGCCCCTTCCTGCTGGAAAAGACCCAAGCTCCAATTCTCAAGAGGTGGTTAAATTAGCTCCCCACGTCCAATGAAAAGTCTATGCTTTGGGAACCATTCTTACTTAGAGAAGGTAAATTATGCTGAATCTAATTTTCACAAGATACTAAGATCATCCTTCAGTCTGTTTTTGACCCGTATCTCCCAAGCATTACTTTTGGGGGCTAGAGAGATGGCTAAAAATGGTTTTAAAATGACTGCTGCTTTTCCAAGTGTACAGCTGGGTTCCTAGCACCCGGAGCAAGCGGTTCCCAGACACGGTAAACTCCAGTTCTAAGGCATCCGGCACACTCCTGACCTCTTGGGGAAGCTACACACTCAACACACACACATGCATGGATATAACGAAGTACTTTATTTTTGGAGTTTAAGTTTGATTTCCAACCTGTCTGCAGGTATGAGACGAAAACTTTTGTGAGTCCAGAGGCCATTTCCTCTGAGCTTGTCAAGGAGATTCGAAACCTCCACAGAAAACTACTTTGCCTCCCAACAATGCTGAGGACATTTTCAGGTAAAGAGGCTCCAGATCCCATTAGATGTTCTTCTACCTTCCACCTGTCTCCATCTTTTCCCAACTTCAAACCACCAAGCATAGTGGTGCATGCCTGTTACGCCAGCCCCAGGGAGACCAAGGGAGGAGGACCTCAAGTTCAGGTCAGCCTGGACTACACAGTGAAACCTAAACAAAAATAAGCCAACAGCTTGGGTTAAGCCCCTCCCCTCCAGGCCTTTCCACAGATCTCCCTCAGGGAGCGATCCCCCGATGGTGATCTCCTCTGCCCAAGGGTGGAGGCTCCAGACTGCGGGTCCAGGAAGGCGACACATTACTCCTAAGAGTCTTCTCTCCTGTCACACTGCAGTCAGGACACCTTCCCCTGCGAATATCTAGAGGAGACGTAAGTCTCACAGATCTTTCTGTTTCTGCTTTCCTCAGAAAACTTGATGCATCATCTGGAAACAGTCAGGTAATCAGCAAGGGCTCTGGGGGGCTTCTCTCCATTTATCAAAATCACCCAAACAATAATGAAATGCGCCCACTTGGACCCTAATGGCTTGGGGTCTTGGGTCTATCATTAAGCCTTTTCTCCCCAACACTGCCTAAAATGTAAACAAAAACAGAACCTACACTATGCATCCATGTGGAGGTTAATTAATGTATGCAAAGGGCTTAGCACAGTACCTAACTGATGAATGTTGTCAGTTACCTGTATAGATACGCATTCAAAATATGTATTACAATCCTGAGCTTTGCCCAGAATTATGCTAGATTCTCTGTAGATTTTAACAAATAAGTGTATTATTTAAAAACAAGCTGGGCACCATGGCACACAGCTACAATACTGTGTAATATTGTAATATAGTACAATTTCAGTAGTTGAGTGGTAGAAGCAGTCAGACTGCCACAAGTTTGAGGTAAGCCTGGGCTACAAGAGTTAGTTCCAGGCCAGCCTCAGCTACAAAGACCCTTGCTGGGGTGGGCTGGGGGGCTTGGTCCTAGGGATGTACAGCTTTCTGCTAGAGCTTGTCTAGCATGCATAAAGCTCTAGTACCACAAACGGACAGGGAGAGAAAAAGAGCAAAAATATCATTTTCTTTCAAATCGGAGCTTGTTTCCAGAGCACCTGCCTGTTCTTGTATTGACCCCTACTTCGTCAACATCTATGGAGATGTCATCCAGACGCCTGGTTAACATGAAGGCTGATGACGGGCAGTCTAGGGCGGGCCCCAAGACTGTATGTTTCTTAACAAGCTCCTAGGTACTGCGCTGCTGCTGCTGGCCTGGCCACCTCACTTGAAGAAGCAAATCCTCAGGCAGAGCCGTCACTTCTGTCCCCCAGAAACAGGGCTGAGAAGCAGGCAGCACTGCCTAGAAGTAGCGGGAAAGGGTTCATTCTGGACACTCAAGACCACAGACCTGAGCCTGGGCCTCTCCAAGGACATAATGTCCACTTGAGTGGTGGCTGCAACACGGAATGGCCCCCAGAGGTGGCGAGGGTGAGGGTGAGCAGGATCTGAGCACTGAGAACAGCGTCTGGGCCACGATAGTGTTATTCCAGCTGACCAGCAGTCATCTGTCCCCCACCAGGGGACACAGCTGTCCTGTGCAGTGTAGACATGACCCTGGACTAGCAGGCAGGGGGTAAGACCCTGCGGAGGTCCCATACAAGGGCATCAATTTCCACCTTGCTCTCCATCAATAGCCCACTGGAAAGCAAATTCCTGACCAACTTTGAAAGACTGTGGTGGAGCCTGGGTAGTGTGGCTGAGCCACCAGCACCTGGAACCCAGCCGTCTCCAGCATTCAAAACTGAGACTGAAAGTTCAGTGTCCTGGAACCTGTACAGTAGCTTTCAAGTGTCGAGGACCTTCAGCTCCCTGCACACAGTTCCTGGACACAGTGATCCCGCTGAATGGAGAGCCAAAACCAGAGAAGGAAGGCTACACCCTAGACACCAGCAAAGCTATGAGCCCAATGGGATTTGGAAAGGAAAAATAAAATACAAAAGCTTCAAAAAGATTGCTGTAGGAAAACCAGGACTGTTAGGCCTGCACTGATTTATACTGATTTTTATACACAAAGATCAAGATGCTTTGGGGCCTCATCATCAACTCTGGATGGACCACAAAGGACCTTCAGGTCATCTCTCTAGGTTTTAAGAGAATGTTCTAATAAAGTGACCCACAGGCTTTTGTGTTTTGTGTCTATCTGTCTATTGTGACAACCTGGAGCCAGGACAGGCAAGATTCTACAGTTTCAATGTTCAAGGCTTCTAAATGGTGTTAAGGACTGGTTCAAAGGGTGGAATGTCACTAGGTACACTCTGGAAGAGGACCATGGGGTCTGGTTCACTGTTTTCTGGCTGGCAAGATGTGTGCCTTTGCTCTGTCAAGCACACCTGCCAGGATATATGCTGCTATGACAGAAGCTGAAAGCACTGAGTTCACTGGCCATGGAGGCACCTTCAGAAGCATGAGCCAAAATAAAACTTTTTCTAGGCTGCCTCAGGTATTTTCAAAGTTTTTTTCTTTCTCACACTAGGTGTGGCAGCATAAGCCAGTGAGTCAAAAGCCAACCATGTCTACATAGTGAGATCCTATCCATACCCTTAATTTCATGTTACGTGTCTGTATATATGTGTGTGTTCAAATGGGCTAGTACATGGAGTAATGATACAGGTAAGACTCCCAAAGTCCCCTATAAAACAGAAACAGGCTACTGAGAAAGATCATGAGGAGAGTGCAACCATGGGAATTCTGAACATCAGGAGTTTAAGGCAGTACAGAAATCCTAAGATCCTGAAGGAAAACTTTTGCAGAATCCCTTAAGAGTGTAAGTGAGATAAACATTTCCAGATACTAAAGATTTAAAAAATTCAACTTTGAAAGCTGGGCACAGCGTTAAAGACCAGTAATCCCAGCACTCAGAGAGGCAGAGGCAGGTGGATCTCTATGAGCCTGAGGCCAACCTGGTATATAAAGTGAGTCCAGGACAGCCAAGGCTACACAGAGAAACCCTATCGTGAAAAAACAAAAACAAAAAAAAAAAAAACTTCCACACCCACCTCAGGAAGTTATTAGATGATGTGTGACCAAACCACCATAAATTAGTAAACACAGGGTCCAGAAATAGGACCAGGACTGGGGATGTCGCTGAGGTTCCCTAGAATGCTTGCCTAGGATGTGTGAGACCCTGGTTCAGCGCCAGCACCATATAAACCAGTTGTAATGGTGCTATCTGAAATCTGAGATCTTGGAAGGTTAGAGGCAGAAAGTTTAAGGTCATCTTCAGCCATATAATTAAACTGAGGCTAGCCTGGGCTACAAGCCTTGAGAGGGGATGCAGAACCCAGAACCCCAGTCTGATGACTAAAGAGGACTTAAAAAGCTATGCACAGAGGGAGCAATCAATGGCTCAGGTTCAAGGTCACTTGAGAAAGCATCAAGATAAAAATGGAGACAGCACCAGATGACTGTCTTGAGATTTCTGACCACTGAAAGAACTTGTAGTTTATTTGGTAGTAAAGACACAGGAAATGAAGTTCAGGAGAAGGGAGAGATGATTAACTCTGGGAAGAGCAAAGGGTAACGGCGCCACTGTGTGTGTGTGTGCTAGTGACCTAGGCAGCACGTGCCATATACAGTGTTCAGTCTGGAGACAGTGTGGTAACGCCAGTGTCTGGAAGCAGTCTCTGAAGAGCAGAGAGGAGCTAACACTCGCAGAGGCAGAGGACATTTGGAATTTTTAAGGATAAAAAGAAGGGTATCATTTTGACTAAGCAGGGGCTGGTGTGACCGTGGGCACTGGCTGTGTCAGCAGGGAGACACTGCAGGCACTCTCTCCTCATGGTAGACCTGGAGCAAGGGTTCTCAAGATCCCTCATGGCCCTGTCTTCCCTTCCCCAATCCACCTCCACAGGGCCAGCAAGAGAGGCCTGAAGCTGTCCTGAGTACACCAGCCATATACCCTGAGGCAGGGACTGTCCTGACCTCAGTGTTTTTAGATCCACGGATCAAGAGCAAGATGTTGGGCCTGTTTTAAAAACTCCCTTCACAAGGACTACTCTGCAGAGGTAATTTATTGACCACAACTGCTACCTGAGCCACAGTACCTAGATGCTTTCTGAGATACAGATGGACCTGGGAATCCCACCTCCTCAGATCTGGGATTGGAGACCATGAGCTTTGCTAGCCACACCAGGAGGTCCCACAAGCACCCCAGGACACAAACTTCAGCAGATCTATGTCCATCTCTGCATCTTTAGGTACTTAACTCTGATGGGGTAGGAAAAGTAAGTTTAAGAGGCCAGGAAAGGTAGGAGACAGAGTGGTTTTGGGCAAGGTGAACCTCAAATCTGGGGACAGCAAAATGGCTTCAGATGTCAGTGAAGGTCTTCCCGTGGGCACTGGATAACAACTGAACCAGGAAATGTTGCTGCCCCTGTTTGTTCAACTGAAGAGCACAGAGCCAACATAAAGGAATGCTCAGGAAGGAGGGAGTCAATTGGTCTTCAGAGCAGGAGACCCCAGAGGAAACGGTCAGGAGGGTGAGAAGCTGGAACAAGAAATACGGATAGAGTGACAGTGCTAAGAGATATCTTGGCTGTAGCAGTGGGGAGATGGGTGGCAGCAGATGCGACGTCCCTCCTCCCTTCTCCTCCTGGTGCTCTGGCCAAGAACCTGCCTCCACCACATAGTCTTGGGATCCCAGTAAGGGAAGTTTCCATGGACGTGGATCCAGGCAACCCTTCTTCATCACAGAGTCCTGGAATCTCAGAAAAGTAAAATTTCCATAGTGTGGCCCAGACAGATTCTAGAACTCAGGGTCTTAGCAGAAGGCGTGTTCCTGGCCACTTGAGCCACAGGAAAGGAACCAGGCGCCGGCTGAAGGTGGCTGTGAAGGTGTAGATGAGTTCCTGTGACTCTGCATTGGTGAAGGTCACGGTGCCCCCTTCATAATCCAGGGCGATACCCACTCTCCGGGGCCTTAGCACTGGGAAGAGCTGGGCCTCGGGGCTTGTGTTGGCCCAGATGCCTGAGGGGGAGAGCCGAAGGGCCCACACACCATCCTCTGGCCGCAGGGACAGGTCCCCTTTCCTCTTCACAGAGTCTTTAGCCACTCCCACCATGCAACTTTCCAGAACTTCTTCGTCTTCTTCCTCTTCCTCCTCCTCTTCCTCCCCTAAGGATTCCTCATCCTCATCTGTTTCCCAGTCTTCATATCCATCCTCATAGCCAGCCTCATCATCATCTTCCTCCTCTTCCCCTTCTTCTTCCTCCTCTCCCTCCTCCTCATCCTCTGACCAGCCTTCCCTCTCCAACTCCACCTCCCAGTATACCTTGCCCCAGGTGAAGCCCTTGCTGCCCAACACCCCTGGCTCACAGTCAAACTGCTGGGGGTGCAGGCAGTCACTCTGGTACTGGCTGGTATAGGTCACACACTTCCAGTCCTCTGAAAGCTGCAGGTACCCACTGGCCGACTGTGGGTCCAGGGTGACACTCACTGTGGGACAAGGGAGGAAGTAAGTGTCAGTGGTGGGCTGCAAAGGGAAGACGAGTCTCCACAGTGTCGGTGCTGCCTCACTGCACAGTTCAAAGAACACTATTTACACCATGGTCTCTGTGACCTGTGTCTCCTGCAGGGACTCAGTACCCACAGCACACATCTGGGTGGAGTGACCTCTGGCCTTGGGCTGCCACTGTCTGTTCTGTTTCAGAGCTGTCTGCTCTGAAAGGAGGACCTTACTGTGGTCAGGAAGATGAGAAAAAGGATTAGAATTGTGACCTGTGGCATCAAAGTCTCATCAGTACTGCAGACTACACAGGAGACTAATCTGAAATGTAAGGGGTTGGGGCTTCCTTTGGGCAATACCAGTGAGGATTCCACAGCGGGACTTTTCTTTCTGAGGAAAAGTGGGAACAACCTTTTGTTCACTCACCTGTCTTATACTCCAAGTCTCTCAGCAGCTTGCCTAATGAAGGGAAGAAAGATAGAAGTGACTTTCTGCAAACTTAGGAGCCCATTTCTTACTTGGTATTAATTCTGGGACAGGGCTCTACTGGATATCCCAAGGAGAAAAGATACAAAGATTCAGAAGCCAGAACTCCTTGGAAAAGTAAGATGGGAGTATATGGGTGAGAAGCCAGGAACCCTCCAAGTGTGGCCCAGCCTGACCTCTAGCCTGGCACCTTCCCTGGTACTTACCCTGGAACTGCCTCAGGCCTCGCTGCAGAGAAAGAAGTTTATCTGAGAATTCTCCTGCCTTTCTTTTAACCATGTGAGGGATGGCTTTTCCAATCCAGAACTTCTTCCGTGGGTACCTGAAAAAGCGATGGACACAACAACCTGCCACTTGGCTCTTCTTGCTTTTCTGCCAGTGTTTGTGAAAATTACAAAGTGAGCAGGAAAGGTCTGATTATCCCTAATCAAGGACAAAAAACTGGCCAAAGATACTACCTGAACCAAGACAAGACTGCCAGCAGATTCTTCAAGTGGGCACTCTGTCTGGCAAGCCAGGCTTTCACTCTCTCACTGTACAAGACAGTGAGCCTAGCTGGACCTCAGAGATTATGCTGGGAGAGAGCAGTCTCTAATCCGCAAAGATCAACCACTTTCTTAAAAGCTGCGGGATGAAACAAGGGTTGCTGTGCCTTTGGCACTCTATCACTCCCCACTGCTTACATGGACCATGGCCATGGAAGGGGGAGGGGAAAAGGAATGAATAACAATGAGCAAATGAAACTTTTACCTGTTGGCGAAGTCCTTGGTGTCCTGCAAGGGAAGAAAACACAAGCACCAAAGTGAATTAAAACTGTATTCACAGTCAAAACCATATTAACAGGCAGGTACACGAGAGCAAACAGCATACATGGCTTCTTTCCCTAGAACTAACAGTCTAGTGGGGCATCAGATAAAACAGAAAACAAACAATGGGCTGGAGAGATGGCTTAGTGGTTACGAGCACTGGTTGCTCTTCTAACCGACCCAGGTTTGATTCCTAGCACTTACATGGCAGCTCACTACCATCCATAACTCTAGTTCCAGGAAACCCAATGCCTTCTAGCTTCTACCAAGCATGCAAGTGGTATGCAGCCATACATTCAGGTAAACATACCCACACATATAAAATAAAATGAAAAAAAAAATAGCATAAGGGCAGAAATGACTAGAGGTGACAATGACAATGACTTGGCCTCTCCAAGGAGACATTTAAGCTAAGGTTTGAATAATGAGAAAGTACTAGCCAAGTGTATGATAAGGAATGGGAAAGGCTTAGAGACAAGGCAGGGCCAGATCAAAACAGGCAGAACGGATGGTGAATTTTATTCCACACACAAGCAAGTAAAAGGCAATCCCCCAACACCGATTCTCCCCCACCCACTTGTAAATGTGTGTGGGTGGGTGTGCATGTGTGGTGTACCACAATGTACATGAAGGACAACCTGCAGGAGTTGGTTCTCTCCTGCCACCAGGTGGGTTCTGTGGACTGAACTCAGGTGGTCAGGCTTGGTGGCAGGAACCTCTGCCTGCTGAGCCACCTTAACTGCTTTCTCCCCTTCTTCATAATACTAAACTTCGTGAGTTCTGGCCTGACATGTGACCAGCCAAGGAACTACATTTCCCACATTCCCTACCATCATGTCTGGTCATGTGACTAAATGCCAATGGGGATGTAGGGGAAAAAATCAATACTTCTCACTCTTGTCCTTTAAAAAAAGCTTTCTAATTATTTTCTAGTTAGCTGAATTCTGAACAGCGATGAGTTCAACCCAAATCTCATGGCTGAGAACAATATCCCCAAGACTAGACAGCTAAAAATAAGCCCGCTCCTGGACGATCTCACAGACGTCTCTAGACCCTCACCTCTGAACTGCTATAAAGACAGGAAAAAACGTCTGCTCTATATGAGCTACCGAGCAAAACCGAGGTGACCAGTCACTTGGCGGCTCCTTGGCCCAGGGTGGCTGGAGTCAATGGAACAGGGGAGGTCATCCTGGAAGCTGCCATGGACGGCAGCAGGGGGCAGAAGAGAGAAGCTGAGCAGTTCTGGACTGTTTCAGAGCAACACAAGCTGATATGGTGGCCAAGGATCACTGAGGATAGGCACCTTGTGCAGGAGGAACAGTGGTGTAACTGTATGACAGGAAGACAAGAGGAAGGACAGACAGGGTGGGGCCTATTGTGCAATGATGCTTTGGGGAGGATGAAGCCTTCACAGTTCTCTGCGTTGACTTTCAGTTTCCTTTCACTCATTCCACAAACCACTGCTAAGTGACTCCTTGACCAGGCAGGCACTGATCTAGAAACTAGAGGTAGCAATAAAAAAAGAAATCCCTACCTGTGTAGAGCAGGCATCCTAGCAGAGGGAAGCAGACAAGAGAAAGAGAAAAAAATCAACATAAAATGTAACATCACACCATGTTAGCAAGTGACCACCACCACTACTACGGACGTCAGTAGGGTAAGAGGGACGGGCAGAGAGCAGGCTGGCTTCTCAGAGAGGAACAATTTGGAAAGCAAATGCAATCATCAAATTGTGGCTGTTAAGGACTGTTCCAGAAGATTCGAGCACTTTGCTCCAGAAAATAGAAAACCTATCAACAACAGCATTTTGTGGAGTGGTTTTAAGCAGATTTACTCTCCTAAGCACTCCATCAGGGGAGCTTCAGGGGCAGAGCTCTGAGGTACAGATTGGGGCCTGTGCATAGTAGCTACTTCCAGGGTGAATCAGGGGAAAATACTCTCTAGACAGACACTGGTTGACAAACCCTGGCACTATCAGCTGTTCCACTCATAACTCTTATCTACACATCCACACACAGAAGGGCTGCTGGGAAATTCGGATGTGCTCCTTGAAGGGGAAGAAAGAAAGTGGGACAAGGGAAAGGAAACAAGCGACCCAGAGTCTGCCTAGTGCAGAGGAAAGGGGCAGGGGGACACTGGACAAAAGACAAGAGTACAAAGCCTGGGAGTAGGACACCAGGTTTGAGTTGGGCCTCATTCCTAAACTGCCCCAGGGTCTACGCCAGCCAGTCCTTTTTCATGTGTCCTTTTTCAGTCTGCTGCACAGTGAGGCCTCCTGTTGATGCAGTCCGTGCTAGGGATTGGCATCACTGTTCCTTCCCTCCTGGTTACTGAAGTGTCCTGCCACTAATCTGGAACCCCATTTCCTAAAGACCTTTGTGTGTCCTCTGGCAGGAAGGTTCATTAACTCAAACCACGGAGGAAACTAGCAGACATCCCTTCTCCTGGCTTGTAAGGAGAGAAGGCCCAGCCTTCCCCTCTTCAGTAGAATGCTAAGGGTGATAATGACTCTGGAAAGTACTAGGAAGAAGACGCCTGCTCTCCCTCTGTGTCCTGAGCATCTCTCACTTGTCACTGTTCTCCAGACTGTCGCTCCATGGTCCAGAGGGAGCCTCGCATCTCTTTTCCTTCTTCACTTGCCCTCCCTTTCCATGCACCTTGGGACCCTGACAGCCACGACCTAGCTGTTTCTCATCACCTTTCTTCATCCCTAGAACAATATGAGGCACCTACCCTGTAAGAACCCGCCTTAGCCAGGCATAGGGGGCACACACCTATAACCCCGGCACTCAGAGGGCTGAGGTGGGTCTGCCTTATATTTGAGGATAGATGGTATATCATAGTAAGACTGTCTCAAAAACAACAAATATCTGCCTTATTACAAGGAGGGCTCGATGGAGGTCTCAGGTTGAAGGAAGGAGGTCAGCAACAGCAACCTTTAGTTCTCTGGCACTTTTAAATTCTTTAGATGCTTTTTATAGATGATTATTTTTCTAAAGATGTCTAAGCTTATGAGGACTCTGGAGTAAACGAGGAGGATGAAACTATCATACTCATATTTTAGACAGTAAAACTGAGAGCCCAGGAGGAATTTCTTCAAAGGCCATGTAAGAGTGGTAGGCCAGGCCCCACCCTGGCTCCCTCCGGGCCCCTCGGCCTCGTACCTGCATTAGTTCTGCAGCTGGCTGCCGCGCTTTGCCTTCAAGCTCGGAGATGACCAGAGCCAAGCGGCCAAGCTCACTGACACCCCGGGTCTTGAACTTCTCTCGGCCCTCGTTGAGCAGCTGCTCCAGGGTGGCCAGCTGGTCTAGCAGGTGCTGCTCCCGCTTCTTTAGAAACTGGTGGCCCTGCTTAAATTCCGCCACAATGTACTGCCTCTGCTCCTGCAGCTTCGTCTGTAAGGGCAGGGCAGAGGGGGCACGGTGTGTTTGTGTGACCCTCTAGGAACCAGGACCCGCTCGATCATCTGGTGACTCTGGGAGCAACGAAAGATAGCCCATGCATCCCCTTCTAGATAACATCTGTGTTATTGCCTTCAGGAAGCTCTGCTTGAGGGATATAAAGTCTAAGCTCAACCAGTCCTCCCTTCAGGACCCCCACTACTCTGTAAATTGAGTGTACCATATCCCTTCCAAGCGGGTCTGTGCCCTCCTTCCTCAGTGAGGCCATACTCAGGGACCCTATCCTGTTCTGAAGGCTGGAACCACCTGGGTCCTCAGTCCCTCTCGGTAAGCGAGGGTGCCTCCTACAGCAGGAGCTAGACAGCACTCTGTGAACCTGAGCTCTCTCCAGCTTTACATTATCTCTTTCACAACCTGGCTGCACACTGCTAGGCTTGACCCCAGAATCTCTCCACTGCCCACTTTCCCAACACACACTCCCTGAACTGGGCCAGCCTCATCAACTGTCCCTCCTGACTTATCTGAGAGCACACAATGTGCTGCCAGTCTTCCATCCTGCCCAGAGCGGGCCTGAGTCTCACTAGACAGCTTCAATCAGAGCTGCTCAGGCTCTCCCTGTCCCCTTCTTCCTGGTCTCTATTCTGAAGCTAGCACCCACACCCACACCCAGCTGCCCTCTACCCAGGAAATCAGATCTTCCCTCACTCTTACAAGAGAGGGCCCAAAGTCAAGTTCCTCAGTCCCCTCACAGAAGAGCCACATAACCCACTTACCTATCACGTGAGAAACCAAGCCCAAAGCCTGAGACATACAGCTGGCCCAAATGGACAGCCTGTGTCTGCAGGGACAGGGCGGCCCAACCTGCCCTATCGTTCAGTGAGCCCCGGTTGGCCTGTAGCCAGTCTAGCAAGCATACTTTCAAAGCCCTCCTAGAGACACCTCCCATCTGCACCCCTCCCCCAGACCATGCAGCCCCTCTCAGCTCTTGACTTGCACGTACCAGTGCATCCAGAATATCAGCTTCTCCCTTGGCCTGAAAGCCCTGAATTTTTTCTCTGTCTCTCCTTAGGGTGTTCAGGTGGTTCAGAATTTTTTCCTGGGAAAGACAAGCAGTGGAGAGAGATGAAGAGCTGTGGCAGCGAGGACCCCAGACAGACCCTCTTCCAGCCCTGGGAGGACGTACCCGGTGAGGCAGGGCGGCCTTCTCCACCAGCACGGCAGTGTGCGGGCGGTGCTCCCGGGACTCCCGGCACATCACACACAGCAGCTTGCCGTCGTCCTCACAGTAGTAGTGCAGCTTCTCCTGGTGCCGCTCGCACAGCTTCATGTCCTGTGGCTCTCTGGCCAGCTCCCCTGGCTGCCTGCCATTGTCCACCTTCAGCCGCTCAATATTCTCCACGAGACTGGCCAACTGCCACACAGGCCGGATGTTCTCCTTCTTAAAGGGCTTCTTGCAGAGTGGGCAGACGGGGCGGCTCCCCGAAATGGGGCGGATATCACTTGTGCAGCCTCGGCAGAAGACGTGGCCACAGTCAATGGTCACTGGGTCCCGCAGGTAATCCAGGCAGATGGAGCAGGTCACCTCCTCCTCCAGGCTCCTTAAGGGGGCTGATGCTGCCATCCTGGCCTTAGCCTGGGGGTCTCTGTTCCTTAGTGGGGTTTCTTCTTCCTCAGGGACCAGACCTGAAATCAGGAGTAGACTCAGCAAAAGGAGAAGAATGGCACCACTGCCCGAGCCTGTTCAAGCTAAGAGCACAGCCAGGAAGGAGGACTTTGCTGTCCTGGGCTGTGCAGGCATGGCCCTTCTAGGGACACAGAAGCTCAGCCAAGAAAAGCTATTTCTGTCAGCTATAGCTACAGCCCTCTTCCTGCCCTTGCAGCAACAGAAAAACCACATAAATACTTTGAGCTTCAGTTTGTCCATCCATAAAATGGAGAGAGGGAGGGAGAGGGAGAGAGACAGAGAGAGAGAGAAAGGAAGGCCTACAGAGGATTCTAAGCAGCTTACATGAAAAAGCTCTGTTGGAAACAGTAAGCATAAGCCTAATTCACAGCAGGAAATCTAGGAGAGAACCCAGACCCCTGGCTCCTCAGTCCAATGGATAAAATCTAAGAGCTAAAACTGAAAGTGGCATCAAGAATGCAGGGTCCTGGCACCTTCCAGTACACAACGCCCTGCCTGGGCAAGGAAGGTCAATGCTGGAACAGCAGCACTGTCACTGACGGGTACAATGGGGCCCACTAACAGAGCTCAGTGGACCCGGCTAACGTTGACATGGACAGAAAGCTGCAGCCCAAGGAGAAAAACACAATGCTGATTCCTTAAGGATGTGATGTGATAACAGATAAAACTGCTCTGCAGGGGACAGCACTATACAGACTTGAGACTTTGACCAAAACACCCCTGGGCTTAGACATGTGCGAGTTTAAAAGTATGTATCAATAAAAAAAATGTACATAACAATTTGAAATGAAATTCAAGCAGCAAGTGATGAAGTATCAAGTCCCCCGAATGTTGGTAGAAATGTTAAGGGTGTCTGATCGAATTCCTTGGTTTGCTCTTGAGGAAAGGGGCGACCCAGTGTTCTCAGTTTCACATACTGCAGAGTTTGAAAACAGAAAGGAAATGAAACTGTGGGGTGCCTGTGGGCCAGAAGCCCTTTCTAGCCACTAGCAGAATGGCCTGGAAGTTTAAAAGCCAGGCCAGCTTTCTGTTGTTTTTGTTTGTTTGCTGGAGAGAGAAGGGGTTAGCTCTAAGGACAGAATTGTGCTTCTCTATGATAGAGCTCAGCTACAATTCCTTTTTCCCATAAACCATCACGCCGTTACCACTAAGAACCCATGGTAAACCAGCTCATGCTGGGTCCGGTGGGTCCTTACATTCCAAGCTGAATAAAAACTACCATGTACATTAGAGTTAACAATGCAAGGCTGGTGGAAGATCACTGGCTAATAATACCAGAGAAGGTTTAACAGAATTAGATACTAAGGCAAAGCTAACAGAGCACTGGACTAACATTCTGTTTAGAATTAATGAGCCTCTAAGGCTCAGGGGAGTCAGGAGAAAACACAGGCATTCTGCAACTGGCACTGTAACAATACTACGTCACCAATAGATGCCAAGGCCATCAAGGGAAAGGTCCAGGCAGAGCCCACAATGCCCAAGGCCATCAGGGGAAGGTCTGGGCCCACAATGCCCAAGTAGATTATTTCTTAATGTGCCTTGATGAGGGAGAGATCCAGTGGTCACCTCAGCGAAGTAACCAAACCAGCCAATCTGGCACAGGTTTCCTGATGAGGAACCATGAGTTAAGCACCGTCACCTGGGGCTGGAGAGATGGCCCAGCAGTGAAGAGCACTTGCTGCTCTTCCAGAGGACCCAGGTTCAATATTCCCAGCACCCAAACAGCAGCTCACAACTGTCTACAACTCCAGTGCAGGGGAGTGACAACCTCTTCTGGCATCTTCAGACGTGAGGCACACAAACTTGCAGGCAACATATGACCCCTCCCCCCAAAAGAGATAGTTAAAAAACAAACACTATCACCTATGAAATTTTCTTGCAAAAAAATGTTTGATTTGATTGAACTTAATGAAGCCTTTAGATTTAACTTCCACCTTATGAAAAACAATTTTAAAATTTAAACCAATAAAATAAACACTACTAAGTTATCACACAGAAGGTCCTGTTAAGCACCAAGTTAAACCATTAGACAAATTCAGAATCTGGGGCATCCACAGACCAGTTGGTCTTTTAAAAAACTCTAGGGCAGGAATAGTGAGATGGCCTGGGGTAATAGAATCTGCTGCCAAGCCTGACAACTTGAATTTGATTCCTAGGACCCATATGGTAGGAGAAAACCAATTTCTGTAAGTTGTGTACACAGAGAGAGAGAGAGCGAGAGAGAGAGCAATAAAACTAAAAAAAAAAAAAAATCACAGTAATAAGCAAGTGCAAAAGATACTTGTAGCCTGGATTCTGATTTTAAAAAGCAGTTATAACAATACTTCAGGGATTATTAAGAAAAACTTAAGTGGAGATAATCTTAATTATCTGGCACCCACTGAGACTCTGCTTTTCAGCAATAGATGCTACAATATTTAGAGCTTCATAACTACAATTTATATTGAAATGGTTTCACAAAACTATACAAGAAAAAAATTTGGGGAAACAAAGGTTATGTTTTTCTGTTACACTAAAAGGGTAACTACCAGAACTGCTGAAAGCAGAGACCTAAAACCTTGCCTAACTCTTGAAAGAATGTGTGGGCTCAGAACAGCCAAAGCCAATGTTAACTACAGATTCTTTCGTTTCTGGGTCAATATGACTTGACAGTCCAACCCCACCGCCTGGCTACAAAGACTCATCTTGAACACGTGAGAGGTAAGACCGGAGATAGAAACTCAAACACTTGAACAATCCAGGCTCAAAGTTCACCTTCTAAAATCCAATAACCAACGTGGTTTCACACTCTGGATACTCTTCTGAGGAAACTGAGGGTTGGCCCTGTTAACTACTACACCAAAGCACATGGGAGTGGGAAGAAGTCCAGGTGCCCAAACTTCGGCCCAATTCATTCCACTTTTCTTACCCCAGCACACTGTCAAGTGAGGCCTGAGACCGGCTCCTCTGGTCAGCACCCAGATGACCCTGTCTACACAGAAGGCTTGGGAAACTGAGTGGAGGGGTGTGTACTCTTCAGATTTGGCTGAGCACCCTAGCCTTAACTGCCACAAGCCAAAATGAAGCATTCCTGTGAGCACTTTTTGCTTTTCAGTGATGGAGGGTTCTCAAGCTTGCAGAATTAAGAGAAAAAAATGCTGTTGGGGGCAGAAAGAGAGAGATGGAAGGGGAGACAAGGGGAGAGAGAGGAGAAAAAGAGGGCAAAGCAGACTACACCCCTTTCTGTCACACTATACACCTATTCTGTGAATTGCCCTCCACAAAATCTAGTGTTTTGTTTGATGAGGCAGTCTCAGGACTAAGCAGCTCAGGCTGGCCTTGAACTCTATGGCTCTACCTTTGCCTCCTGAATACTGGGATTACAGGTGCATGTCTGTGCAGAGATGCTAAAAATACTTTTCCTATGTACCATGTTCCCCTATCACTGTATCGTATATTTCTTGACCTCATTCTTTCTGATCATCTCCACAGGTCTGTACAATAACCTGAAACCTGTATCCTCCCCTCCGTTCCTGGTTCCAGGCAAAGTCGTCAGAAGTGAGCAGTCTTGTTTTCTCTGGGCAGTCTGACACAAGGCACAGGACACAGGGAGCCGCAGCTGGAGAAATGCCTGAATAAGATGTGGGCCTGTCTGTGGGGCACTGTTTTAGTTGTTAACTGGCCTCGGAGGGCGCTGCCCACCATGAGCAATGCTATTACTAGGCTGGCAGTCCTAAGCACGAACCAGTGAAGTGGTAAGTTGTGTTCCTTTAAATTCTGCAATCCTGCTCCGACTTCCCTCAGTGATGGACTGTGACCTGGAAATGTAAGCTGAAATAAGTTTTTTCCTCTCCAAGATGCTTGTGGTCAGAATGCTTTTATCACAGCGGCACAAATGCAGGATTAGTCCAGCTGACCACTACTCCCTTTTCTCAGCTGTGTGTTCTAATGCACAGGTGGCTACTGCACAGTAATTGTCTTGTGCCTGAAGTCACACCCCAGCTTCTCGAGCAGCAGATCTCCAAGTCCCTCCAGTAAGCCAGAAACCAGCCACAGTTCTACAGAGGCGGGGAGAAATTACAAACAAGCCTGCAGTATCCGGGCACTAACAGAACTGGGGACACTCGCTGTCCTCTGCCAACTCTCATAAGCACTTAACCTGCAACAAGCTTGCAGGGGAGGGGAGAAACACTGCACTTCCTGGCAACACAGTGGAGTCCATGCACAGTTCTTGACTGTGAGAATCACTGCAAGAAGTGTTACCGTAAAGGTCCACACCTCCTAGGCACACACTTGGGCTAAAGCTCGCAATCCCTAGCCCAACTCCGAAACGTATTTATCTGGGCTCTGGCTCCACACTTAACAGCCAGTTTCTGCTCTAGGTACTAACTTCTCTCCCTACACATGTGGCTTCTTTGCGCCACATCTACCAGCTTGCTATCTGCTCCTCAAACTCCCACAAGCAGAAAGAGCTCCTAGAAGACAATTAATCCCCAGGTGTGGACTCTAGTGCCCAGCCAGGCAAGTTTTATGGCCTAGGTTTGCGGCCTAGCCCCCAGCTATTTCAATCACCCCTAACATCTCTACAAATATGTCCTTGGGCCTCCTAACAGAAGCCCCCTTCTTCCTGTCATCCCAGAATACTTAGCTTAAGGCTCTATGTCCTGTAAGACCCCCACTTAATTGTTCACAGGGTGCAGTTGAAGGCCTATCTCTCAATTTAAAATAAGTAAATTCTTCCAGGAAGAAACTTCAGCCAGCTGTAAACCTGGAGATATCTCTAAGAAACCTTCAGGGCAACAAGCAAGGGATCTAGCCATGAACTAGAGAAATGGCTATACTCCCGCTGACTACTAAAGGTAGTGTTCCCGAATACTGTAGCTATGGCTAGGTACCAGGCTGTCCTGGGAATCCTGGTGACCACATTTCCACAGCCCAAGCAATAATGATGTTTTAAGGGCAGCGTAAACCACTCACAACCCTTGTCAATGAAACAAGGCTTTGAAATACCTTGTCCTACAACTGAGCCCCTGCGGTCCTGTCTTAGCAGAAAACTGCAAGTTCACTGTGGTTGGAAATTGGTCTCCTCTCTCTTGCCTTTGACATTCCCAAAAGCTAGTGGTGCTCTGTACCGAGGACTATAAAAGAAACCCTTCATCATCTAGCAGAATGTTTCACCTAAGAATCACCTGAAGAGGTGTGGATACATACTCAGATAACCTGCATCTTTGGAGATGGGCCCAGGTTCTGGTTAAAAACAAAAACTCTGAGGTGATTCGAATGTCCATCAGTGACGGGGATTCCTATCTAATTATTACTTACAAATGGGAAAGTGGGGTTAAAGCATTGGCTTGGTTTGCCAATGACACAGCTGATGAGAGAGGCACTTCAGCTTGGGGTGTCCTCTGACTATTCCCCTTTGGCACCTGGAAGGTGAACATCTGTGAGTCAAGTGGAGGAAGAGGCTGGAAGACTGAGGAATCATAGCCCACCAGCTTTACAAATTAAGCCACGCTGGTGTACAGAAAACAGAATCTCCTCATGTATGCATGACATGAAAAGAGACAAAAACAAACAGGGTGAGAAAGAACCAATTACAGAGCAAGGAATTCAAAAGTGCAGGAAGATACTGTGCTCTTCGATCCACTAGCAAATGCGGTTTAAGTTCCCCCTCTGGTGACCAGAGGGGCCTTCCATTCTTTCTTCCTGTGGTAACTCTCTCCTCGGCTTGTCTCTGGGCTTTCGCTGGAGTTCTACCTCAGTTCCAGGGTGAAGCAAGTGTCAGTCTTAGGTATATTAGTAACTCACACCCTTTGGTTTAGGGAAAAACACAAGCCCACTGCAACCAGCCACAAGGAGACCTAGCTGGGAAAAAGGAGAAATTCTTGAGGTTTCCTGGGAACCTCCTAGAGCAATCATGCCCTGTGCAGAAGGTTAATTTCTTGATAAATAAGCCAACCTGGGGAGATGAAGGGGAAAAAGCACATCCTGACAGCATGCTTTCAAATCCTGTGCTCAAAGCTAGCCCCACCCTTAAACCTGTCAGTTCCAAGAGCCAACAAACCCTCTTTCTGCCTCAGCAGCTTGGATCTGTCACCTGCTTTGTTTTTTTAAGGGGTGGGAGACCTGACTGATACCAAGATGAAATTACTGAGCTGAAATACATAATTTATAAAAAGGCAAAACGACAAAAACAAAACAAAACAAAACACTTCATCAGGTGATCGATGGAGACAGGTCTTACAACAAAGGCAGACACACAGAGCACAACCTCTAGAACACAGGGGACCTTTAGCCTGCTCTGGGACATCCCAGCTCCTCCTGTGGCTCCTAGAATTCTAAGTAGGGAAACACAAAGCCTCATCTACCACCCTCTACAGTCACTCAATGAAAGCCTGAACCAAAGAGCCCTCGTTAGCCACCTGGATCTTCACCCAGCCCCAGCCCCCTGTTGAGCAGTACAAGGCTAGTCTTGACTTTCCTAGGCTTTCATACCATCGTGAAGAAATAAAGGTGTGAATTACTGAGCTGTTCACGAAACTAAGGTTCAACAGGCACAGCAGTGTGTTTAACGTGCAGGATAAAGCTAATGCTATTATTATAGCATCAACCAAAGCAAAATAAAGATGACTGAAACAGTTGAAGCAGAAACTAGGGTGGGGATGGGGGACACTTATTTCTGACAAATCAGCTATCAGGCAGGAAAGGGCAGGTTCATCAAACGTAGTGGGGATCTGCTGTAGAACAAGGTCTCGTCCGCTCCAGGCCAGCCTCAAGCTTGCTATGCAGTCAGGGCTAACTTACTCTCTTCTTCTTTCTCCACCTCCCAAGGGAGGGGAGTCAAACTGCTGCCACCACACCCAGATAAACCAGGGTTATGAAACGGAAAATGGTGGCTCCTCATTCACTCTTATCAACAGGTTGCCTTCTTATTCTGTCTGTGTAGAAAGAGGCGGCAGAGTGAATCTCGCCCTGTATACCTCAGCCCAGCTACTGTACTTGGTCTGTACTATGATGGGAAGACCTTGGTGGGAGGGATCACAAATGGAAGGTACAGCACAGTAGCACACAACTCTAATCCCAGCACTGGGGTCAGGGACAGCAGCAGGGGTATCTCTCAGCTCCAAACCAACTTGGTCTAGTCAGCCAGGGAACCAATGAGGCCCTCTCTCAAAAATAAATAAATAACCACAAAGGGAGCTGGGGCATTCAGCATCCACCCATGGGTAATAGAGATGAGGAGTTCTGACTAGTCATACAGTGGGGGAAGGGAACCTCAGCAAGCTAATAGGGAGTTACTATTTTTTATCAAAGCTGAGTTATCTATGACACTGTATCTTAGCATGTCTGACATGTGATTAATGACACGGGTCAGTTAACTGGCAAAACCTTCTTCCACATGAAACATAAAGTAACTGAAGCATCACATTTGATGAGGGGTGGTACACTAGGATTCTCTAGAATCACAGAACTTATGGTATGAATCTCTCTCTCTATTTATTTATTGGGATTTACTGGCATGACTTACAGGCTGCAGTCCACCTAATCCAACAATGGCTGTGAATGCAAAGTCCAAGAATCTAGTAGTTGCTCAATCCCACAGGACTGGGTGTCTCCGCTGGTCTTCTGTATATGCTGGAATTCTGAAATAGGCTCCAATGCCAGTAAAGGAATGAATGTGCCACCAAGACCAGAACAAGCAGGCAAAGAGCAAAAGCTTCCTTCTTCTGTGTCCTTATAAAGACTTTCAGAAGAAGGTGTCCCCATACTGAAAGTAGGTCTTCCCACCTCAAGATCCAAATTAAAGGCCTGTGTCTTCCAGCCTTAAAATCTGGATGGAAGGTTTGTGTCTTCCTATCTCAAAGGTCTGCACTAGAAGCAGATTAAGCCACTACAAGCTGAACAGAAAATCTCTCACAGGTGTGCCCTCCATTTCTGGATCGTAGTTCATCCCAGATATTGTCAAATTGATGACCAACAATAGCCATCAAGGTGGCCCTTCTCTCACGGGGTTCTGAAGGATGGCCTTTGATATGAGTCTCATTCTGTTACTCTCTTGCTTCAAAATCCATGAGGCAAGGCTGAGATGGCTCAGTGGGTAAAGGCACCCCTCACTAAGCCTGGACCACCCGACTTAAACCCACATGATGGAAGGAACTGACTCAAGCAAGTTCTTCTCTGACCTTGACACACACCACGGTACAAGTGCCCATACACTACCAATAAACTCCTCTGGGGGAGGGGCTTCTGGCCCCAATTTACACATTCAGCTCCAAATCCTGCTTACCCTTGCCTAGTACTCCATAGCAAGCATACAGGGAGAAGCCCTTCATGTCCCTCAATTCTCCCATCCTTGTACATTCTGTTCTCTCAGGCCCAGCTCAGCCTTGAACAAAAGTGACCCCTACATCCATTCTTTCCCAATTAGTTCTGTACTTCTATGATAACACTATCATATGATATGATAAGACTGCTTTATAATTGACTTTTTTATTTTTTGGTGTGGTGGATGGGTATTCTCGCCCAATCAGAATGTGAAAACGAGTCATACCACCATGATCTTTTTATCTCCAGAGGCTGGTCCAAATCATGAAATTGTGTCTATAAAATGCTATTTTCAGATTCAGAGTCCTATTAGCGTCTCTGTTTGCAACTTTCATGACACTCTCAAATTCTTACCTCACAAACCTGCTTCAGCAACAGGATCTGAGAACTAGACACTTTCTGCCACAATCACACAGATCCACCCCCACTCCATCCCACCCCTTATTCCCAAACCCAGTCAGGGAAGGTCAACATTCTAATATTTCATTTCCATCAATCTGGCCAAATCCTGTCTCATCCTAAGTGCCAATCTTAAGCCAAGCCTTTGTTTGCTGCAACTTCTTCCCATGTATTTTCTATTGTGATCCTGGGAGTGTAAGTTCCCCAGAAGCCTTACCTTAAAAGGGAGTATAACACAAGCTCCAGAAGCCTTAATGTAAAAGGTTCTACCTGAGGTTTGCAGAGTTCTTCAGTAACAGGTCTCAATCCTGCTTGTTATTATGGAAAGTAACAAGTCACCCACTACCCTTACCTCAGTTTCCTTACCTCCTTTTTTTCTTTTGTTTTGTTTTCTTCCTGAGACAGAGTCTCACTATGATCTCTGGCTGGCCTGTCACTCACTATGTAGATCAGGATGGCCTCAAACTCATCTGCCTGTCTCTGCCTTTCAGGTGCTGAGATCACAGGCAATCACCATTCCAGCTGGCAAGACTGTTCCCCCCCCCTTCTCCTCCTCCTAAGTTCTTAGATTTGTGTATTTATTTTCTCTGCCTGTGTGTGTGCACCATGTGTGTGTGACGCCTGCAGACTTCAGAGGAAGTTGTTAGATGCCCTGGAACTGGAGTTATAGAAAGCTATGAGCTATGTGGATGCTGAAAACCGAACCTTGGTCCTTAGAAAGAGCAACAGGTCCTGTTATCCGGGGATCCAACTCTCCAGCCCCAAGTTTCCTTCTCTCTTGACAAGAGAAAATTGTTTAGCCAAGTTGTTTGAAAGGTCACATAAATAAAAGTGTTTGAATGCCCAAAAAGCACCGTTAAAAGAAGGACACAGAAGTGATCCGTTCCTAATAGTCAAAGCTGCACCAGTTTCAAAGTGCTTCTGGACTATAATCCAATGTCTAAAATCATCAATACCTGCAAGTCCAAACTGATACAAATAAATGGATGAAAAATTAATTAAGTGGACACATTTCTCATACCAAATAATTTAAAATCCATCAATTCTCTAATTCTTTAGTTGAACAAGGTGACTTCCTTCCAAATGGTACTGTATGCAAAGGGAAAAAAAACACACAATGCAGAACTTGATATTGTGGAAAAACCAACCACACTCAGCTGGGTGACAGGCCAGTATCATCATAAGTCTTGACAGCATGAAATCCTCGATAAGGTGTGTTGGATATGACAGCCTAATTCCATCCTTCTAACATACAAGCCTAATCTTGAGAGCAAGGCATAAAATAGAAGGGTACCTACAAATACACGTCCTGCTGCCACAGTTTGCATCATGGCCTCAAAGGTCCATGTGAGAAAGGCATGTTCCTTGCACTGCCACTACTGGAAAACAGCACAAACATTAAGAGGTGGGACTCCAGCACGCTGAGAGAGTCCACAGAAGAGGACTGTGGGATGCTGGTACAGCACTCTCTCAGGCCCACACTCGGGCGTACGTGCTGGCTCTGAGTGGTGTGGTTCCACCATGCAAGCCTCTTACAGGCCAGGATCTTCAGATCACCAATGGATCACGGCCTGCAACCTCCAAACCCGTGAGTCAAAATAAGCCTTTTCTCTCTGTGGGTTAAGAACCTGAGGCTTCCATTACACTAGTATTTCTCAAAACTTTGAAAGTTCACATAAACAAAAACTAACAACTTGTCACAGCCAACAAAATGCAATGCAGTAACCTAGATGCGAATATGGAGGCCCACATATTTGGGGGGAAAAGGAAATGTAAATAAATACACAGTGGACTCTGACCAATAATAATGTGTAAGATGTTAATAAAAGGGGAATCAGTTTGGGGTCATATAGAACTCTAAGGACTGTTTTCTCAATTTTCCTGTAAATCTACAACTGTTTCAAAATAAATTATAGTGGATTAAAAATCGCAACCAGGCATGCTGGCAGATGCCTGTAATCTCTGTAATCCAAGCACTCAAAAGGCAGGAAGCTAACCTGGGCTACCAGTCTTGGATACATGGTGACACCCTGTCCTCGTCGTCATCATCATCCTCATCATAACGAACTTTTTTTAAAAAGTTGCAATTTTAAAAAACATTAATGAAAGCTTGCTTTTAGAAAAGGTGTTTTGATGTTGATTTTTTTTTTTTTAACTTGAAAGGAATACTCTAGGGATCCTGATTCCATCTAACAAACAAGAGGTTCAGGCATGCATGAACACATGTCATTCTTCCCTTTTTTGAAGCACACACAAATGGTTGCACTGTCAAAATCTGGAATGTACTGGGAATTTTAAAGTGTCTCTTCCCATTCACTTCACAAAATTAAATTTATATACTTTTGGGGGGTTTTGTTTTTCCTTTCTGTTTTTCGAGACAGGGTTTCTTTCTGTAGCCCTGGCTATCTTTGAACTCACTCGGTAGACCAGGCTGGCCTTGAACTCCGTCTGCCTCTCAAGTGCTGGGATGAAAAGCATGCGCCACCGCCGTCTGGTGTATACACTTTCTTCTTCCTAAAGCTAATTAGGTA
Organism: Meriones unguiculatus; assembly: GCF_030254825.1. Taxonomy (NCBI): domain Eukaryota; kingdom Metazoa; phylum Chordata; class Mammalia; order Rodentia; family Muridae; genus Meriones; species Meriones unguiculatus. The sequence continues at coordinate 799,918 of NC_083363.1, forward strand.
GGAAATCCTCAGGGATAATACACATCTCCCCGCACAAGTGGCTAGGCCAGTTTACTCCGGCAAATACATAAACAAACAGCAGATAAATAAACACCAGGAGACTTGCCTTCGGTCACTCGGGGCTCCAGGCCACCGGGTCATCCGGGTCCTGCTCACCTCTGGCTCGGGGACTACAGGAGACTGAAGCGAGTCCGGCGGGACCTGAGGAGGAAGGAACGCAGCGAGCTCAGGACCCGAGGCCCGGCGGCGAGCGGCGGCCGCGGCGGGCACCCGAGCTCGCCGAGCCGCGCGCCCGGGCCTGGCCAGCGCCGCCGGGGCCCGCAGCCGCCCTCGCCGCCCCGCCCGTGGCCCGGCGGCCGCTGCGCCGCGTGTCAGCGGTGCAGGCCGCACTCACCCGCGCCGCGCTCCGGCCCGGCCCTCCCGTCCGCGCGGCGGCCCGGCGCAGCGCCTCAGCGGGCAGCCAGCGCCGCAGCCGCCCCGCCCAGCCAGCTCCCGGCGCCCGTGCCCTCCGCCGAGATTTTTCTCGGGCCAGCCCCGGGATTGGCCCGTGCCGAACCCCGCCGTCCAATGGGAACTTCAGCCTGCTTGACGTCACTGATCACCGGGCAAACCCCCGGCAGCCGCCGAGCCGGAGCAGCGACCCGGCCGAGAAAAGGAAAGTGAAATCGGAGGCGTCCGGTGCGTCACGGCGGTCGCCGGCCGCTGAGGTCGCGCGAGGCCTCGGGTGGGCCAGCGTGCCGGCGCTCCCCGGCTCTCCAGGCCCCGTTTCTTCCTCCCCAGGGCCGCGGGTGGCCTCCTCAGGGCCTGCCCTTAACTGGGGCAAGCCCAGACCTGAGTCTGTCAAGTATTTGCAGGGTCCGTTGACAAAGATGACCTTTTTCAAAGCGCCTCGCCGGGAGGAGGCTCTTTGGGCAAACAGCCTGACCCAAGGCAGGTGCTGTTCCTGCTGGACAGCACAGCGCACGCACGCACAGAGTGAGGCTGGGCGGGTGAAGGCGCTCGGCACCAAGCCAGCTGACTGGAGTTCGGATCTCACACCCTGCAAGAGGGGACGCGAGCGCGGACTCCTCACGTTGTCCTCTGATCTCCGCCTGTGCACACTTAAAGGTCCTAGCACTGGGGAAACCGAGGCATTCGGGTTCGCGCCCAGGCGAATACCGAGGGGGAATTTTCCTAAAAAGGAGAAAAACTGCAGAACCTGCAAAACCCGGTTCTGGGGCCCGCTGCGGGAGCCTCTGCGCCTCCAGCGCTCCACAGCTAAGACTGCCCCGCGCCACAAGCTGGAGGCTCCGGCTGCGCAGGAGTCCCTGGGGGCAGCCGCGCGGGGCTCCGAGCCCGAAGGCCTCCCTAGCCCGCGCTTCCCGCCGCGGACAGCGCTTCGGGCGGGTGGTGGAGGGAGAGGGGCGCGGCTCTGGCTGCTTGTGCTCAGCACACCTTAAGATCACTTGGTTCCTGCTCTTTGAGTTGGTGGGGTGTTTTGAGAGGGTTTTGGTTGGGTGCTTTGGTTTTGGTTTTGGTTTTTAGAGACCTATTTGGACACCAGGCACAAAGACAGGTGGTGCACACACATACATGCAGCGGAAATACGAAATAATGAATGAATAAATAAATAAATAAATAATAAGCAAGCCAGCCAGCTCTGGTGGCATACACCTCTAATCCCAACCCTCGGGAGGCAGGGGCAAGTGGATCTCTGAGTTCGAGACCAGGATAGCTAGGATTGCACAAGGCAAACCTTGTCTCAAAACAACAACAAAACTAAACAAACAAAAATAACTACATCTAAAGTTTAAAAAAAGTTTTTACTTTTTGTATATCAGTTTCGTGTGTGTGTGTGTGTGTGTGTGCATCATTAGCATGCCCAGGGCCAATGGATGCCAGAGAGGACATCAGATTCCCTGCAACTGGAATTAAAGACTGTTGTAAGCAGACATATGTGTAGTGACAATTTTGGAGTTTGGGTTTCTTTAAAAAACACAGAGATAGGAATGTTCCCGTTTTAATCCCAGGTGTGGGGCTGGGGGCTGCTTTGGACTGTTGGCAGCAGCTGACTGTGATTTGCCTGATGCTCTAGAGAAGCATGGTTTTGCCAGCTGCAGCTAGTTTCTGCAAGTGTGTGAGGTGTGGAATTTGGGGAACTTCTCAGAGGGTATGTAAATCCTAAGGTCCCAAGAAGCAAGAGTATCCACTGTCCTGTCCTATACTAGAGGGGAAGAATGTCCCAAGTCATACCAAGGAGAAGCTAAACAGGCCTCGGTGCCCCCCTCACCCGTGGTGCCCCCCTCACCCGTGGTACATGGGAGGTAGAAGGGGAGGAGTTCGGTGAGTCAGGCATGCGCACTCCCACCCTGATGAATTCTCCAGGGTGACTTGAGGAAGCCATCCCACTGCTTCTGTGAACAGACCAAGACCCTTAGGAAATGTACAGATAACCTTCTGTACAAGCAGAGAAAGAAAAAATATCCAATAATAGACATTTCCGATTCTTATATTGTTTACATCCCCTTTCCCTCGACAAGCTTAAACTAACTATACGGAACAAAATGAATATTGTTTCCTCACCAGTACATGGGGCAGCAGCACATCACACCCCTTCTCCAGTAAGATCCGCATGACTGTTGAGAACAGACCTGCTACCCTAGCAGGTGGAGGCCGAGGCGAGGGTATATTTCAGGCAAGCCTGCCTTGAACGGTGAAACACAGACTCAGTACAAAACAAAGGGAAAACAAGAAAACTTACAGGTCTCCTTTTTGACTTTTTGTTGTCTGTTTTTGTTGTTTGTTTGAGACAGGATCAGTCTGGCCTTGAACTCACTATGTAGCCCAGGCTGGCCTCTAACTACTGTACTTGAGTGCTGGGATTTCAGGCATGTGTCACCACATCTGTTATCTTTGTCTTCATTTCTGAAAGTCCCAGTGTGGGGTACAATGTGGGTTTCATGTTTTCCTCTTATTGTTTCGGTAGACTCGGCCATGAACCTTTTTAAGACTCAAACTTTTGGGCTGAAGATGCAGTTCATTGGGTAGAGTGCATGAACAAAGGCCTACGTTAAGTCCCCAGCACTGCAGAGAGCGGGCATGGTGGGATACTCCAGCACATGACAACAGGGAGGAAGGCCGCAACTTCAGGGTCATCCTTGGTGAATTTGAAAGCAACCTGGAATATGTGGAACCCTGTCTAAAAATTAAAAACAAACAGATGAAAACCCAACTAGCTCCAAGAATGTTGGGGAGCTTAGAAGAGGCCCCCAAACAACCAAGCTCAAACTTATAAGCTTCCTGTGGGAAAGATGCAGAAAATCTGTCCCAGTGGTGTGAGGGAGGTCCTGGTGCTGGAGCCTGAAAGAGTGAACAGGTGTCTCCAGAAGAAAAGCTGAACGCTCCATGAACTGACTTGACTATTCAATCTCTACTTCCATTTTCCAGCAGAACTTTAAATTAACAACTTTTCAGCTCCTATGAACCGGTGGTTTTCATGCTAAGAGCTGGCAGTAGTAAAATGACAGGTTTAACTGTCCCCTTTAAAAGGAAAAAGGACATTTTGCATTCAAGCGACATTAAGTGCTGGGATTGAAACGGAAAGACACGTGGGCTGAGCCAATCTCTTATGTGACTTGGTTTGTCCTTTTAAATACTTTGTATTCCAAATGTGGTGAGTTTTATATGACATGTCCTTCTAGTTCAACAGTCTGTAAAAATGGATTATATAATATACAAAGACAATTTAGCCTAAAAATTGCATAGTGATGGTACAATTGCCCCAGAATGTTAAATTAAAACATCATAACATTTTAAAAATTACCATGGATTTTAAAATATTTTTAAGTTGTTGTAGAAAAACTTAAACCTACACAAAAATAAATACTGTGAACCACTTGGCTTCAGCCATTGCACCATTTGCCAATAAATTTTGCTGTTTGCTTCTCCATCCTGGTATTCTAAAAAATCAAAACAAAAACAAAAAAACCCTGAATATCTAAAAAAGAACGTTAAACATATTTCACATCATCTACAAATGTGTTCATATACTTTTCTAATAAGGACTTAGCTTACATAACAAGATACCATGATCAAGCCATACAAAATTATTCGTACAATCATTCAATAATTTCATAACAACTTAATACCAAGTTCATATTAAAATTCTCTGTTCTTCTTGAAGATGTTTTTACAGTTGACATGTCAGAATTTTCTTTTAAAATATTATTATTAATTATTATTTATTGTTTTTTTTTCTGAAACATTCTCTATGTGGCCCTGGCTGTCCTCAAACTCCCTCTATTATTGACTCACAGGGATCTGCCTGCCTCTGCCTCCCAAGGGCTGGGTTTAAGGCATGAGCCACCACTGCCCAGAATCTTTTAAAAATTATTAGGATGGGCATAGTAGCACAGGCCTTTAATCCCAGCACTTGTGAGGCAGAGGCAGAGGCAGATGGCTCTCTGTGAGTTCAAGGCCAGCCTGCTCTACAGGTGAGTTCCAGGACAACCAGAACTACATATGGAGAGCTGTCTCCTACTCAAAAATAAAATAAAAAAAATAAATTTCTCTGTGTCTCTGTGTGTGTACAGGTGCTTGTGGAAGACCAGAAGAGGTAGCTGAACCCCCTGGACCTAAAGTTACAGGTAGTTAGGAGCTGCTTTGTGTGAGTATCGGGTACTGAACTCAGGTCCTCTGGAAGAGCAGCAAGCACTCTTAACGGAGCCATCTTTCTAGCCCCCAAGTTGTCATAATTTAAAACCAATCAAAGTTAATAGGATAAAGAAAAAATAAAAACAAATAAGAAAAAACCCTCTGAAACTCAGAAATGCACAGAACGATGACTGTGCGCCCTTTCTTTGTGATGCTAGAGCACTTTCCAACAGAGCCGCTCCAGACTCACCTAATTCTCATGCTGTTCCCTTGACTGACAATTGTGAGGTATATGCTATCACTGGGTACCTGTATTGATGTCATTTCTTGATGCTGAGGGAAAATACCTGAAGAGAAACGAGTTAAGGGAGGGTTTACGTGGCTTTTAGTTTTAGGGGGTGTGTCCTGGCAAGGATGAGGAATACACAGTGTCTGGTGCCTGAAGGAGCTAGGCACAATCTTTTGGCAGTCAGGCAGCAGAGACTGGAAGTAGGGCCTGGCAATAAAACCTTAAGTTCTGCCCCAGGTAACCCATGTCTTCTTTACTTTCTAAAGGTTCTTCATAACAACTCCTAGCTACCCATCCTTCAAACTCTTGACCTACAAGTGACATTTCACAGTCAAACCAGGACAAGTTCTAAAGTGTCACTAAATAACCAGAGAGAAGTGGTTGTCTATGGAACTGGTTCTTGGTCAATAGCGCTGTGTATTGGCTTACACCCAGGTAAGAATTGTGTTCATAGGCTGGAGAATGGCTGAGCAGTGAAGAACATTTGTTTCAGAAAACCAGACACACTAAATCTACTAGAAGAAAAAGGGGGGGAGAATCTTGAACTCATTGGCACAGGAGACAACTTCCTGAACAGAACACCAACAGCTCAGGCTCTAAGATCTACAATTAATAAATGGGACCTCAAGAAACTGAAGAGCTTCTGTAAAGCAAAGGACACTGTCGTCAGAACAGCCTACAGACAAGGATCTTCACCAACCCTACATCTGACAGAGGGCTAATATCTGAAATATATATTAAAAAACTCAATAAACTAAACTCTATCAAACCAAGTAATCCAGTTAAAATGGGATACAGAACTAAACAGAGAATTCTCAACAGATGAATATTAAACAGCAGAGGAACACTTAAAGAACTGTTCAATGTCCTTTGTCATCAGGGAAATGCAAATCAAAACAACTCTGAGATTCTATCTTACACCCATCAGAATAGCTGAGGTCAAAAACTCAAGTGACAGCACATGCTGGAGAGGATGTGGAGAAAGGGGAACACTCCTCCACTGCTGGTAGGAGTGCAAATTTGTACAAACACTTTGGAAAGGAATCTGGCCCTTTTTCAGACAATTGGGAAGAACCAGCCATACTACTTCTGAACATATACCCAAAATATGTTCCACCATACAATAAAGTCATTTGCTTAACTGTGTTCATGGCAGCTTTATTCATTTTAGCCAGAATCTGGAAACAACCTAGATGTCCCTAAACTAAAGAATGGATACAGACACTGTGGTACATTTATACAATGGAATACTACTCAGGTATTAAAAACAAGGAAATCATGAAATTTGCAGGCAAATGTATGAAGTAGAAAAGATTATCCTGGGTGAGGTATCCCAGAACCAGAAAGACACGCATGATATATACTCATTTATAAGTGGATATTAGCCATATAATACAAGATAGCCATACAATACAATATAATACAAGAAAGCAGCCACCAGACCTTAAAAAGCTAAAAACAAGGAGCACCCTAGGGAGGATGCTCAAGTCTCATTCATCAGGGCAAATAGACACCTGAAGCGGCTGAAGAGAGGAAACAGGATGGGAGCCTACCATAGATGTCCTCTGAAAGACTCCACCCAGCAGGGGTTGGAAGGAGATGATACGACTCATGGCCAAACTTGGGACAGAATGTAGAGAGTTGTGGGAAAGAGTGGGGGCACAGAAGACTAACACACAAGGAGACCAACAGAGCCAACAAATCTGGGCCTAGGGGGACATACAGAGACTGATGCACCCACCGAGGACCATGCTTGGAGAGGACCTAGACCCCCTGCTCAGAAGTAGCCCATGGGCAGCTCAGTGTCCATGTGGGTTCCCTAGTAAGGGGAGCAGGGGCTCTCTCTTACATGGACTCTATTGCCTCCTTTTTGATCACTTGCCCCTGGTGGGAGTGGGGAGCTTGCCAGGCCACAGAGGAAGAGGATGCACACAGTCCTAATGAGACTTGATAGACTGGGGTTAGCTGGTAGGGGAGAAGGACTTCCCCTTTCTAAGGGATAGGGGAAAGGGATAGGGAGGAAGGAGAGGGTGGGACCTACAATCAGGATGTAAGATGAATAAATTATAAACAATAAATTATTTTTTTAAAAAAGAGCATTTATTGATCTTGCAGAAAACAGGTTTGATTTGCAGCACCCATAAGATGCTTCACAACCATCCATAACTCCAGCTGCATGGAATCTAGCGCCCTCTTCTGGCCTCTGCTGGTACAGCAGATGGATACACAGCCATACATGCAGGAGACAGGCATTCACACGTGAAAAACTGGGATAATTAATAAAAATAATAAAGAAGTGTGTTCAACAGACTATGAAGGAAAGAAAGCGGCCACCAGACAGTGCAAACCAACTACCTCTGTTGACCCTCTCAATGGAGGCCATTGACTAACACTACTGCATTTCATGGTCAGCGATGAATCAGTGAGGGCTGCAATCACACTCGTAAGAACGCTATATGCTCACTACTTGCTTATGTTTTTAATATTCACCTCAGTGATATTTCTACTGAGTGGTTATTGTCTTAGAGACGGCTAAGCAGTTCGGAGTCCTGGCTGCTCTTTAGACAACTAGAGTTCTCTTCACAACACACTCAGAGCTGATCACAACCATCTGCAGCTCCAGTTCCAGGGGATATGACGTCCTCTCCTGACATCTCTGGACAACAGGCACATACATGGCACACAGACAGACACACATCAGGCAAAACACTCATCTGCCTAAAAGAAATAAATATTTCAATATTAAATAACAAAGATAAATGCAAAATCTACCTTTAAAAATGTCCTCCTGGCACCTCTCAGGCTATACCTGGCAGTTATTCTGTTATGCACTGAAATACTACGTGTGTGTTGGTTTCGCTGTATGACCCCTCGTGGAATTAAAGTGCTATATGAAGTGGGTGGCAATCAAAAAAGAAGCCTCCAACTTGACTCAGCGACTTGCTGATCTTGCAGGACATGAGCTTGGTTCTCAGTGCTCACTCAGGACCAGGAATCCTCTCTCCCAGGGATGAGATACCAGCGCCCGGTCAGGAAGCTGTGCTTCATTGAAACCTGTAGGCGCTGGTTGTGGGTGGTCTGGGGCTTACCAGGGCAGCTGACCCTATAGCTGTCAAGTCAGCAAACGGGTGTTATCAGTGCTTTGTGCTGGGAAAGCTGCGCCTGAGGCTCCGGAAGCAGGTGTAGGTCACAAGTGGGGCTGCCGTGCAAGCCTGAGCCGGGAGCACACGCTGGGCTGCCCACGAGGTGCTCTTGGTACCTGAGACCTCTGGCTGCCATGCTGCAGTACACAGGTGTCCCGCTGTGACATCTCAGGGAAGGGTGTGTGGCCTGATCCAAGAGTCAAGCCCCTTGTTGTCTTTAAAGGGCTGTCGTCTCTGTGGATCCGTAAGCACAGACGAGAAATCTTCACTGGACTTGACGGTGTGAAACCAGAGAAGCGATTACTGTAGCGACACAGTCTGCTACTTTGTATTTGATAGTTATTTTCCTCCCGGAGGCCTGCTTGCTGTCACTTACGAGCAGACACTCACAAACCCCAATGCAGCTGTGTAATTTTGCCTCCAGATAATTCCTGTTTGACCGATAAAGTGCCTGCACCTTGACAGGGCAGAAGTGAGTAGGAGGAGCCGAAGCTCGTGGGCTTGGAGGGCAGAGGATCAAGGGGAGAGACAGGTACCAGGAGAGGAAAGAAGGAAGTGAGACCAGCCAGGGCTGGTGTGGAGAGAAGCACATGGCTCGGAGGAGAGAAGCAGCCCAGATGGAAATCATGCTTAACTATTTATATTATTTTGGATGGGAAGTAGCTTAGACAGGAATGATTAGAGCAAATGGCATGGGGTGTGGGACTGGGAGATAACGAGGTAGTTTAGGGGATTAATATCCACCCAGCCCCAGGTGTAATAAAGCACATTAAAAATTTATCAGTTGTCTGTGTTTTTTTTAGTGATTTTGATAGTGGGTTAATTATAAGTGCCATAATAACTATAGGCCATTAATAGCAAACATTAATAGCTCCTTTTTCTTTCTACAGCAGATTACAAGACAGTGTCTTCCAGTGCCCTTGCTGAGCGTGCCCAGGCCGTCTGCTCGTATAGCCCAAGAGCACGGAGAACTCGGACCAACCCCAGACATTTGTTCGGCCAGTCACCTCCTTGTTTCCCACTCTCCTTGTCATTAGCTGTGTTTTGTAGCAGCCACAGCCACCTGTCACGAGAGACTGTCCGCTGGGGGAGGTGCTCACACTCTGGCCAACGTGGGGCTCCATGTTGGCTTCTCACTGCAAAAATCTCCCCACAGACAGTTTTGTGATGGTCAGCTTTAACTGTCAACTTGACGCAACCAGGAATCCCTTGGCAAGAGAGTCCCAACCAGGGACTAGCTATGTTGGATGGGGTGGTGGGTGATGAGTCTTTAACTGTGGGGACGTTGGGCACAAGCAAGTAAACTTGCATTCATTTCTTTCTATTTTTTCTCTATTGAAAATAGTGTTTCTTTGTCAGTTGCTAAGTAGTATTCCACTGTGTAAATGTACCTCAATTTTTGTATCCATTCCTCAACTGAGGGATGTCTGGGTTGTTTCCTGCTTCTGGCTGTTACAAATAAAGCTGCTACGAACACAGTTAAGCAAATATCTTTGTTGTGTAGTTGAGCATCTTTTGGATATATGCCTAGGAGTGGTATAGCTGGATCTTGAAGTAGCACTATTCCTAATTGTCTAAGAAAGGGCCAGATTGATTTCCAAAGTGGTTGTACAAGCTTATATTCCCACCAGCAATGGAGGAGGGAGGGTTCCTCTTTCTCCTCATCTTCTCCAGCATGTGTTGTCACTTAAGTTTTTGATCTTAGCCATTCTGATGGGTGTAAAGAAATCATGAAATTTGCAGGCAAATGGTGGGATCTAGAAAAGATCATCCTGAGTGAGGTACCCCAGAAGCAGAAAGACACACATGGTATATGCTCACTTATAAGTGGATATTAGACATATAATATAGGATAATCATACTAAAATCTGTACACCTAAGAAAACTAATCAAGAAGGAGGACACTGGGTAAGATGCTCAATCTTCATTCAGAAAGGCAAACAAGACAGACATCGGAAGAAGGAGAAAACAGGGAACAGGACAGGTGCCTATCACAGAGGCTTCTGAAAGACTCTACCCAGCAGGGTATCAAAACATATGCTGAGATTCATAGCCAAACTTTGGGCAGAGTTCAGGGAATCTTATGAAAGAAGGGGGAGATAGAAAGACCTGGAGGGAACAGGAGCTCCACAGGAGAGCAACAGAACCAAAAAATCTGGGCCCAAGGGTCTTTCCTGAGACTGACACTCCAACCAAGGTCCATTCATGGAGATAACATAGAACCCCTGCACAGAAGTAGCCCATGGCAGCTCAGTGTCCAAGAGGGTTCCCCAATAATAGGAAAAGGGCCCGTCTCTGACATGAACTCATGGGCTGGCTCTTTGATCACCTCCACCCTGAGGTGGAAGCAACCTTACCAGGCCACAGAGGAAGACAATGCAGCAAGTCCTGATGAGACCTGATAGATTAGGGTCAGATGAAAGGGGAGGAGGACTCCCCTATCAGTGGACTGGGGGAGGGGCATTGGAGAAGAAGAGGGAGGGTAGGGTGAGATTGGGAGAGGGTGGGGGATGGGGCTACAGCTGGGATACAAAGTGAATAAACTAATTAATAAAATAAAAATTAAAAACAGAAAATAGTGTTTCTTCTGTCTCACATAATATAGCCTGATAAGGGTATCCCTCTACTCCTCACTCCTCCTCCTTACCTCTCCTCCTGTCTGGATCCACTCACTTTCTGTCTATCATTAGAAAAAAAAAAAAAAACAGGCTTCTATGGGATATTGATAAAAAAATATAATTGTCTGAGACTACCATGGCCAGCAGTCTGTGGGAGGCGGTAGGTAGTGGGCTTAGCAAAACTATGTAGCCAGCGTTGGTCCAAACTCTGACACCAAAGTTTATTTTAGGCATTTTTAAGCACAACATAATTTGGTGAAGTTTTTCTTGTAATAATTGACTCAGTCCAGTGTGCACAATAAAGCTTAAGATGTGCAGTCTTGGCAACGGTCTGTGTGGCTCGGGATTCCCATGGGACCTTCTTGGCTAACAATTCAATTGGATTTGACCCAATCCCTGTACTCAAAGCTTCATTTGGTGATGAGAAATGTCAAGTTGGGACTCTGTCTCCCCCATTTTTTTTTGTAATTTCATTTAGATCCCCTTCATATATGCATATATTTTAAGAAGCTTCCTTATTAGATTTCTATTCTATCCCTCAAAGTCGCCCTTAATTTTAGCTCCCTCTCTATGTGTTTCCTCCCTCACCCCCTCACTCCATCTCCCCACGAGATCCTCCTGTTCCAGCCCCCACCCTTAACTAATGAGACCTATGTGACCCCTCTCCCCCACCCCAGTTTCTTACTCTGTCACTTTTTTACAGATCTTAGCCATTCTGACAGGTAGAAGACGAAATCTCAAAGTAGTTTTGATTTGCATTTCCCTGATGGCTAGGATGCTGAACATTTCTTTAAGTGTCTCACAGCCATTTGAGGTTCCTCTATTGAGAATTTTCTGTACCCCATTTTCAAATTGGGTTGTCTTCTTGAGATATAGTTTTTGAGTTCTTTGTATATTTTGGATGTTAGCCCTCTATATGATGCGTAGTTGTAAATGTTTTCCGTTTTTTAGGCTGACACTTTGCCTGAATGACAGTGCCTTTTGCCATACAAACGCTGTTCAGTTCCATGAGGTCCCGTCTGTTGATCTTAGTGCCTGTTCTATCAGCGTTCCGTTCAGAGTCGTCTCCTGTGCCAATGTGTTCTCCTGTCTCCACCTTCTCTTTTATCAGGTGCAGTGTGTGTATCTGGTGTTTGCTACTTTGTGGGTTCTTTCTTTTACCCTTCTCCACCCTTTTCCACCCTTTCAACTCCCTAACATTAGATAGGAAAGGGAAAAAAAAGAAGGAAATGAAAGAGGGTGATATTATTCCTTAGACGTCTTTTTTTTTTTTTTTTTTTTTTTTTTTGAGACAGCTTTCTCTGTGCATCCTTGGCTGTCCTGGACTCCCTTTGTAGACCCGGCTGGCCTTAAATGCACAGCAATCCACCTGCCTCTGCCTCTCCAGGTGCTGGGACTACAGTCGTGTGCAACCATGCCCTGCCTTAGACTACTTCTTGCTGATTAGGGGCATTGAGTTCCTGGGGCAAGTTTGACCCTATCATCGGTTTATCTAATTTCTTCTTTTTTGTGTACTACAAACTGTAACCAACAGCAACCAAACAACAACCAGCAACTCAGCCCACTGCTAGAGACCAGCTCCGGCACACAGGGCGAACCAGGGTGTCAGCGGTGACCAGCTGGTGGATGCTATTTCTCTACACACACTTTAACTCTTAAACTCCCAGGCTGGAAGCCTTGCTATTTGGGGTTCTCTATATATATAGTTTAATATGTACAGTTTAACTCTATATACATTTTAACTTGCAGGGGCCGATGGCCACGAGAGCCTCTAAAGGAAAAGACAGCAGAGGGTCTTAATCAGTCAAGCCAGGTGACTCCTGTCACCCAGAATGCAAACGGCCACAGCCCTGACAGCTTCTTGCTGTAAATTCAAGGGCCTGTAAAAAGAAAAACCTTAGTTCCTTCCAACTTAATGGCTCAGCAGTGAAGAGCTGCTTGCTGGAAGCTAGAGTCCTAATTGAGAAGGCCAATGAAACACTCCGGACTGCTTATCACTTACTGAACTTAATAACTTAGAAACACACACCTTTGGCAGACGAAGCAGGCAGATATTTACAAACACACACATGCACACATACAATCAACAGACAAAACAAGGGAGCTCTCAGAGACACCATTCATCCACACATATGTGAACATACAGATATAAATATACATATATACAGTATATACAGACAGTCACATTTTTCAATGAAGCGAGTGGCCTCAACAACTGTTTAATTCTTTCTTGGGTTTTTATACTGTATAATACAAAGGTATTCTACGCATGGACAAATTACATCATTCAAAAATAGATATAATTGTTACATAAAAAGGGGGTTACAGTACGACTAGTGATTTTAATATCTAACTACTTTGTTTATTATAAGTTTAAAGCAGTGGTTTTATCTATAAGCTCATTATGAGTTCAAAACAGAAGTTTTATCTGCTTATTTCAAATGTGCATTATGTGTTCAAAGCAAGTCTTTTATGTCAAGGTTTTTCTAAGAAGCATGAGGCTGTCTTGTCTTATATGGCTAACCATTTATTCTGTTTTTTCTGTTCATAAGATCTTTCTTATCATGACATACATCTGGGCCTTATCCTTGGACTAAACCTAGAATAAGTATCGCCTTGATTATTAATTTGTTTCAATCTTGCTTTTCTTCTTGGTGTAAATCAAGTGCTTGACATATGGAGATTCATAGAGCTCCTAGAAGTTTTTGCTATACCGCAGCTGGGTTTTAAAATTTCTTGAATCAAGTCAGAAATTCTTTAAAATCATCACCGGGGGTTAAGTTGTGAAATCAACGATTTGTTTAAACGTTCCTACGTCATGAATGTACATCTTCAAAATAATCTGCAGAAAATCTGCCCAACGGAGTGAAGCAATAAGCAGTGAGGTCTCTGCCATGTCAGATATATGAAACACGCCTGGAAAGGCAGTAGAGCAACACTAAGCAGTCTTGAGGCAAAGCCCTTGGGGCCAGGCCTACACCAAGGATACACCCATTCATTCCTCAGCCATGCAAAAACAAGTGCGCTGCCTCCGGGAGGCTCGCTTGCTTGCTTCTGCCCATCCACTGTTTTGTTTTGTTTTGTTTTGTTAATCTTGTATCCAGCTATTCCACTGATGGTGTTGATCAGCTGTAGGAGTTCCCTGGTGGAATTTTTGGGGGTCACTTTTGTATACTTTCATATCATCTTCAAAATAATAATACTTTGACTTCTTCTTTTCCAGTTTGTATCCCCTTGGTTTTTGTCTACTTTCTCTAGCTAAGACTCATTAATTAATTAATTATTTTTTCAAGGCAAAGTGTCTTTGTGTGGCCCTGGTGTCCTGGAACTCACAGAGATCCACCTGCCTCTGGCTCCCGAGTGCAAGGACTGAGGTGCACCGCCATTGCCAGGCCTTCAACGTCCTTTTCTGCGCTTTATGAGACGATCATATGGTTTTGTATTTCAGTCTGGTTTTTTGATGGACTACATTTATCAATTTACATATGCCATGATGAACCATCCCTGTATCTCTAGGATGAAGCCTACTTGATCATGGTGGATAACCTTTTTGATGTGTTCTTGGGTTTAGGTTTGTATATATTTTGTATATATCTTTGTGCCTGTGTTTATAAAGGAAACTGGTTTGTAATTCTCTTTTCTTGTTGGGTATCAGGATAACTTTGGCCTCATAAAACAAACTGCACAACATATTTTTTTCTGTTTTTATTTTGTGGAATAATTTGACAACTATTGTCATTAACATATTTGGAAGTCTGGTAGAATTCAAGAATTTTGCCCTAACCATCTGGCCCTGTTTTTTGTTTGTTTGTTTGTTTGTTTGTTTGTTTATGGTTGGGAGACTTTAAATGATTGCTTCTATTTCACTAAGGGTTATAGTTTTGCTTAAATTGCTTATCTGATATTGTTTAACTTTTATAAATGATATGTACAGAGAAAATTATCCATTTTTTTTTTTTTTAGATTTTCCAACTAGATAAAGTATGTCCTTATTCTCTGGATTCCCTGGGTGCCTGTTGTTATATCCCCATTTTTATTTCTAATTTTGTTAATGTGGATCTTCTCTCTCTGCTTCTTAGCTAATATGGATGAAGGTTTACCAATCTTACTGATTTTTTCAAAGAACTAACTCTGTTTCATTGATTGTATTTTGTTTGTTTGTTTGTTGTTTCTATTTTATTGATTTGAGTCCAGAGTTTGATTTTTATCTTGCTGTCGACACTTTTTGGGTATGATTTCTTCTTTTTGTTCTAAAATTTTCAGGTGTGCTGTTACGTTACTCATATGAGATTTCTCCAGTTACTTTTTAAATGTAGGTACTTAGTGTTATGAAGTTGCCTTTTAAAACCACCTTTGTTCAGTAAGTGTGGGTGTGTTGTATTCATTTTCACTCAATTTTAGGAAGTCCTTAATTTCTGCCTTGATCCATTTGGTATTCAGTAAAAAGTTGTGTAGTTTCTATGAGTTTATAAGCATTTTTTCTGTTGTTCTTGATATCCCTGGTGATCAGTGGAATGCAAAGTTTCAATTTTCTAGAATCTATTGAGACTTGCTTTATGTCTGAGTATGTGGTCAGATTTGAAGAAAGTTACATGAGGCGTTGAGAAGAAGGTGCAGTGTGTGTGTGTGTGTGTGTGTGTGTGTGTGTGTGTGTGTGTGTTTGGGTGAAATGTTCTGTAAATATCTGTTGGGTCCATTTGGATTATAACATCAGTTAGCTCCAGCATTTCTCTGTTTAGTTTTTGTCTGGATGGACTGTCTATCGGTGAGAGTTAAGTACTGAAGTCTTCCACTATCGTTGTGTGAGGGAGAATCTGTGATTTAAGCTGTAGTAGTGTTTCTTTTATGAACTTGAGTGCCTTCGTATTTGGTGCATACATGTTAAGATTTGCAATATCCTCTTGGTAGATTTTTCATTTGATGAGTATGTATCTCTATTGATTAGTTTTGTTTTGGAGTCTACTTTGTCAGATATTAAAATAACCATACCAGCTTTCTTCTTAGCTCTATTTGCTTGAGATATCTTTTTCCATCATTTTTACCCTCATTTCTATCCTTAACTTGACATCAAGGTTTGTTTCTTGGATGCAGCAGAAAGATGGACCTGTGTTTGCATCTATTCTGTGAGTGTGGGTCTTTTTATTGAGGAATTGAGAACATTGATGTTGAGTGGTATTTTTTAATTAAATTTTTATTTTTTTACATTAATTACATTTTATTCACTTTGTATCCCAGCTGTAGCTCCCTGCCTCATTCCCTCCCAATCCCACCTCCCTCATCTCCTCCCATGCTCCTCTCCAAGTCCACTGAGAGGGGAGGTCCTCCTTCCCTTCTATTTGTCCCTAGCTTATCAGGTCTCATTAAGACTGGCTGCAGTGTCCTCCTCTGTGGCCTGACAAGGCTGTTCCTCCCTCGGGGGGTTGGGAGGGGTTTCAAAGAGCCAGCCACTGAGTTCATGTAAGAGACAGTCCCTGTTCCCCTTACAAGGATACCCACTTGGAGACTGAGCTGCCATGGGCTACATCTGAGCAGGGGTTCTAGGTTATATCCATGAATGGATCTTGGTTGGAGTATCAGTCTCAGAAAAGACCCCTTTGCCCAGATATTTTTGGTTCTGTTGTTCTCCTTGTGGAGCTCCTGTCCTCTCCAGGTCTTACTAACTCCCTCTTCTTTTATATGATTCCCTGCACTCTGCCCAAAGTTTGGCTATGAGTCTCATCATCTGCTTTGATACACTGCTGGGTAGAGTCTTTCAGAGGCCTTCTGTGGTAGGCTCCTATTTCTTGTTTTCTCTTTCTTCCAATGTCCATCCCGTTTGCCTTTCTGAGTGAAGATTGATAATCTTACCCAGGGTCCTCTTTCTTGTTTAGCTTCTTTAATATGTTTTTCCTACTCTATAGGTCTAGTATCCACTTATAAGTGAGTATATACGACGTGTGTCTTTCTGCTTCTGGGATACCTCACTCAGGATGGTCTTTTCTAGATCCCACCATTTGCCTGCAAATTTCATGATTTTCTTGTATTTAATTGCTGAGTAGTATTCTGTTGTGTAAATGTACCACAATTTTTGCATCCATTCTTCAACTGAGAGACATCTGGGTTGTTTCCAGCTTCTGGCTATTACAAATAAAGCTGCTATGAACATGGTTGACAAATGTCCTTATTGTGCACTTGAGCATCTTTTGGATATATGTCTAGGAGTGGTATAGCTGGATCTTAAGGTAGCACTATTCCTAATAGTCTGAGAAAGCACCAGATTGATTTCCAAAGTGGTTGTACAAGTTTACATTCCCACCAGCAGAGGAGGGTTTCCTTTTCTCCACATCCTCTCCAGCATGTGTTGTCACTTGAGTTTTTAATCTTAGCCATTCTGACAGGTGTTAAATGAAATCTCAGGGTTGTTTTGATTTGCATCTCCCTGATGGCTAAGGACATTGAGCATTTCCTTAAGTGTTTCTCTGCCATTCTATATACAATGTTGAGTGATATTAATGAATGGGTTTTAAAATTTTCTATTATTTTGTTGTTGTTCTAAGTGATGGTCTCTCTCTCTCTCTGTGTGTGTGTGTGTGTGTGTCTGTGTGTCCTTTAGTGCATGTGTGAGACAGAGAGAGAAGGAGGGAGAGAAATGTGGATGGGTGTTTATGTCTGAGGTGCAGAGCAGGCCCCATCCCCCACCTGGGCAGCACAGTAGAGCTGGCCTGGTGGTGTAGGGACGGAAGAGCTGGTGTGGTGGTGTGAGTGAGAGAGCTGGAGAGCTGACCAACTCAGCAACACCCAGGCCCAGATCCAGGGCTTTGAGCTAGCCCACGCCAACAGCTACCCCATCTGTGAATTGCTGGAGCTCATGAAGAGGCTGGTTCTGCAGAACCAGAGCTGCAGGGTCTCCATGACACAGGGCATCGACAGGATGCATGAGAGCAGTCTCCTGAGGACAGAGAAATGAGAGTGCATCAGAAGTTAGAGGCCGTGAACCAAATCAGAGTCTCACGGCAATGAACATTTGCAGGGAAAACTGTTCGGGAAAAGGGGTGTTGTGCGGGACATACCACGGTACACTGCAGCTTCCACAGTGAGATTTCACTGTTGTCGTTTCCCTCTGAGGGGGAGGTTGCAAGGGCAGAGGGCAGATATGGAGGGACATTAGTGGGAGGGAGGTATGGTGTGAAATTCATTTTTAAAAAATCAATTAAAAGTTAAAATGAAAATAAATGGCAAGGGCCACCACTCTGCGCCCTTGTATATTTTACTTCTATAAACTGGCACAGGTGGCCCTTCTTCAGGGTTGGTTACACTGTGGATTTGAAATATCGCTGATTCCATCATCCTCATCCGCTGTATCCACATTGACGGGAGAATCTAGTACACGGAGTGTGTGTTGTGTCCATATGTGTTCATGTTTAGGAAAGGCATGGTGACCAAGTCCTCAGATCTTTCTGTATTCACACATATCAGTAGACACTATCAAGAAGTCAGTTGTAAATAGCGCCACAAATGTCACCAAAAATGTGTAAGCATAAAAGGTTGCTAAGTTTATGCTACGAAATTCAAGTGTCCAAAAATACACATGTACCTTTGAGGGCTTAGATTTTATCACTGTTGTAACTGATGGGGGAGGGAGTTACTGGCTGTGGATTGAGTCATTATATTAAATGAGGAAGGGAATATATTTATTAAGTATATTCCAAAGGAGTGCAGGATGGGCAGAATGACGAGAACCAGGATCGTTCTCGTCAGATCAATGGCAGGGACTGCAGGGGCTCTTTTGGAGAAGTGCCTGTTTTAGGGAGTTTCTTTGCATGCAGTTTCCTGGCCTGCCATTCAGTCCCTGTCGTCAGGAGCCCAGAGCTGCTGGTGTGCCTGAATTCTGGGAGGTTATCATGAACCTCTGCCTATGTCATTCCCAGTGTAAGCACTTCTAGATTTTGCCATTGACTCTGTTAAATGCAAAAGGACTCCATGAAATTGAGGCTCTCAATGCTTTAATATGGTATATTAATAAAATTCACATGGAGGAACAGGGCATAATTAATGGCTTCATGCCTGTAATCCCACCCCTCCAGAAGAAGAGTCATAAATACCAGATCAAAACATCGCAAACAACATGAGAATCTGTCTTAATCTAACAATAACTGCACCAATTTCATATAGAAATTAACCAGTTCCTGCCTACATGTGTCAATTGTTAAATCTCTGCCCTCTTGCGTAGACATGGATAAGCAGACATACTTTACAGCTTCTCAGAAGGCTTGTGTGTCATGACACACACCTTTAAGGCCAGCATATGGAAGGTAGGGGTGGGGAAATGAGGGGTTTGGGAGTCAGAGACTCATGATGGAGGAGGACACAGGGGCACAGTCAGAGAGAATCTCCAGGGAATGAACGGGGGAAAGTTGGGTAACTGCTCTCAGAAGGGGCAGGTGATGGCCAGAATTTTTTTAAATTTTATTTTATTTCAGTTTATTTACTTTACATCCCAAGGGTCCCCCCTCCCCATTTCCCCCCTTCCTTTCTCCCTTTCCTCCAAGAAAAGGGGAGCCCCCTCCCTATCAACCTTATCAAGTCAAATCAGGACTGAGCATATCCTCTGAGGCCAGGCAAGGCAGCCCTGCCAGGGGGAGTTGATTCAAAAGCAGCCAATAGAGTCCATGTTAGAAACAGCCTCCCCCCTCCAAGCTACCCCATGAAGTCCAAGATGGCCCTCCACCACACATGTGCCAGGGGCCTAGGTCCAGACCATGCCTGCTCCTTAGTTGATGTCCTAGTCTCTGTAAGCCCCCCTCACTCTGGGTTAGTTGTCTCTGTTGGTCTTCTTGTGAGGCTCCTGTCCCCTTCAGGCCCTTCCATCTTTCCGCCAACACTTCCACAGGACCTCCAGAGCTCTGCCCCATGTCTGGCTTCAAATCCCACCATCTGTTTTGATCTGATGCTTGGTAGAGGCTTTCAGAGAACAATCAAGTTGGGCTCCTGTCTGCAGGCAGAGCAGAGCAGAGCACCATTAAAAGTGTCAGGAGCTGGCTCTCTACCATGGAGTGGGTCTCAGGTTGGTCCAATTATTGGTTGGACATTTCCTCAATCTTTGAAGCCTGCACTTCTTATAGGGTAATTTTTTGATCAAACGCTTTGTAGGTGGGTTGTTTTTCCTCTCTCTCCTGCCTGACTAGGAGGTGGTCACTTCAATCTTCATGTCCCCCCTGTTAGGAGTCTCAGCAGAGTTACACCCATAGCCTCCCAGGAGCCTACCCTGTCACAGATCTGCAGCTTGACAAAGAGATGCCCCCCCCGAGTTTCCCTTCTTGTTATCAGCCCTTTCACCTCCCGCCCTCGTTCTCCCCACATCTGATCTCCACCCTTGTCACCCTCCCCATTCCATCTCCTGCACAGTTCCCTCTCTTCATCCACTTCAGTCTATTATATTTCCCCTCCTGAGTGACATCCTAGACCCTCCCTTGGGCCCTCCTTGTTACTTAGATCCTTTGGGTCTGTGGATTGTGGTACACTTACCTGTACTATAGGTCAATATCTGCTCATAAGTGAGTACACTCCATGTGCATTTTCTAGGTCTGGGATACCTCACTCAGGGTGATCTTTTCCAGTTCCATCAATTTGCCTGCAAATCTCATGATTTCCTTATTCTTAATAACTGAGTAGTATTTCATTGTGTCCATGTTCCACAGTTTCTTTTTCCGTTCTTTGGTCGAGAGACATCTAGAGACAGTCTCTGTCTCTTAATATACTGATTACAAAGAAAAAAAATTCATGCTGAGCACTGCAGTGTACTAAGACCATCACATTTATAGGTTTGTGCTCTCCTCCCATGTTTAGTTTGCTAGAAGGTTCAGGAACTGTTGCCATTGTGTGAGAAATGATGTACCTCATCTCAGCTACAAGAATGGTCCTGAGCCCTCAGTTAGAGTCTTTGCCAGCTGATTCTGCAGCGTTGCCAGCAGAGGGCAGTAGAGCACCATGAAGGGAAAGCATAAGCTTTCTGCATCAGCTTCCTGCAGTGTGTGCCCTGGTTTTCCAGCATCTGCTCCCATGGCCCCAGAGCCAGCTGCATCACCCAGGGTCTGCAGTTCACAGCAACACCAGCACACAGCAGCTTTCTCAGATGCCCTCCTGAGCTTCCACTCTGGAGTGGGCTGCTCTGAGCAGGTGTTGATTGAACTCTACCAAAGCAGAGCTACCTTGAGGTCCTTGTAATTCCCTCTTAGTGAGGCAGAAGTCACAGCTCCTCTTGCTTCTCAAAGACTAACTCGTGGTTGATCTCCATGGTCAATTGGAGAGGATTTAGAGTTACCTAAGAGACACACTGTTGGGCATGTCTTCAAGGGCATCTGCAGAGAGCTTTAAAGGAAGGTGGCACCATCACCATAGGCTGTGGCCCCGGACTGACTAGAAGGGGACAAAGGAAAAGCCTGGTGAGCACTGCATTCCTGTTCTCAGTGTCCTGAGCTGCTGAGGTGGGAGCAAGCAGCCTTGATCCTGCTGCCTGTCACATGGAGCTGCTTCTCATCCTCCCTCCTCTGCATGACAGGTCGTTCCTTCCAACTGTGAGCCAAAATAAACCTTTTATCATAGGTTGTTCTCATCATGTAGTTTGTTGTACCAACAAGAAAAGCCACTAATTTTTCTGAAAGCAACCATTCTCCTGAATGCCAATTTCAGTGTCAGTATAAATTAGTTCAAGTTTCATTATTAATCTCCCAAAGTTCATTTTTTTCATTCATACATTATTCAAAAATAGTTGTAGAACTGTACAATGGGCAAAGATGGCAAAGCATCGTTTGGGAATCTTGATGGTTATTATTGCTAGCCAGTCCCTCATGGGTCGGCTCTCAGATGCCGCTCACACTCCAGACATGCCTTTGGAAGTCTGGCTTTGAACACTTGCCTGGCCTCTGTCAGGACTTCCTGATGTCTAGGGAGCACACACTGGATCAATGGTCAGTGCAGACCTTGGGTCTGTCCAGATTTCTACCTCACTGAATTCTGCATGGTCTGACTGAAAGTTTCTCCCTCCCTCTGCATGCAATCACCCAGGTTTCCGCATATATTCCCATGCAGGTGCTCTGACTGTCCTGAGAGTGTGGTTACCGGAGAGTCTGGGACTAGCAAGCCACCAGCTCAGCAGAGGTCTTTGGGAAATGGCCCTGCACTACTGCTCTGTTTGGGTCCTGAGGAAAGAGGGTTTTCCACTCTCTCTCCTGCTGTGGCTGCTTGCAACTTTTGTCTCTCTTGCTCCCTCTCCTCCACCTTAAATATCTGTTACTGAGCGAGCAATGGGAATTTTCAGCAGTTTCTGGCTTTACCAAAGCTCTGGTCACTTCTATGGGGTGACGGTGTCTCTAGATCCAGCAGGCCCTCCTTTATGAACTCTATAGAGTTTCCCCTTCTTCTGCTCTGTAAAGTTTTCTGTTCTGTGTTGCTGAGAAGCTACAGGATTCCGGCCACCACTTTGATGGATGGTTTTTATCTGAATCACCGGACCTTGCTCCTGGCAGAGTTTCCCACGTGTGCCCCTGAGTCCAGGCCCATCAGGCTTTCTTTCCACTTCTACAGAGAGTTAGACTTGCCCTCAGGGCTGTGCAGGAGTGTGGTGTCACTCTCCTTTGTGTCCCCTGTCTCTGACAGCTGCAGGGGTGTTTCTGTCCTGCTTCCGCATGAACGCACCTGACTCTTTGTGGGATTGTCCACAGAACTGTTTGGGGTCAAACCTGGTTTCTGACAGCCCTAATAAGGTAGTCTTGACTACCCATTTCCAATAAGCCTTGTGAAGTGGAGCAGAGAAAGGAGATTTAGAAACAGGGAAGAACAGCGAGGCCAGTGCCTGCTGGCTACCCACCAAGTTCATCTTTAGGACCCTGACATGCAGATTAGATTTAAGTACAGGACAGGAGGACTTCTCCCTGTTCAGTCCTATAGCATGTCCTAGATTTCTTTGCTAATGAACTAGAGATTTCTGGCCATCGCTCACATCACCTCACAGCTGTTGTGTGACTTCCCCAGTTCATTCTCTGGAGGTTCTATCAGCGTGTGCCTGGGTGTTCCCCTCCACCACGGATCTTTCTGGTCTTGAAATCCTGCTCCTCCTGCCTCTGCCTCCCAAGTGCCGGGTTTACTTCAGTGTGCCATGACACCTAGCTCACCTGAGACACTCTAATGTATATCTGCTTATCCTTGTCTAGAAAGCATTGCAGTAACTTATCAGGTGAGATTTGTAGACAGGAAGTATACATTGACTATGTGAATTTTTGTTGTTGTTTTATTCTTTAAGAAATAGCCTCTAGCTCAGGAAGGCCTTGAACTCCTCTGCTTCCCCATTGCTGAGATTACAGGCATGCACCACTATGCCCTGCTACTTTGGAAGAATTATTCTGTTAATATACTATTGTGGAATATTTTCAATACAAACATTAAAATGGTTCTGAACTGTAATAGATTCCATGCCAATTTAAAAGAATCAAAGAGAAATTAGAATTCTAGGGACTGACATACTTAAATATGGCCAAGTTCTCAACAGTGACCTAACCATTTCACTTTAGACCTTTGTTTCTCAACTTGTGGGTCATGACCCCTTTGTCAAACCCCCATCTTCAAAAATATTTGCATGGCAAGACAAATTAAAAATTACAGTTATGAAGTAGCAACAAAGATAATTTTATGGTTGTGTGTTTCTGAGGAACTGTTTAAAGTGATATAGAAATAGGTTGAAAACCACTGCTTTAGACAATCCACTGACTAACATTTGCCAACAGCTGTGGGAAGGCCATAAGTAATGGAAACAGGTTCTCACTAGAGAATCACAGAAGCTTGTTCCAAAACGCCCAAAAGGAACCCTCACCTCCAGGCAAATCAGAGGCTGCAGAGTGCTGGAGCAGCATCTCAGAGCAGCATCCCCAACCCTGTGGCCAGAGCCCCTGACCAGGACTGAGCTCTCACCAACCAGGACTGAAGTCAGAGATGCATCACTGGAAATGACATGACTGAATCTGGACTCCCCTCGTTCACATGGAGTGGATCTCATGCCAGGAAGCTGAACAAGGGAACTGCCCAAGCAAACAACTGTTTCTCCAAACCATTGAAGCCCTCTGCTGCCACCCAGAGCCGGTGGAGCTCTTCCTCCTGCCCACCCTGCACTCCTTTGCAGTAGGGTTAGAGGGGCATTGTCTTCCTCCCCCGGCATTAAAAGTACAAAAGTCCATCCATCGCCCACCAATCCCTTCTCCGGTTGACTACAGCAGCCATAATATCTAAGCTCTCAAGATAGCATTGGTGATTATGAGCCCTGGAGTTCTTCACCACCAACTCAGGGCTTCTTAATGCTTCCAAAGCTCTCTATGGCAATGTGTGGCCACGTTAACCACTGAGTTTTTGATAATTTTCTTTTAAAGGAATTGATCAAAGAACATCCTACCTTAAAATAGCATTTATTAGCATAACATCCATTCAGTGTACAAGAGTCTCCCATTCATGTAGATGCAGCAGACAATAAGGGACTTGCTGGAGCCCACCAGCAGAGTAGAACAGTTCCTGAGTGGGGAGTGAGAATTGGAAGAAAACACACACACACACACATACACACAATACATGAGATTGGTTCAAGGGGGCTGCCAGTCGAAACTATTGAGTCTGGTTTATTCCACAATTCATTTTTATAGTCAGAGCAAAGCATCTCAATACAAAAAGGGGTTCATCGAGAAGTCAAACTTGTTTACCTCAACCACCTGTCTGTGTGATCCTCACAGAAACAAAAGGGAAGTAACTGGGCAAAACATCCTGCCTATCCCTGTCTCCAGGTAAAGGCCAGGGTGAAATGTGTATTGCTGAGGACTCAATAACAAAGCAGCCTGACAAACAAGCAGCTCTCCACTGGTCTTTCTTATATTTTTTAAATTGACCATAACTTAAGAGCTATGGAGCAGAAGAGTGTGCCTGCCTTAGGTTGTCTCTCTTGAAAGATATATTCTTATCCGTCATTGGTACATGAATTCCATCATTTATGCCCTGTCTTCAATTAAATATTCCTCAGAGAGATTTTATTTGTCTTTGAATACCAACCTCTGCTAGGGTAGATGTTGGAGTTTAATCTTATGCAGGTCAGCTTTAACATTCTAAAAGGCCTTGATGAAAGTTTTAGTTATCACTGGTAGGAGACATGCTCTTAGTAAGAGTAATGAGCAGAATCCTATAACACTACATAAAAGTGACTTAAAAGATCACCCCTTATCAGAATACCAAGCCTGAGAAACATTCACGGGAACCATAATAAAAGGCTGCCGAACAACCAGAACCTGCTGTCCATTTGAAACTTAGAAATACAGTCTGTTAGTTTACATTGATGGCAAGAAACATTAAAGTTTGAATCTTGTATAAAAACATTAACATCTCCAAACAACAAAGCATAAGGAGGATTTACACAGGCAGTTACAGGGCCTCCCAAGAGTTTCTGTGGCAAGTTTCCAAATATAGGTCTGCTCAAAACCAGAATCTACCAAAGCCCCATAGTCAGTCCTCTTTCCCATCCTTCCTGATTTTACTGAAAATTATCCTGATTACTAGACCAATCAAGTATATATCTTTCTGTTCCAGTACATTGTATCTAAAATGTTTTTCTGCACAACATCTTCTCCAGAAAGCAGAATGTAAGGGTGGGTCAGGAGCACAAGCCCAGTACAGTCTATGTTCAGCATCGAACAGAATTCATTATTGTCAGCAGCAGGAGCATCATCCCTTCAGCAAATCACACCAACCGTTCTGGGATCCACCTGGCTCCTTCAGCATCCTATGAAAAACACAAACCTCTCTTCCCCATGTTAATACAGGGTCAGGGCCCTGCCATATTCCAGTAATTGGATTTTCCATTTCACTTGGGCATAATTATCTTTGGTATTAGGGTGCCACAATTGATCAGCCACTGAACAGCCTTGTATATCCACATTTTAAAAAAATTAAAATAGAGAGCATGATTAAGATAATTCTGTGGGGGGATCCAAGATGGAGGCAACCAGCACGCACAGTATTCAGAGGAGCTGAAACTCCAAATTGGAGAGTCGAGGGGCTGTAGAACCCAAAACAACGGTATGAGAAATCCGGGGAGAAGGGGGACACACCCTGATCTGAGTCCAATAGGACACAGGTCAACCGCGGACATCTCCATGGACTTCTCTTGGGGAATCGATTCCCGGGCACTTCCCCCTAACAGGCAGAAGCAGCGGCAGAGGTAGCCAAGCCTGCAGTGGAGATACCGCAGCCAGCAGGGAGGCAGCAATGGAGGTACCACAGCCAGCAGCTGAAGCAGAGGAGGCAGCCCGCAGTGCATGCAGCAACTTGTAAAGAGCACAGTGCTGCCTGCTCCAAGCACAGATCTTCCTTCTTGAGATTTGAGACTGTGAACACTCAAATGCCCAGCATTTCCCCCAAGACCTCCGATCTCCAGCCTTGCCTGAGGGAGAGGAGGCTGAGGAAGCACACAGCGCTTCCCAACTCAGAGAACAGAGCCCAGCCTGCTGTGCTCACAGCCTCTAGCACAGACCACAGGGCTGGACACACGGAACCCACATCAGAGTACTTGTCCTGCCCGCAGCGTCAGCCGCAGACCTCAGAGTCCAGCCCACAGAGCCCGCCACAGGCTGGAGACCACTGGGTGGTCAGGAAACCTGCGCAGGCGCTTTGTGCCACTGGGTATTCAGGAAACCTGCGCAGGCGCTTTGTGCCCCCGGTCTGTGCTTGATAACCACACCAGCATCCACATCCCCTTCTGCGCTTGCTCCCAACCCCCATATCCCAAGCACCTACATTCTCTAGTACTCCCCTTCAAGACACCTCCGTGAGTGTGTGCGCGCGCGCACACACACACACACACACACACACACACACACACACACGCTTACTCCCCCGAAATAATGATTCTGCGCCATCGGCTTTTCCTCCCTCAGGTACAACTGAAGCAACAACTCACATTCTCAAACCACTGGACTTCCCTGATCTTCCTGAAGAATACTCCATACACCAGAGAAAGATGGTTCCAGTCTGAAGTTCAGACTCAAGGAACAAACAGTGAAGATTACATATAACCAAATAGCCAGAGGTCAATGTAAGAACTCACCCAACAAAAATCAGGACATTATGGCCCCACCAGCAACCCCCCAAAATCAATGGATATTTTAATTCAGCAGAAACACAGGAAAATGACTTTAAAGCTATGCTTATGCAGTTATTAGAGGAACAAAAAGAGGAAATGAACAGAGTTCTCAAAGAAATACAGAAGAATATAACTGCCCATGTACAGGAACAATTAGAGGCATATAGACAGGAAACAAACAAAAATTAGGAGCCACGTTCAATCAGATGAAGGAAATGGTGCAAAGAATGAAAACAGAATTAGAATCTATAAAGAAAACACAAACAGAGAAAACCCTGGAGCAGGAGAACTTAGAGAAAAGATCAGGATCCACAAAGTAAGCATCACCCATAGAATACAAGAGATGGAAGAGAGAATCTCAGGTGCTGAAGATATACTTGCTGAAATTGATACCTCCCTCAAAGAAAAAGTAAAATCAGAAAAGTCCCAAACACAAAACATCCAAGAAATCAAAGACACCATGAAAAGACAAAACCTAAGAATAATAGGAATAGATGAAAAAGAAGACTCCAGGCTCCAAGGACCCGAAAATATTTTTTAAAAAATCATAGAAGAAAATTTTCCCAACTTAAAGAAAGAGATGTCCATAAACATACAAGAAGCCTATAGAGCATCAAATAGACTAGACCAGAAAAGAAATACCTCATGTCACATCATAGTCAAAACACTAAACCTACAAAACAAAGAAAAATATTAAAGGCAGCAAGGGAAAAAGGTCAAGTAATATATAAAGGTAGACCTATCAGAATCTCACCAGACTTCTCATCAGAAACCGTGAGAGCCAGAAGAGCCTGGGCAGAGGTCATGCAGACTTTAAAGGACCACAAATGCCAACCCAGACTACTATACCCGCAGCAAAGCTTTCAATCAACATAAATGGAGAAAACAAAATATTCCATGACAAAACTAAATTTAAGCAATATCTACACAGCAACCCAGCCTTACAGAAGATACTAGAAGGAAAATTCCAATCCAATAAAAAAAAACTACACCAAAGAAAATACAGGATACAGATAATTTCCCAACAAAAATTAAAAGAAAAAAAAGCAATGAATCACAGTAAGACCACCAACTCTACAATAAAAGGAACTAACATTCACTGGTCATTATTATCTGTCAACATCAATGGACTCAACTCTCCAATAAAAAGACACAGGCTAACAGAATGATTACGGAACAGGATCCAACATTCTGCTGCATCCAAGAAACACACCTATGCAACAAAGATAAATACTACCTCAGAGTAAAGGGCTGGAAAAATGTTTTTCAAGCAAATGGACCCAAAAACCAAGCTGGGGTAGTGATTCTAATAGCTAATAAAATAGACTTTCAACCAAAATTAATCAAAAAAGATGAGGAGGGGCACTTCTTTCTCATCAAAGGAAAATTCCAACAGGAGGACATCACAATTTCGAATATCTATGCCCCAAATACAAGACCACCTACATTTGTAAATGAAACATTTTTAAAGCTGAAATCACACATCAACCCCAACACCTTAATAGTGGGAGACTTCAACACTCCACTTTCACTAAGGGACAGATCATCCAGTCAGAAGCAAAACAGGGAAACAAAGGCACTTACAGAGGCCCTAAATCAAATAGACCTAATAGATGTCTACAGAACTTTTCACCCAAAATCAAAAGAGTATACCTTCTTTTTAGCACCTCATGGAACGTTCTCCAAAATAGACCATATAATTGGTCACAAAGCAAGCCTCAGAAGATACAAGAAGACTGAAATAATCCCTGTTGTATCCTATCTGACCATCATGGTCTAAAGCTGGACCTCAACAACAACAGAAACAGCAAAAAGCCTACACATACATGGAAACTGAACAACTCGCTACTCAATGACAGCTGGGTCAGGGAAGAAATAAAGAAAGAAATTAAAGACTTCCTAGAATTCAATGAAATTGAAGGCACAACACACCCAAACTTATGGGACATAACCAAAGCAGTGCTAAGAGAAAAGTTCATAGCACTAAGTGACTTCAAGAAGAAATTTGAAACAGCTCATACAAGCAACTTAATGGCACAACTGAAAGCCCTAGAAAAAAAAAAGAAGCAGATACACCCAAGAGGACCAGATGACTGGAAATAATCAAACTCAGGGCTGAAATCAATCAATTAGAAATAAATAAAACTATTCAAAGAATCAATGAAACCAAGAGCTGGTTCTTTGAGAAAATCAACAAGATAGACAAGTCCTTAGCCAAACTAACAAAAAGCCAGAGAGAAACTATCCAAATCAGCAAAATCAGAAATGAAAAGGGGGATATAACTGTAGACACTGAGGAAATCCAAACCATCATTAGGTCTTACTAGAAAAGCCTATACGCCACAAAATTTGAAAATGTAAATGAAATGGACAATTTTCTTGATAGATTCCATCTACCTAAATTAAGTCAAGATCAGGTAGAAAGATTGAAGATAATTCTGTGGTGTTCAGGGATATGACTCTCCCCCCCCCCCAATTTTTTCTTTTACTTTTTGCAGATTTTAAACAAACCCAATGACCAATAATTTATAACCAAGATATATAGAATATGGTAAACTTACACATTCATAACAAACAGACAAAGCACCTTGCTATGAATCAATTTTTTTATGACCACAGAAGCTTTGTAGCAGAATTAACTATTAGCTTTCTTACTGGAAAAACTGAGAAGCTGCCTTTTTCCCCCTAGCTTGAGTGATTTGGGCTATTCTTGACACTGCTCAGCAAATTTTGACTTCCACAATGAAATGATCTTCTCCTGATAAACATGCTCTTACTAATTGCTCCCAGTCCCCTGGGCAGAGCCTCAGTAGAAAAGGACTCTAACAGAGCTTGAATAAAAGGTGCTGTCGGACCATACTGAATGCATTAAATTTTTAATTCTTTTAATTGTTTAAAAGGTATAAGAGCATGGACTCTCAACATATTAACCTATCCACCATGTTTCTCTATAATTGGAAAGTGATAAAACTCAATTATATCTTCCCCTTTCTGCATAGCTTCTTGTAAAGAAGCTTGTAAAGGGGATACAGTTGCTCATGCAGTAGACAAAGGAAAAGGCCCCCTTGTCTTTTGAGCCATCGCAACTGTAGCTATTTCAGAAGGAGGGTATAAGCCTGCAATCAATGAGGAAGTTGGAGTGGGGGATTGAGCCTCATTTTCCCTAGTAATTACTGCCTTTAAGCCCCATTCCAATTTTTTTATTTCTTTTTGCAAAGACTCAGGATTTTTAACATTCATAGCCTGAGGCAGAGGGTAACTCTCAGAATAACACTTAGCTGCTTCTTCCTCCAACTCTGAAATCAGGATCTAAGTCATCCTCAAAGTCTTCTCCTAACAAGTAATTATTATCATTAGGAGGGACATATAAATCTTCGGGCGGAGCTGATGGTTTAATCTAATTTTGTCCTGAAGCATACCATCTTTCTTTCTTCTTTCTCTCTATCCCTGAAGTTTCACCTTCTCGGTCCTGTGCTACATATACAGACTATTTCTAATTAAATTCCATACAAAAAACATGAGGCTACTGCCATGTCCCATTTTTACTCTCGAATTTTACTCACCGTGACCTTTTCTCTTTACCATATAAACGAAGCAGTGTCCTTCATGGCTTCCCCCAGCTAAGGTTCCTGTTTGGCCACCAAAATGCCAGAGCCCTCCAACAGAGATGAACAATTCCTGAGTGGGGAGTGAGGATTGAAAGAAAATACAAAAAATAACACACTGCACACAAAAGGGCTCCCAGTAGAAACTGTCCCTCCTGGTTTACTGGATAATTCCTTTTCATAGTCAGGGCCAAGAACCTCGATACAGTGAAGGGGTTTGTCAAGAAATCAAACTTGTTCACCTCGACCACCTGTCTGTGAGAACCTTACACAAACAAAAGGAAATGAACTTGGAAAAACATCCTGCCTATCCCTGTCTCCAAGAGAAAGCCAGCTTGAAAATGTGTTTTTTGCTGAGAACTCAATAACACAGCAGCCTGACAAACAGCCCTCCACAAGGACTCAATGATGTTTCAAGTCCACAGTGTGAACAATCTTGAGGAAGTGCCACCTGTGACCATTTAGTGGCTTATCAATGAGCAAACTTACAATTAGCCCATGTGGATGGCAAATTCCTTTAATGTCAGCAATCTGGAGCCAGAAGCAGGTGGATGTCTGAATTCTAGGTCAGCCTGGTCTACATAGCCACTTCCAGGCCAACCAGGGCACATGCTGAGACCCTGTCTCAAAAAGAAAACTGAAATTATTTGAAGATGTTAATGATTTTTCTCCTGGGCCTGGAGTGATGAGAAGAGCCCTGGCTGCTCTGGAGAAGACCAGAACTGATTTCCCAGCACTTGATCTAGCAGTTCACAAGTTCCTGTAATTCCAGCTCCAGGGTTTCCTACTCCCTCTTCTGGGATCCCATGAGAACACACTCCTTGCATACACACAGACACACACAAAAATACATACATATAAAAATGAGTTTTGAAATTGTTTCTCCTACAACATGTCTGGAAAACTGCATTTTTCTGATTTTCAAATGAAAGAAAATGTTAAAAATCCTCGTGATGTGTAGTGGGGAAGATGAAGATAAGGACTCCCAGAAATGTTGACTATCCAAAAAGCTCTTAGACAGCACCATTTGGTTTTAGAAAACAGTTCTTTCTCTTTTTTATTCTGCTTACTTACTATTAGTTATTAATATCCTCATTGAATCAAAACTCAAAGCCTCCAGTTCCCAACATGATGACTGTGGATTGAAAAAACCCGCAAGCGTACAGTCAGCATGGAAGGCTACACAAGGTCTAAGGGTGTGTAGAGATTCTGACATCCCAACGTTTGAGAGTCGCTGACTTGCTGGTCACAGGGCTAAGACTCAAGGATGTGGTGACCAGGACCAGGAGGACATGGATCAAGGAAATGCAGCTTATGTCCAGACATTGATGCCAAGATACATGGTCACAAAACTGGGTCTGAGGTGGGAGAGGAGACCCTAGAGATTTCTTTCCCAGGAGGTCACCTCTCCAAGACCCAACCCACCTGGTCCATGTCACTACCTTTGGGAAATCTCAGAGCAGCCAATCAGCCTCATCCACATCAGGGTTATGAAGTGAAGAGATGCCACTGCTGACTGAGACTCAACTCATCTCGGAGGATGAGGACGCCTGGACCCTGTGCCCTCCTCCTCCTGCTGGTGGCCATGGCCCTGACACAGAATTGCACAGGTACTTGCTGGGCCTGGAGCCAAATGGCCTTTTGGGGAGCAAGGTGCAGCTCTGGGAATCCTCACCTCTGCATCTTCTCCCTCCCATAACTAGACCCTCCCAGCTCCCCCAGCTGGTTGACCCCTGACCCTCTCCTTCAACTCAGGTCCAGAGGGCCTCCTCTACCCCTCTCTGCTCCCTTCCCATCCCACCAACCTGCCCTGGCTCCAGGCAGAAGAGTCAGGGTCTCAGTGCACACCACCCCCAGGTTCTCACTGGCTGCAGATTTTCGACACGCTGATTTATGGACCAGACCTCGGGGAGCCCCGGTTCGTCCGGGTCAGCTACGTGGACACCACACCTTTTGAGGCATTTGACAGCAAGGCAGCAATTGGAAGTATGCAACCCCGGGTTCCTTGGATGGCGCAGGAACCATATAAATACTGGGAGAGAGAGACAGAGGAAGCCTTGCTTGACTCACACTTTAACCGAAAGTATCTTCGATCGATGATGAACTACTACGAGCACAGAAAGAACGGTGAGTGATCCCAGCTCTGAGGTCACATCCCCTACATACCTTCATGGTCTGCTCCACTGAGCTTCACTCTAGTCCCCGGGTGCATGGTTTGGCCATGGGGGAAGGGGGCTCTGGAGACCTTCGACCTGCGAAAGCCACAGACTGTGCCTGGCTAGGGGGTTAGACTGGGACAAAATTCCTGGAGGCTGGGAAGCATCCCAGTGACGGGTAGCTGATGGGGTGGGGAAGAATATCACACTCTACAGGTTGTGAGAGGCTGCAGTGTGGGGAATGATGGGCGCTTCCTCCGCGGTCACTATCGGTTCGCCTACTATGGCTACGATTACATCACACTGAATGAGGACCTGGGCTCCTGGACTGCAGAGGGTGAGGCAGCTCAAACTGTAAGAAAACAATGGAACAATATAAGAAGGGCAGAAGAACTGGGGACTTACCTGCAGGGGCCTTGTGTGGAAATTCTTACTAGATGCCTGGACCTTGGGAAGGAGACATTGCTGCGCTCTGGTAAGAGAGGCACTTGCCAGCTCCTTCTGTTTCTGGGATTGGAGCTCCTGTCACCTGAGGCCTCCTCCTAGGCAGGGAGCAGCTGGAATACTTACACTGTCTTGCATCAAAGGCAAAGAGTGTTCCTCGGTTTCCTGACTCAAAGAGAGGGACTCTCCAGAGGATTCACCCTCTCCCAGGACAGTTCAGTGTGTCAATTAAGCAGCAGCTCCCTTCCATCTCAGAATCATGGCCTCTCTCAGGCCGGTTCACTCTCCCTGCACAGCGACACTGAGTCTGACTGCAGGGTTGCTGAGTCCCTCACCCCCTGTCCAGTCAGATCCAGAAGTCTATCTGCCTAGAGGGAGACCCCGAGTCTCCTGCTCCCTGCTGCCCCATGGCGATTATGAAAGTCAGGATTAGACCATCCAGACCAGGCCTTTAGGCTTCTGACTGGAGTCTGCTCCCCTCCCTGAGGCAGCCCTCCCCTCCTGTCCAGGGATGGTCACACGAGCTCTGCTCACACCCCAGGAGGAATGCAAATGCACGACTGTTCCAATTGTTGCTCTCAGATGCTCCCCAAGCACATGTGAGCCACCAAGTCAGACCTGGAGGGAATGTGACCCTGAGGTGCTGGGCCCTGGGCTTCTACCCTGCTGACATCTCCCTGACCTGGCAGAGGGATGGGAACAACCACACCCAGGAAATGGAGCTGGTGGACACCAGGCCTGCAGGGGATGGAACCTTCCAGAAGTGGGCAGCTGTGGTGGTTCCTTCTGGAGAGGAGCTGAGATACACATGTCATGTGAACCATGAAGCATTACCTGAGCCCCTCACTCTGAGATGGGGTAAGGGCAGGTGTGAGCACAGAGCCTGTTGTCAGGAAACGCCTGAGCAGGATCAGGGTGGAGAGCGAGGGTCAGGGTCCTCACTCTTCCTTCCCTTCCCTCCTCAGAGCCTCCTCAGCCAACTCTCTTCCTCATGGCCATTCTTATTGGTCTGGTTCTTGGAGCTTTCGTGGTGGGAGCTGTAGCGATCTTTCTGCTATCAAAGAAGTAAAGGTAAGGAAGGAAGGTGACCTGAGTTCTTGTCTCCCCAGAGATTTCAAACCCAGGCTCTAAATGTGCCTGCCTCAGCAGAGGAAGGTAGTATGCACACCTGGGCCCTGGGCCTGTGTGCTGACATGAACTCTATTGTAGAGCATAAAGGAAATAATGGACAGGCCCATCACACTGGTTCTGATTCCCCACAGACAGATGCCACAGAGAAGGTCCCTACTGAGAACAGACCTGAGGAGGCCAGTTGGTCCTCTCTATGTAAACCTCCCTCCTGTTTGCTCCTTCCCTGGAGCTGCACTCACAGTTCTAGACACTTCCCTGGGCTTTGGACTGGAGATCCTCCCACTCCCATGCCTTTACTGCTTCCCTGTCTCTCACTGGCTGTGTGCTTCCCACAGGGTGGACAGAGGCATCTATGCTTTGGCTCCCGGTAGATGCATGGGAGTTGGTTCCTGAGACCCTGGCAATAGGGTAGACAGGCACCCATTGTGGGGGCTCTTGGCCCTCTTGCTGTGGGCTCTTAACAGGTCTAGTTTGTTCTGCCAGAGGCAGAGACAGTTCCCAGAGGTCTGCTGCATGTCTGCCAGTAGCATAGGAGGTATTCAGAGAACACATTCCTGAGCTGTGCTGGCTCTCTGTAGTGGGACTGCTTTTAGCATGAAGGCCTGTTCAGTTTCATGGCTTAACAGTCACCAATCAGAATTTGTTCTTCATTATTTCCTTCTATATTGTGAGACACCCACCGTGTGTGACTTCAAAAGCTCCCGACTTTTCTTTCAGTGACTGGCATGGAACTGTTCCAAGTGTCTGTCTCCTGTCAGTGTGACACAGGAAGTGAGTCCAGCCTAGACCTGAGCATGACTCCTCTGCACATGGACCTGTCTTCCCTGACATTCCTGCTGACCTGAAGAGTCAGGCCTGGACGATCTCCACCAGAGACGGACTTTAGTTTCCAATGAGCTACAAACTTATTCTTCCTTCTTGAACATATAAGGATGTGGATATTTTGGCAATTTTGTTTGGTAAATTCTTCCCATGGTTTGCTTAGCGGGTAAAGCCAACCAAAGCAAGTTGAGAAGTTGAAATCCATATTTCAATCTTCTCTTTCCTTTTCCTGGTGCCTGTCTTTCCATTCAACCTCAGCTTAAATCTGTTCACTTCTCTTTCTAATAAACTTGAACTGTGCTTAATAATAGTAATCCTTAAATGTTTTACTTTCTCTAATTGACCTGACCTGCAGTTCTGTCACAGGAGATCCTGAATGGGGAGTGGGAATGAAAAAGGGGAAAAGGGCATGAGAAATGAGGACCAAGACAGTATCTCTGATCAAAGTCTCTGTTTATTTGAATTTTCCATACAACTACATAGGCAGAAGCGGAAGGAATGTAATTGCCTTTGGCAGGGTTACTAAGTGACTAGAAATCACAGGATAGCCCACCAAGATGTGCTTATAATGGTAATTTGGAAAGTTCCTCAGAAGAGTTACTTAGGAAGCCCCGAGGGAGAGGAGGATTTAAGGTGTTTCAGGATGATGATCTTACCGAAATCCCCAGGTCAGCCAGGAATGCACTGTTGTATCAGGGCAGTAGGCCGGTCAAGCCAGATGCCAAAATTCAGGGGACAGCAAGGTGCCAGAGGACCCCTGACATCTAGAGAAGAATCTCGTCTTCACCTAAGTAGAGGCTTCTTGTAAATGTAGCTTTTACTGCCTCAGGTGAAGATGAGAGCCGTAGAGGGGCTGTGCTTTACACAACTTGGGCTGAGCCCCAAGAATTTCCTTCTCTGCTCTAACTCTCACCAGACCTAGGCATGGAAGATTCTACAGTCTAATCTACCAAGCTGACTGGCTCAATCAGGCTTTTCTCTGCCTCTCACTGAGGTGCTGTGCTTGGCCTCCTCCTAGCTTTGGCAATCTGTTCTAATCTTCTGGTGATTTCTCATTCTCTGGCCCGTTCTGTCTTCACCTGTGTGTAGTTTGTTGTCTCTGTAACCTGTCTCTGTAAAACTGTCCTGGTAAGAGGGCGGGGCAAGATGGCGGTGCCGGGAGGACTCTCATTCTGAGCAGCAGCACAGCAGGATCGGCGCAGTGACCAGCAATCAGAACTCTCAGCCATAAAACACAAGTGATTATGTTTCCCAGGTGAGAGGATACCCTACCTGGGGGATTCAATCAGCTTTAACTCACCCGGCTAAACCTTGGAAGAGATTCCAGTTCCACCAGGCGCTTGGTCGCCAGCCCAGAGCCACATGCCAGCGTGATCTGGTCACTGTCCCAGACTGAACTGTGGGCCCACAACATCACAGACTGGATTTTCCAGTTGAGAGATAACCCCATGGAGCAGGAAACGATTGGGACCGACCTTAGGTCACCCAGACATCCTCTGGAAAAGATTCGGGTTCCACGGGCGCCCCAGGAGCCAGCCCGGAGCCAGAGCCAGGGCCAGGGAACTCAGGAACTCAGGCACAGAGCCCAGCCTGCGCGCCTGATTCGCCACCTCAGATAGAACTGTGGGCCCCAGGACACCAGGGCACCAGAGGCTGAGTTTCACTGTCAGGTGCAAACCCACAGGGAGGGAAACGGCTGGTCTGATCTCAAAGCACTTAGCTGATACCACCACCCCAAAAAGGTCTCGGGAAAATTACCCAGTTTAGGCAGATGCCCAGGCTCCCAACAGCCAGAAAGGCGGAGCCATGGGTGGGCATCTGTGCCTGTGGGTTCTACTCGCCACCCCAGACATAACGGCAGTCCCCAAAGCAAAGACTGGGTGTCCCTGGCAGGAGGAAACCCCACAGCGGAGGGGATCATCAGGTCTAACGCTCAGGACACCCAGCACCAAAAGACTTTCTGGATTCACGCAGACTCTAGGCTCTAGCCTTCTACTGCAGGCAGGAGCACTGTGCTCAGCCGCCATTGTTGAGTACCCCTAGGGTACTGGGGCACACAGCTACATCCTCAAACCTACAAAAGCCAGAGAGCCATTACAGCAGCCCTCAGATACTGTGCCAAGGATCAACCAGTTATCCCTAGCTAGACTGACAAAACTGTGGGAATCCCTGGTCAAGAGGGCTGCACCCACAGTGTCCAGACCAGAGCAGTGCCCGCAGCCGATATCCCAGACAGGGACACACAGCTTCTGGTCCAGAGTGAGGCACCCAGCCTTCAGACCAGAGTGGAGCCCTCAGTTACCAGCCTCCAGACCAGAGTGGCGCCCCCAGGCACCAACTCAACCTAGGTGCACATTCTCCAGGCCCAGAGTGGAACACTCAGCCTCTGGCCCACAGACTTGCTGGGCACTCCTCTCACTTTCCCGGACAGAACTGTGTGCCCCAGGATAACAGACTGAGTTTCCCTGTTGGGAGAAAACCCCAAAGCTAGGGAATCAGCAGTTTCTTCAAGAGGACTGTACCTGGAAAACTGTAAAAACAGCAGCAGCTCACTAAATTTATAACGAGAAACCCAGCAGCGGGGCAGCTGTCTTGAGACCTTCTATGGGTAAGAAGAGAGTCCCCCCCCTGCCTAACAAAGACCACAGCTACTACTCAGGGCTAAACACCTGAGGTGAGCAGTGGCAATTCCTAAGAAACACTGGCCATACAGTGACCATACCCAAAAAGCAGAGGAGGACTCCTTCAGAAAAAATCATCTTCCGGCCAAGGTGATTCTCCCTACCTCAGGACTCCAGGAAGCACAGAAACTAACAGCCGACACCTAAAACAGCCCAATGGGTAGAGGTCAGGGTAAAAGCTCAACCAACAAAAGGCAGAGCAATATGGCATCTCCAGAACCCAGCCATCCAGGGGCGAACAGCCCTGGACAACGCAGCATAATAGAAAATCAAGAAGATGACCTTACATCTATGCTGATGAAGAGGATAATAGAGGAAACAAATAAAATATGTAAAGAATTAGAGGAAGATAAAACCAAACAGATCATGGCTATCCATAAAGAAATGGAGGAAGTTAAAGACAAGCAGATTATGGCCATCCATGAAGAAATACGGGAAGATGCAGCCAAACAGTTTGTGGCCTTCAGAGAAGAAATAATTAAATCACTGAAAGAAATAAAAGAAACAGAGTTGAAGGAACTAAAAGAAAAACAGGAAAATACAATCAGACAGGTGAAGGAAGTAAACAAAACAACTCAAGACCTGAAGATAGAACTGGAAAAATTAAAGAAAACACAAATGGAGGAAATAATGGAGAGGAAGAATTTAGGGAAGAAAACAGGAACTACAGAGGTTAGCATAACCAAAAGACTACAAGAGATGGAAGAAAGAATCTCAGGTGTAGAAGATACAATGAAAGAAATCGATGTATCTGTCAAAGAAAATGTTAAATCCAAAAAATTCCTGACACAGACCATCCAAGAAATCCAAGACAATATGAAAAGACAAAACCTAAGAATAATAGGTATAGAGGAAAAAGAAGACTCTCTTCTCCATGGCCCAGAAAATATTTTCAACAAAATCATTGAAGAAAATTTCCCCAAGTTAAAGGAGAAGCCAATAAGAATACATGAGGCCTACAGAACACCCAACAAATTTGACCAGAAAAGAAAATCTTCTCTCCACATAATAATCAAACAGTAAGTATACAGAACAAAGAAAAAATACTAAAAGCTGCAAGGGAAAAAGGCCAAGTAACATATAATGGCAAACCCATTAGAATCACACCTGACTTCTCAACAGAGAATATGAAAGCCAGAAGGGCCTGGACAGATATCATACAGACCCTAAGAGAATACAGATGTCAGCCCAGGCTACTATACCCTGCAAAACTCTCAGACCTCATAGACGGAGAAAAGAAGATATTCAATGACAAAAACAAATTTCAACAATACCTACACACAAATCCAGCATTACAGAAGACACTGGAAGGGAAAATACAACCCAAGAAAATTAGCTTCTGTCAAGAAATAATTAACCTTACTACAGTAAAACAAAAAGCAACCAAGCACACAACCTTATGACCACAGCCAACATCAAAATCAAAGGATCTAACAGCCACTGGTCATTAATCTCTCTCAACATCAATGGACTCAACTCTCCAGTAAAAAGACACAGATTAACAGAATGGATACGTAAACAAAACCCAGCAATCTGTTGCATATAAGAAACACACCTAAGGTACAAAGATAGACATTACCTGAGGGTAAAAGGTTGGAAGACGACTTTCCAAGCAAATGGACCCAAGAAACAAGCAGGAGTAGCCATTCTAACATCTGATAAAATAGACTTTCAACCAAAATTAATAAAAAGAGATGGGGAAAGACATTTCATACTCATCAAGGGACAATTCCACCAGGAAGACATCACAATCCTGAACATCTATGCCCCAAATACAAGAGCACCCACATTTGTTAAAGAAACATTGATAAAATTTAAACCACATATAGATAACCACACATTAATAGTGGGAGACTTCAACACCCCACTCTCAACAAAGGACAGGTCAACAAAACAGAAATTAAACAAAGAAACAATAACTCTGACAGAGATCATGAATCAAATGGACCTCACAGACACTTACAGAACTTTACACCCAAACACAAAAGAATTTACCTTCTTCTCAGCACCTCATGGAACCTTCTCCAAAATAGACCATATAGTTGGTCACAAAGCAAGCCTCAACAGATACAAGAAGATTGAAATCATCCCTTGTATCTTGTCTGATCACCATGGAATAAAGCTGGACCTCAACAACAACAAAAATAACAAAAAGCCTACACACACCTGAAAACTGAACAACTTGTTACTAAATAACAGCTGGGTCAGGGAAGAAATAAAGAAAGAAATTAAAGTCTTTCTAGAAATCAATGAAAATGAAGACACAACATTCCCAAACTTGTGGGATACAATGAAAGCAGTGCTAAGAGGAAAGTTCATAGCACTAAGTGCCTTCAAGAAGAAATTCGAGACAGCTCATGCAAGCACCCTAATGGCTCACTTAAAAACCCTAGAAAAAGAAGAAGCAGACACACCAAGAAGGAGTAGATGGCTGGAAATAATCAAACTCAGGGCTGAAATCAATCAATTGGAAACAAATAAAACAATTCAAAGAATCAATGAAACCAAGAGCTGGTTCTTTGAGAAAATCAACAAGATCGACAAACCCTTAGCCAGGCTAACTAAAAGGCAGAGAGACACCACCCAAATCAACAAAATCAGAAATGAAAAGGGGGACATAACTACAGACACTGAGGAAGTCCAAACAATCATTAGGACTTACTTCAAAAGTCTATATGCCACAAAATTTGAAAATCTAAATGAAATGGACAATTTTCTTGATCGATTTGACTTACCAAAGCTGAATCAGGACCAGATAAATCAATTAAATAGTCCTATATCCCCCAAAGAAATAGAAGCGGTCATCAAAAGTCTCCCATCCAAAAAAAAGCCCAGGACTAGATGGCTTCAGCGCAGAATTCTACCAGACCTTTAAAGAAGAGCTAACTCCAATTCTCTTCAAACTATTCCACAAAATAGAAACAGAAGGAACATTACCAAACTCATTCTATGAAGCCACAGTCACCTTGGTACCTAAACCTCACAAAGACTCAAGAAAGAAAGAGAATTTCAGGCCAATCTCCCTTATGAACATTGATGCAAAGATACTTAACAAAATACTTGCAAACCAAATACAAGAACACATCAAAGATATTATCCACTATGACCAAGTAGGCTTCATCCCAGGTATGCAGGGATGGTTCAATATAAGGAAATCCATCAATGTGATCCACCATATTAACAAACTGAAAGAAAAAACCACATGATAATCTCCCTAGATGCTGAAAAAGCATTTGACAAAATCCAACATCCATTCATGTTTAAAGTATTGGAGAGATTAGGGATACAAGGCATATATCTAAACATAGTAAAGGCGATATACAGCAAGCCTATAGCTAACATCAAACTGAATGGAGAGAAGCTTAAAGCAATCCCACTGAAATCAGGGACAAGACAAGGCTGCCCACTCTCTCCATATCTCTTCAACATAGTGCTGGAAGTCCTTGCTAGAGCAATAAGACAGTTGAAGGAGATCAAGGGATACAGATTGGAAAGGAAAAAGTCAAATTATCACTATTTGCAGATGATATGATAGTATACATGAGTGACCCCAAAAACTCTACCAGGGAACTCCTACAGCTGATAAACACCTTCAGCAAAATGGCCAGATAAAAAATTAACTCAAAAAAAAAAAATCAGTAGCACTCCTGTATACAAAAGACATAAGGGCTGAGAAAGAAATTAGAGAAACAACACCCTTCACAATAGCCACAAATGACATAAAGTACCTTGGTGTAACCCTAACCAAGCAAATCAAAGACTTGTATGAAAAAAAATTTCAAGTCTCTGAAGAAAGAATTAGAAGAAGATATGAGAAGATGCTCATGGCTTGGCAGGATAAACATAGTAAAAATGGCCATCTTACCAAAAGCAATCTACAGATTTAATGCAATTCCCATCAAATTGCCAACACAATTCTTTACAGACCTGGAAAGAAAAATTCTCAACTTCGTATGAAATAACAAGAAACCCAGAATTGCTAAAACAATCCTCTACAATAAAAGATCTTCTGGAGGTATCTCCATCCCTGATCTCAAGCTGTACTATAGAGCAACAGTTATAAAAACTGCATGGTACTGGTATAGAAACAGAATGTTGGATCAATGGAACTGAACAGAAGACCCAGAAATAAACCCACACACTTATGGACACCTGATTTTTTACAAAGATGCCAAAACCATACAATGGAAAAAAGATAGCATCTTCAACAAATGGTGCTGGTCCGACTGGATGTCTACATGTAGAGAAATGAAAATAGATCCATACTTATCACCCTGCACAAAACTGAAGTCCAAGTGGATCAAAGACCTCAACATAAAACTAGACACATTAAATCGGTTAGAAGAAGAGGTGGGGAAAAGCTTCTGTAAAGCAAAGGACACCGTCATCAAAACAAAGCGACCACCTACAGATTGGGAAAGAATCTTCACCAACCCTTTATCTGACAGAGGACTCATATCCAGTATATATAAAGAACTAAAGAAGCTGAAAAGCAGCAAACCAAGTAATCCACTTAAAAAATGGGGAACAGAGCTAAACAGAGAATTCTCTGTAGAGGAATACCGAATGGCAGAGAAGCACTTAAAGAAATGCTCAACCTCACTAGCCATTAGGGAAATGCAAATCAAAACAACCCTGAGATTTCACCTTACACCCATGAGAATGGCCAGGATCAAAAACTCAAGTGACAACACATGCTGGAGAGGTTGTGGAGAAAGGGGAACCCTTCTCCACTGCTGGTGGGAATGTAAACTTGTACAACCACTCTGGAAATCAATCTGGCGCTTTCTCAGACAACTAGGAATAGCGCTTCCTCAAGATCCAGCCATACCACTACTGGGCATATATCCAAAAGAGGCTCAAGTACACAAAAAGGACATTTGCTCAACCATGTTTGTAGCAGCTTTATTTGTAATAGCCAGAAGCTGGAAACAACCCAGATGCCCCTCAACTGAAGAATGGATGCAGAAATTGTGGTACATCTACACAATGGAATATTACTCAGCAATGAAAAATAAGGAAATCATGAAATTTGCAGATAAATGGTGGGATCTGGAAAGGATCATCCTGAGTGAGTTGTCCCAGAAGCAAAAAGACACACATGGTATATACTCACTCATATAGACATACAACATAGGACAAACCCACTAAAACCTGTGCATCTAAAGAAACTAAGCAAGAGAGAGGACCCTAACTAAAACGTCCAATCCCCATCCAGAAAGGCAAAGAGGATGGACATCAGAAGAAGAAGAAAACAGGAAACAACCTAGGAACCTGCTACAGAGGGCCTCGGAAAGCCAGAAGAAGAAAACAGGAAACAACCTAGGAACCTGCCACAGAGGGCCTCTGAAAGCCTCTGCCATGCAGACTGTCAAAGTAGATGCTGAGCCTGATGGCCAACTGTTGGGCAGAGTGAATGGAATTTTATGTAAGAAG
The DNA here is from genome assembly GCF_030254825.1 of Meriones unguiculatus. NCBI lineage: Eukaryota > Metazoa > Chordata > Mammalia > Rodentia > Muridae > Meriones > Meriones unguiculatus. The sequence goes on from NC_083363.1 coordinate 843,019, forward strand.
TGGGAAATAGTAAGAGCTGGAGAGGACAGGAACTCCACAAGGAGAGCAACAGAACAAGAAAATTTGAACACAGGGAACTTCCCAGAGACTCATACTCCAACCAAGGACTATTCATGGAGATATCCTAGAACCCTGATAATGCAGCCACTTCTGATGAGAACTGATAGACTAAGATCAGAAAGAAGAGGAGGAGGACCTCCCCTATCAGTGGACTTGGGGAGGGGCAATGCATGCAGAAAAGGGGGGGGGTGGGACCGGAAGGGGAGGAGGGTGGGGCTTATAGGGGGATACAAAATGAATAAAGTGTAATTAATACAAGTTAAATAAAAAATTAAAAAAAAAACTGTTCTGGTAAAACTGTGACACACAGACACACATCACCCTCCACACCTCACCTAACATTTCTGTGTCACTGCCCTTAAGTAGACTCTCCTGCTCTGCTGTTCTTGTGTGTGCTGGGCAAACCTCGTCTCTGACTCATTCTGTCAGATCTTTCTCTGATCTGTCACTTTGTCTGCCCCTCAATTAAACATCACTTGCAAACATGGCTGCTGCCTCTACAAAGTAACCTTGCCTTGCCTACTACCCTTAGGGTTACAGGCGTGCAATAAGGACAGGTCTGCATTCCAGCCAGATCATGTCTTTGGGTGTGATCCTTGCCAGAGCAGCCATGCTGCTGGATGGTAGTTCCTCTACCATCTGGATGGTAGTTTCTGAACAGAGCTCCTTGGCTGCCACACATTCAGCATGGCGATGTCTCTACCCTGCATGAAGCTGTGACTGCCATCATTCCTGTGGCCAAGAGGACGCTCTGAAGCCATAGTGGCCAGTTTCTGTGACTGCCACTGAGCTGCTCTTTGGTTTTGCATGTTACCTACATTCTTTCACTATCCAAAGGACACATAGTGGTTCCTTTATTTTATTTTATGGGTGTTTTATCTCCATATGCCTGTCTGTGTACCCCTGGCACACCCAGTGCCCATGGGTGCCCTACACCTGGGGTCACAGACAGCTGTGAACTATCATGGGGACATTAGGAACCAAACACAGGTCCTCTGTATAACAGTGATCTTAGCTGCTGAGTCTTCTGCACAGCCCCACACCCCACAAAGTGTTTAATGACGAATTCTGTGCCACAGATCCCCTTAGAGCCATCGCACCCCATTCTCAGGTCCGGAGGAACAATGCGATGATTTCCAGGAAGACATGCACTGGTGTCCTAAAGTCATTCCTTCTGCCTCAGAAGACCTTCCTGAGACCAAACTGGCATGAACTGACTGTGAAGTGACACCCAGAGGAGATGACTTTGCTAGAACATTCTGGAGAACACTCTGGATTCAAAGTACAGTAAGAATCCCTGATTCTTGAACTGAAGGGATGTTTCAGTGATTCGGAACACTGACTGTTCTTCTATAGGACGGGGTTCAGTTCCCAGAAGCCACATGCTCTTAGAACCACGTGTAACTCCAGTCTCAGGGGATCCAATGACCTCTCCAGATCCCCTTGGGCAAAGATATACATGCAGGTAAAACATCTATATACATAGAATGAAAGATTTTTCTCAAAGAAAATTCTGATTCTATGCATGATATGTCCCGATGTCTTAATTCTTCTCAACTTGTAGTTCATTTAATGTATATGAATATTTTCCTGCATGTATATCTGCTTTTTATGTAAGTGCCTGTGCCCCAAGTTCAGAAGAGACCATTAGATTCTCTGTGAGCCTCCATGTGGGTGCTCTGTGTCCCTCTGTGTATGTGTGAGATGGAGGGGGAGGGAGAGAGGTGGGGATGACTGTTTATGCATTTGAGAGACACTCAGGGATCCCAGAAGAGGGCAGTGGAGCCCTGGGAGTTGGCATTTCAGACCAGGTGACCTGCCTTATATGCCTGCTGGGTCTAGAGGCAGGCCCTCAGGAGCTGCTTTTCACCACTGGACAATCGCTCTGACTCTCTGTGTTAGGACTGGTCTCTCTCGACTATACAGCCATAAATTGTCTGAATTAGCCTGAGTAGTTTTCTGCGAATTCCCAAGAGGAGTGAGAGGCACATTGGTTGGAAGAGAAAGATTAGCTTCAGGGAACTAGGAATCTCCACCACCTGCCTCCTCACCCAGACCCTTAGGCCAAGAATCCTGGGAGCAGTGCAAGTGTCTGGTACAAGCGCATACAAGCAGATCCCTACCATCCTGGTCTGTTCACAACCCCTGCCGAGTCTCAGCACGGGGCCAGTAAGTGCGCAGGCTTCACTCATTTCATGTGACAATGTCCACACACACTTAGAGTTTGTGAGCAGCTCAATGGTAAATATTCTCATGTGGGTTTTGGCAGTTCATCCCGAATGTGTTAGGAACTCAGAGTTTTGAGACGTTTACTTCACTGAAGATAATATCAGGTAACACTGACCCGAGGTCAAACCTGGGAATCAGGGACCCTCGGGTCATTATGATGGATATTCTGGGTTGTCAAATGAACCACATCAGAAATTAACTGTCCCCAAGAGGACTGGGGCCACTTGAGTGTTTTTCTTAATAAATTCTTGAAGTGGGAGGACCCACTTTTTGACTTAACTCTTTATTGATTCTTTGTAAACTGCACATCATGCAGCCCAGTCCCACCTTCCCTGTCTCTTTGCCTGACCTCTGCCCTTCCAACATCCCCTCAAAAGGAAAAAGAAAAAACAAATCCTACATGAAAGCTGTAGTATGTCACAGTGTGTGCTGGGATAAAGACCCCTCTCCCAAAAGTGAGCCCCTTATCCGTTGTCCAGTGCAAAGTGGTCAGCCCTGAAACCACACACACACAAACAACTAACAGGACTCAGCATGTTTCATTCATATATTTGTGTATATTTACACACACACACACACACACACACACAAACATACATATGTCACAAGAAGAGTGGGAGAAAAAGAAGCTATTTCTTGAGAAGGGAGCCTTGCAGGAGATTGACAGGGGGAAACTGGAAGGGTAGAGATAGAAAGGGGGTGATGAGTTCTATTTCAATTATAAACCTACATAAAATAACAAGGTGGGAAGGCTGGCCTGTTTAAATACAAAAGAGAATAGCTCTTCTAGTGAGTTGAAGGTAAGAGTTTCACAGTCACTGTGAGGAGGGCTAAAAGGTGTCAGGTGGGGCTGGAGAGCTGGCTCAGCTGGTTCAGAGTCCTGGCAGCTCTCCAGACAACTGTGGTCCAAGTCCCAGCACCTACGTGGTAGCTCACCACCTTGTGGGCATCTCTGGACAAAGCACCCAGACCCTGAGTGTGCAGGAGAGGTCATAGCACCAGTGTACAGAAGCAGGATAGCTCCTGCAAGGCCTCTGTCTCTGTCCAGTTTGCATTCCCAGTTTATACTCTAAAAGAAGGTGTGGCTGGGAAGCAATTGAGATTCTACAGAGCATGTGTGGCAGTCAGCAGGTTGTTAGGGCCAGAGACCCACCGTTTCAGCTGTTTCTCCAGGTCATTCTGTTCCAGGTAGCAAGAGACAAAATGCTTAGGAACGGGTAATGCTTGAAGCAAACTACTAAATAAATCAATGTATCAGTGTCTCATAATTGGTCTTTTTAACCTAGTTTTCCCCAAGGACAGTCTGAAAGTCCATTTCCAGGATCTCCATTGCCATCTTCTGGCCACCATCGGCACTGCATGAACATGGTGCATGGATGTGCAAGCAGGCAAAATATCCAGACACAGGCGCGCACACACACACATAACATACAACATAAAAACAAAAAAAATTTAAAAGTTGTCAGGCGCTTACTAAGGCTTCTCCTGGGGTCTCATGAAAGACAGGTATTTAATTCATCCTATGAGCTATAGAATGAGTTGTGGTACAAAACGAAAGCTTATAGGTTACAAACAAGGGCAAGGGGCTGAGATGTAGTTCACTTTGTACAGTGTTTGTTCAATATGCAGAAAGTCCTGGATTTGATCCCCAGAGAGCACAAACCAGCTGTGGGATCATGTCTATAATCCTAGCAATCAGGACTTGACTGTTATGTAGTGAGTTTGGGAGACACAGAAACTGTCTCATTTAAACCAAACCGAGTGATTGGAGTTGAGATAAGTCAGTGATTAAGGGCACTTGGTAATCTTCCAGATTTGTATGAGAGCCAGCAAGATTCCCAAAGGTTGCTATGCCATCTTAGATCCTAGTGTACAGATCTGCAAAAATCTTGAATAATGTTTGAATGAAAAAAATTCTTTAGGAGATTAATAATGAAATTTTAGCTAATTTATACTGACACTGAAATTGGCATTCAGGAGAATGGTTGCTTTCAGAAAAATTAGTGGCTTTTCTTATTGATACTACAAACTACATGATGAGAACAACCTATGATAAAAGGTTTATTTTGGCTCACAGTTGGAAGGAACGACCTGACCTGTCATGCAGAGGAGGGAGGATGAGAAGCAGCTCCATGTGACAGGCAGCAGGATCAAGGCTGCTTGCTCCCACCTCAGCAGCTCAGGACACTGAGAACAGGAATGCAGTGCTCACCAGGCTTTTCCTTTGTTCCCTTCTAGTCAGTCCGGGGCCACAGCCTATGGTGATGGTGCCACCTTCCTTTAGTTAAAGCTCTCTGCAGATGCCCTTGAAGACATGCCCAACAGTGAGTCTCTTAGCTAACTCTAAATCCTCTCCAATTGACCATGGAGATCAACCACGAGTTAGTCTTTGAGAAGCAAGAGGAGCTGTGACTTCTGCCTCACTAAGAGGGAATTACAAGGACCTCAAGGTAGCTCTGCTTTGGTAGAGTTCAATCAACACCTGCTCAGAGCAGCCCACTCCAGAGTGGAAGCTCAGGAGGGCATCTGAGAAAGCTGCTGTGTGCTGGTGTTGCTGTGAACTGCAGACCCTGGGTGATGCAGCTGGCTCTGGGGCCATGGGAGCAGATGCTGGAAAACCAGGGCACACACTGCAGGAAGCTGATGCAGAAAGCTTAAGCTTTCCCTTCATGGTGCTCTACTGCCCTCTGCTGGCAACGCTGCAGAATCAGCTGGCAAAGACTCTAACTGAGGGCTCAAGATCATTCTTGTAGCTGAGATGTAGTACATCATTTCTCACACAATGGCAACAGTTCCTGAACATTCTAGCAAACTAAACATGGGAGGGAGAGCACAAACATTGCAGTGCTTAGCAAGTACTTTTTTTTTGTTTTGCAATCAGACTGTAAAAGAGACATTCACACATTTCAAGGATTGTTTAAATTCTGACATCCAGATTTAAGGACATGAACATATGACAACTTTCAATACTGTTAAGACTACATCTCACAATATCCTAGAGTACCAACATTAAATTATGATTACTTTGGAACAGAAGTCAAATGATTTAGAAGAAGCTTCCAACAAGCATAAGCAGCAACTCTGACATGCAGTTACTTCTGATGTGCACGTGACCAGTGAAGATCTTGGTTTCTTTTTGTTTCTTTTTTCTTTTTTATATTAATTACAGTTTGTTCACTGCAGCCTCGTCCCTAATTCCCTCCCAATCTCTCCTCCCTTCCTCATCTCTTCCCATTCCCCTCTCCAAGTCCACTGATAGAGGAGATCCTCCTCCCCTTCCATCTGACCCTAGACTATCAGGTCTCATCAGGACTGGATGCATTGTCTCCTCTGTGGCCTGGCAAGGCTGCTCCCCACTCAGGGAAAGGTGATCAAAGAACCAGCCACTGAGTTCATGTCAGAGACAGTCTCTGTTACCCTTACTAGGGAACACACTTGGACACTGAGCTGCCATGGGCTACATCTGTTCAGGGGTTCTAGGTTCTCTCCATGCATGGTCCTTGGTTGGAGTATCAGTCTCACAAAAGAACCTTGTGCCTAGATATTTTGGTTTTGTTGCTCTCCTTGTGGAGCTCCTGTCTCCTTTAGGTATTTCTACCTCCCCCTTCTTTCATAAGATTCCCTGCACTCTGCCAAAGTTTAGCTATGAGTCTCACAATGTGCTTTAAAAACCCAGTTGCATTGGGAAAAAAAGTTTTTGTTTTAATCCCAGGGGTGGGATATGGGACTGCTTCAGATTGTCCAACTTGCTAACTATCATTTGTTTCTTACTCTGGCAGGGGGTGGATTTTGCCAGCTGAGGACAGTTTACCTTTGGAAAGCGGGGGACTCTTGAGAAGGGATTTAGATGCCAGAACCCCAGTGGAAGTGGCTGCAGCTCCCCTTCTGCTCCCCATGCAGCTGCCTCTGCTGCTGCCCCTGCTGCTGCTGGCTTCTGGGGATGATTTTGCTGGGTGTTGTTTGTTGCTGTTTGCAGGACAGCTGTTTGCTGGTTGGAGATATCCTGCTGAAGAAGATCTAATTTGCCCCAAGGAACTCAACAGCCCTAATAAGCATCAAGTGATCTAACAAGATTGACACCCCTTTCCCCTCTATCTCTCTTTCTCTTCCACCTAGTGTTGGGAGGTTAAAGCTATAGAGGTGATAGAGGGAGAGAAGAAAAATAACCCAATAAAGCAAAGTCCCAGCTTCACAAGTCTTTTCACTTTCTGGGAATTACCGAACAAGGGTTTTTCAAGCTGAGATGGATGAGAAGTGTCCATCTCTCTCATGACATGGGGCAGGGGTTGAGCATGGTTAAAGCACTGATAAACGCTGAAATCAGGGTTAACATTAGTGAGTTCCATACGTCCCTATCCTGAGCACTCTTTCTTGTTAGTTTTCCCGGAATAATCAAGACACTGAGAGTGGGGAAATGTGACTACCTAATCAGCAGAGATTGGACTCCCCTTTGCTGTTGGAGGCACCTGGAGCAAAGTGATTGTTCTAGCTGGTGTGATAAAACACTTTAACAAAAAGCAACGTGGACATTCCACTCCTAAGGCTCAGGAAGCATTTTGGAAGGGAGAAGGGGTGGAAAGATTGTAAGAGACAAGATGTTTGCTGTGATTTTGTGTCTCTTAGGAACATCAGAAGCTGTACCCATAAACTGCCACCACATACTCCCCAAACGTGAGCTGAGTAAGGACAATACCTGGAGACATTCCAAAGTGAACAGACAAAAGTCCACAGGGTCTCAACCCTTCACTAAGAACTGCAGATACCTAAGGAGCTGGGAGTGGGAGGAACGGTCTTCCTCAGAGAAGAGCCCATCAATTCATTATCCAACACCACACGGTTGTCCTTGACAAACATACATACAAGTAATGTTACACAGACTGAGCAGGTTATATTTAGGGGTGTGAGTGTGTGTATGTATGTGTGTGTGTGTGTGCTCTTGTGTGTATGCACAAAATAACAGTTATTTTAAAAAACACGAATTTGCAAGAGAACAAGGGCAACTGTAAGAGAGGATAGACGGGGGAAAGGGAAGAGAGAAGTGTAATTACAATCCCAAAAATTAAAGAAAAAATTTTAAAGCAATTTGGGAGATAAACATGATTGTTTCAGCTTACATTTTTGTAGCTCTCATCCATCATTATGAGGAAGTCAAGGAACTTGAAAGGACTGGTGCCATCGAGAAGAAAGCATCCATCCAGGGGAACAGGTAGGGGAACGGCAGATCTTCTCCTCCCTCTCAGCTCCCCCAAAGCCAATTCCCTAGTCACATCCCCAGCTCTGCAGCCAAGCTGCTATGGCCTCTCCTTCTTCTCTGCCCCTTCTCAGTGAATCACAGAGGACTTACCCTCCAAACTGCTTTCTCCCCAACGCATAGCTTTATCCCTGTCCCCACCTCCAACAGACCTCCCTGGGAACCTGCAGGCCACTTTGACCAGGGAAGCAGGTGGGCTAGCTGCAGATCTCCACCTCTCCCTCCATTCCTCCAGGTGCAACCCTCCATCCTCATCTCCACCTCTGCAGCAGACCTTCTGCTCCAGCCTCTCCTCACTCTCTGCACCTGTTACCAGAGGACTAAGCAGATCCTGATGGAACACCCTCCTCTCCTCCTCCTGTGGACCTCCTCAGCTCCCATCCTCCTAGCCTTTCCCCATTGCTAAGTGTCAGCTCCCAGTACTTAGAAATACACTTTACCTGGATCTCCCAGTACCACACCAATCAGGATCCCAGAAGAATTTCCTACCAGGCAACAGACTGCCACCATGCTCTCCTAAGAAAGAGAAATGGTAACAGAATCCAAATAACAAAACACCCACCCAACAAAGACAAGACCAGATAGCAGCACCTAGAATAGAACCTTTCCAAACCCAGATGCCTGGACGCCAGCATAAAAACACAATCAACAGCAGCCAGGTAATGTGACTCCACTAGAGCCCAGAGACCCCAGCACAGCAGGCACTGAGTATTGCAACATAGCTGAAGCACAAGAAAAAGACGTTAAAATGTCTTTATTAATATGATAGAGGTCCTGAAGGAGGAAATTAATGAAAATCCCTTAAAGAAATATATGAAACTCCCAACAGTGGGAGGAAATGAATAAAGCAGTCCAAGGCCTGAAAGTGGACACAGAATTAATAAAGAAACCCCAAACTGAGGGAATTCTGGAAGGGAAGATTTAGGAATGCTAACAGGAACCTCAGAGGCAAGCCTCACCAACAGAATTCCAAGAGATGGAAGGAGAAGCTAAGGGGTTGTCAATAAAGTCACAGAAGAAATGAATACCTCAGGAAAGAGATCTTTAAATTGAAAAAGACCCTGGCACAAACAATCAGGAAATCTGGGGTAATATGAAAAGACAAAAAAATCTAAGAAGAAAAAAAAAAAAAATAGAAGAAACACAGTTCTACCTGGGAAACCCCTTTAATCCCATCACTGGGAAGGCAGAGGCAGGTGGATCTCTGAGTTTGAACTCAGCCTGGCTTACAGAGTTAGTTCTTGGAGAGGAAAGGCTACACAGAGGAATCATATCTCAAGAAACCAAAACCAAACCACACAAAAACCAAACAAACCTAAACTAAAACAAAACACAGGCCAGACACATATTTCTAACAAAATCACAGAAGAAAATTTTCCTAACATAAAGAAGGCGATGCATATAAAAATACAAACAGCTGACAGAGCACCAAATAGACTGGACAAGGAAAGAAAGTCCCCTCCTTCCATAGTGAACATGTGGAGAGCCGCTCTTTGTCAGGATGCTTTATCATTGAGCTCCCAGTGAAAAATACGCTTTCACCCGGGCCTTCACCTGGAGACAGGGATAGACAGGACGTGTTGCCAAGTTCACTTCCTTTTGTTTGTGTGAGGATCACAGACAGGTGATCGAGGTAAACAAGTTTCATTCTTCCTGAGCACTGCAATGTTTGTGCTCTCCCTCCCATGTTTCGTTTGCTAGAAGGTTCAGGAACTGTTACCATTGTGTGAGAAATGATGTACTACATCTCAGCTACAAGAATGGTCCTGAGCCCTTAGTTAGAGTCTTTGCCAGCTGATCCTGAAGCTTTGCCAGCAGAGGGCAGTAGAGCACCATGAAGGGAAAGCTTAAGCTTTCTGCATCAGCTTCCTGCAGTGTGTGCCCTGGTTTTCCAGCATCTGCTCCCATGGCCCCAGAGCCAGCTGCATCACCCAGGGTCTGCAGTTCACAGCAACACCAGCACACAGCAGCTTTCTCAGATGCCCTCCTGAGCTTCCACTCTGGAGTGGGCTGCTCTGAGCAGGTGTTGATTGAACTCTACCAAAGCAGAGCTACCTTGAGGTCCTTGTAATTCCCTCTTAGTGAGGCAGAAGTCACAGCTCCTCTTGTTTCTCAAAGACTAACTCGTGGTTGATCTCCATGGTCAATTGGAGAGGATTTAGAGTTAGCTAAGAGACTCACTGTTGGGCATGTCTTCAAGGGCATCTGCAGAGAGCTTTAACTAAAGGAAGGTGGCACTGCAAAACCTGCACTCCCGGTGCAGGGTCCGTACCGCTCCCTCCCCCAAAGAGACTCACAGACCGCGGTTCGATGCAAAAGCAAGAGGCAGTTTATTCCGATCGCGATGGGGGTCGTCCCTTCAAAGCAGGAGACGACCCCGAGCATACAAAGCACAGAGTTTTTATTCCTAAAAAATCAGGCCTTTACATTGATTAGTCAGCAGAAAAGATAGCAGTAATGCGGCTGGCAGCTGTAGCGGGGAGCTCACAGCTCCAAGGACAGTCCTCCCCTCTTTTCCCATCTCTCGGTTCTGTAGCGGCCGCTTACAGCTTCAAGGACAGTCCTCCCCTAAATCGCCTGACTTGTTCTTCTTTCTTAGCTGGCCCTTATTTAAGGTCCAGTTGTTTTTCTTTCTAATTTGGGATAGTCCCGTTTCTCATTCCCCCCTTTTTCTTTGGCATAATTTTAACCCTAAAATTAGAGGCTAGATTCAGTCTGCATCTCTAATTGCTGATACTGCTGTCGAAGCATAAGGACCTGAATGGTACTGATCTGTTCTCTCACGAAATTAACTAGCTTGTTAAGAATGCAGGGGCCAAGAGTTACAATCAGGAGAAGAATTAGCAAAGGGCCTAGCAAGGTGGAGATTAAAGTGGTCATCCATGGAGAGGAATTAAACCATCCTTTAAACCATCCTAGGCTTTGGGCTCATTCTCGCTTTTTCTTTTTTAAGCTCTCTTTGACCTTATCTAGGGTCTCAGTGACAACTCTAGTATGGTCGACATAGAAACAGCATTCTTCTTTTAGGGCCGCGCATAAACCTCCTTGTTGCAAAAACAATAAATCTAAGCCCCTTCTGTTTTGTAACACCATCTCTGATAATGACTGTAAGGAATCTTTGAGCTCTCTAATTGTGCTTTTTAATCTTTCTATGTCCTCATCAACAGCTGCCCTAAGCTCATTTAACCCGCTATGTCAGAGGGCTATAGCCGACCCTCCAGCTGCTGTCCCTACTGCTCCTAGCCCGACCCCAAGCATTATGGCTAAGGAAATTCCCAGGTCTCTTTTTGATTCCCAGGTCTCTTTTTGTTCGTATCAGCGGTTCCCCCACAGAGTCCCAGTATTGGAAGGGCTCTTCATACGGGTGATAGGTGACTCGGGGGATTACCTGGACCAGGACACAGTAGTCAGATGAATTGACAAGCACCTGAGTACTGACACAAGTAGTAATCCCTGTCGCACAGGCCCACCATCCATCGATTGGTGGTATGAGGTACCCAGACAGACCTGCAACATCATAGGTTTGGTTGCATAAAAACTGATGACTGGGGGGGGACTTTACCTACACAGAGTCCTTGCCCTGAAATGGCAGACAGGGAAAGTCTGGCCTCCCTTTGCATCCAACGGCAGGCTGTTGCCTCTTGGGAGGTACTTATCTCATCTGTAAAGGCAATTTCTTCATAATATGGGGGAGCAATTCCAAAGCATAACCAACAAGACTCAGTAACCTTGGGGTTGGTGTTATTTAGGGCCTGAAAGGCCCCCTGTGCTAGGGAAGTAATGTATGGTCCAGGAGGCTTAGGGGAAGAAGAATCTTTACCCATTTTTGAGTTAGGAGTCAGTGAGGGGGTTGCTGGACATGGGGCTATAGTCTGGGGGTCCAATTTCACTGGGGGAACCAGGTGAGGGCCAGCTTTATTTGGCCCTACTTCAGCAGATGGGGCTGTTATTTTTAATTTGATGGTGAAAAGTAACCCATCATCATATCTTTCCTTATATATTTGTAGGCCCCAAGTGAACCCCGTCACCCAGTTAGTTGAAATCTGTTTTCCAGCGTCTGTGAACCGGATTAGCAGGGGGTGGCACCAGGTGGTACATATTGGCTGATTAGTCCACCTATTGTTTGGTCCCCGGTCTGGGGGCTGGGCATGACTGTAATTAGCTTTAACAACAATATAATCCCAACTGGAGGTAGGCTTCCAGTAAGTATCACCAGTGGTTTCACACCCCCAATTTTTGCAGTAGAAGTCATTTCTCCCCCCACATTTGTTTACCATTTTAGGTTGCTGGTGGGGTCCTGGACATACATAAAAGGTTAGGACTCGCAGCATACTGCGGTGGTTGGTGGTCCCGCAGCCCCCCCAGGGATCTAAGCCCCTTTTCTCACTAAAAGACCCATGTCTATGGTCCCCAGGAACCACGTTGGGGTCTAGGTGGCTTTGCAAATCCCAGTTAGCAGGTGCTCCTAGAGCCACTTTACAAAGGTCAGGGTACAAGTCCGGCCACCATGTGAAGGGTGGGGCTATCTTTGAAACAGACCAAATTATAATATGTCTCTGCTTAGTTACTTCCCAAGTCAAAAGTTTGGGCTAGTGAGGACTGGAGCCCAAACAAGTATTGTAAGTGCTTAACAGAGCCAAAAGCACCAGCAGTTTGTGGATATCACTCACGGCTAACATTTTTAACAAGCTTAAGTTTTAAGGGATTGTCACTGGGCTGGATTTTCCAGTCAGAAGTGGAGTCCTCTGGAGCGGGTTTGACATGTGATGTGTGGATCCAAGCAGCGATGCCTTCTACCTTCACAGCCGTTGGGGTGGTGAGCAGGATGCAGTAAGGACCTTTCCACCGGGTTCCAAATTCTGACTACAGTGTCACCGTACATAAACCAAGTCTCCAACTTGGAACTGATGTGGCACCTCTAAGGATCCTGGCGCATATGCACTGCCAACCTTGTTCCAGATTTCTTTTTGAATAAGCTGCAGTCCCTTTAACCTGGACAACAAGTCAGAGTTACCACTAGTTATGTCAAGAGGGTCTCCAAAGAGAGTCAAGGGAGCAGGAACTCCATACAATAGTTCAAAAGGCGTGAGATTTAACAAGGAAGGAGTATTCCTGACCCTAAAAAGAGCCAGAGGGAGGAGTACCACCCAGGCACCGCCAGTCTCCATGGTCAATTTAGTAAGGGTCTCTTTTAGAGTTTTATTTATTTTTTTCTACCTGTCCTGAACTTTGGGGTCTATAAGCACAATGTAATTTCCAATTAGTCCCCAAAAATCTGGCCACCTCCTGACTTACCTGAGCAACGAAGGCCGGCCCATTGTCTGACCCAATTACCTTTGGAACTCCAAACCGGGGAAAAATGTCTTCTAAAATCTTCTTGGCTACAACCAGAGCAATCTCTTTCTTGGTGGGAAAAGCTTCCACCCATCCTGAGAAGGTATCTACAAAGACTAGAAGATATTTATTTCCGTACCTGGCCGGCTTGATCTCGGTAAAGTCCACTTCCCAATGCATTCCAGGTCTAGTTCCCCTTAACCGTTTTTCCGAGCTTTGGAAATTCTTCCCTACATTTACCTTTTGGCAAGGGATACATGTCTGAGTCACTTTTTCGGTTAGAGCAGTGAGGTTTAGTATTCGGTAAGGAGATTGGAGAACAATTTCAGTCAATTTCCTTGCCCCTAAATGAGTCCATTGATGCATTTGCGCTATTAGTCTCTTAGCATCTTCCTGTGGCAAAATGACCTTACCTTTGGAGTCAATCCATGCTCCCACATTAGCATCGAATGTCCCTTGTTTTCTCTGTATTTGCTCCAGGTCATCCTCTGAGTATTTTAGCTGTTCCTTCTCTGGCAATTCAGTAGTTAATATCACTGGAGCAGGACTTCCTCTAGCAGCTGCTTTAGCCTCCTGATCAGCCATGTTATTTCCCTTTGCTGCCTTGGAATTTCCCTTCTGATGTCCCAGGCAGTGAATTATGCTTACCTTGGTGGGCAGTAGTAGGGCATTGAGCAAGGCCAAGATTTCATTTTTATTTATTTCTTTACCGGCTGACGTCAATAGGCCTCTCTGCTGGTAGATGGCCCCGTGCACATGGGCCGTAGCAAAGGCTTACCTGCTGTCAGTGTAGATGTTTATCTTTTTGTCTTTCCCCAAAGTTAATGCTTGAGTTAAGGCAATTAGTTCTGCCCGTGGAGCAGAGATGCCTTCTGGCAGCGCTTGGGCCCGTATTACCATGTGTCCATCCACCACTGCTGCTCCTGCTTTTCTTTTTCCATTTTCTAAAAAGCTACTCCCATCTGTGTAATATGTCACCTCTGCATCCGGCAGAGGCTGGTCTTTTAAGTCCTTTCGCCATCCCTGTTCTTCCGCCAACACCTGCAAGCAATCAAGCTCCAGGGGCTGAATTTCTGGATCTGGTAACAGGGTGGCAGGGTTTAGCCCCGTTGCTGGGGCAAAAGTAATCCTGTCATTATTCAAAAGCAAAGTTTGGTAATGAGTCATGCGAGCATTTGTGAGCCGGCGATCAGGTGGCTGTCTGACAACACTCTCAAGGGCCTGAGGGGCATAAACAGCAAGATCTTGTCCCAAGGTCAGCTTGTCAGCATCCTTTACCAATGCGGCAACTGCTGCTATTATCCAAAGGCAGGTCGGCCATCCTGCTGCTACTGGATCAAGATTTTTAGATAGATAAGCTACCGGTCTCTTCCAGGGTCCAATCTTTTGAGTTAACACCCCTTTAGCCATTCCCTGGTTTTCGGCCACATAGAGATGAAAAGGTTTAGTGACATCAGGAAGTCCCAAGGCTGGAGCTGACATTAAAGCCTGTTTAATATTATCAAATGTAGCCTGTTCATCTTTTCCCCAGGAAAAAGAGTCATTGCCCTTTGTAAGAGCATACAGAGGGGCTGCCATTTTAGCGAACCCAGGAATCCATAATCGGCAAAACCCCGCTGTACCAAGAAATTTTCTCAGTTGTTTTGTAGTTCGTGGAGGGGGAATATGAAACACAGTCTCTTTTCTAGCCTCTGATAACCATCTTTTTCCTTCCTTTAGTATATAACCCAGGTAACTGACCTGTTTCCGGCATATCTGGGCCTTTTTTGCTGATGCTCTATAGCCAAGTTCGCCCAATTCTTGTAACAGTTGGCCGGTGGCTTCAAGACAGGTTTTTTGACAATCTGCAGCTAGCAAGATGTCATCCACGTACTGGAGAAGAGTTACCTGAGTATTTGTGGCCCAGAAGTGTGCCAGGTCTCGGTGCAGGGCTTCATCAAATATGGTAGGAGAATTCTTAAATCCTTGGGGAAGTCGAGTCCATGTTAGTTGGCCCAAGACCCCGGAGTCGGGATCTTTCCATTCAAAAGCGAAAATGTCTTGGCTGGCAGGGCTAAGTTGAAGACAAAAGAATGTGTCTTTAAGGTCTAGAACAGTATAACAAGCTCTGTCAGGGGGAAGGGAGCTCAGCAGGTTATACGGGTTGGGGACTGTTGGATATAAGTCCATAACCTGTTTGTTAACTTCCCTCAGGTCTTGCACAGGCCGATAATCGTTGCTCCCAGGCTTCTAGACCGGCAGTAATGGAGTATTCCAAGCAGATTGACACCTTTTCAAAACCCCTAGGTCAAGGAGTTGCTGTATATGAGGGCAAATCCCATCATGGGCTTCCTTAGACATTGGATACTGCCGCACTGCAACTGGGGCTGCCTGAGGTTTTAGCTCTATCTGGACTGGCGGTTGCTTTCTTGCTTTCCCTAAGCCAGCTGTTTTAGCCCAGGCCTCAGGGTATTTCTTCACCCACCAGTCAATGTCTTTTTCCCTCTCTTTTAAATTTTCAAATAGCCGGTATTCATCTTCCAAGTGAATTGTAAACACATGAATAGGATCCCCTCTTTTATCTGTAACCTGTGGGCTTTCTGGGTTAAAATAGATGTGGGCTCCTATTTTGGTCAGGATATCCCGTCCCAGCAATGGGTATGGGCAGTCAGGCATGACTAAGAACGAGTGGGATACCCGGCCCACTCCAAGGTCCACTGTTCTTCGGGTAGTCCATGAGTATTGCTTACATCCAGTGGCCCCTTGAACCCATGATTTTTTTTTCTTTCTTAGCCCCTGAGTCTTGCAACAGAACTGAATGCTGAGCGCCAGTATCCACTAGAAAATGGACTGGCTTCCCCTCCACCTTGAGGGTTACCCTGGGTTCGGGGAGGGGAACTGAACCCCGTTCTCCCTAATCGCTGTCATTGTTTAAGGTCAGGACCCTGGTCCCTGTGGCTTGAGAATTCAGCTGCTTCTTCTTCCTTTTGGGGCAATCCCTCTTCCAGTGTCCCATCTCCTTGCAGTAGGCACACTGGTCCTTAGACAAAGGGCCCTTACGGTTGCCAGGAACTCTCTCCCTTTCAGTACAACTTTCCTGAACTATGGTGGCCAGAATCTTAGTCAATTTTTTATCCTGCCTCTTGTCTCTCTCTCTCTCTCTTATCTCCTGTTCTTTCTGTTTCCTTTTTTCTTTTTCTTCTTTTGTTTCTTGACTATAGAAGACTTTCTCTGCTACTTGCACTAAATCCTTCAACGACTTATTCTGCAGACCTTCTAATTTCTGAAGTTTCCTACGAATATCCCTAGCTGACTGATCTATGAAAGATACAGCTACTGTTGCCCTGTGCTCATCTGAAGCAGGGTCATAGGGAGTAAACCGGCTGAACGCATCCATCAGCCGTTCTAAGTAGGCTGCAGGAGATTTCTCCGGCCCCTGGACCACTTCTCTTACCTTAGTCAAATTGGTGGGTCTTCGAGCAGCCCCACGGAGACCCGCCATTAGAGTCTGGCGGTAAACCAGACTCTAATGGTTTGTGCTGCCTACCCTCTGGTGTATTGTAATCCCAGTCAGGACGAGAGAGGGGAAACCCATTATTAATCTTGTCGGGGAGAACTGTAGGCCTCCCATCCGCCCCCGGGACATTCTTCCTTGCTTCTAGAAGAACCCGTCCCCTCTCCTCGGTAGTCAGGAGTGTCTGTAAAAGCTGTTGGCAATCATCCCAAGTGGGCTGGTGAGAGAAAAGGACATATTCAAACAAGTCAGTTAAGGCTTGGGGGTTCTCAGAAAAAGGGGGATTGTGGGCCTTCCAGTTGTAGAGATCAGCTGTGGAAAAAGGCCAGTACTGAAGGGGGTGTTCCCCGTCCCCATCTGGGAATCCATAGGCTCGCAACGGGAGAGCCACTGGGTCCGGCTGAGTTGCTCTGCGGCTTCGTGTTCCAGCTGCTGGGCCCCGTTCATTCTGAGCAGGGTCAGCTGGTAAGTGCAGCGGGACCTCTGGCGGTATCTGCGACGCCGACGACGGTGTCTGCAGCAGCAGCGCTGAGGGACCAACAGCTCCTGATGAGACACCTGTGAGGGGACTAGGAAAGTTGCATGCTAGCCCCGCCCTAGGCCCCGAGGGAGGAATGACAGCCTCCCGGAGACTGACAGGGGAAATGGTCGGAGGTCTGGCAGGAGAACTGGCCAGGGAACTGGCAGGGGTAGGGGCCATGGCTGGCAGATAAGGGGGCAGAAGGTCAAAAAGGAGGGGGTCTGCTTCTGGAGAAGTGAGCACTTTCTTTTTCTCCTCTTCCTTAACAGCACAAACAGTTGTCGACGGAGTCTCTGTGGGGAGAACAAAGGGGCGCACGCAGGGGGGTGGATGGCGAACAATATCCTCCCAGGTTAGGACATAGGGTACCTGATCAGGATGCCCCCCCCCTCCGCTTGGAGGGCCTTAGCCTTAACAGCAAGAATCGTGTCAAGGTGAAAGGTGCCCTCCGGTGGCCATCCAATCTGAAAAGCAGGCCATTCCTAGGAACAAAAGGCTTGCCACTTCGCTTTTCTAGCTTCCACTGAGAGGTTATGTGCCCTATATCTCACTTCTGAGAAATGGTCAAGGATGAGGGATAAGGGTGTAGTCACAGTCTGTCCCATAATGAAATCGTCCGTCAGAAAAGTCAGAGAGGCAACAAGAACAGAGACAAAAAGAACCAAACAAGCAATCCGACAAGGATGCCCTTGCGGGTGATACCACAGTGCCCTAACGAAATGGCTTCCCGGCCGTTCTCTACGAAAATCAGACTCAGACAGGAGGAGGACCGTCTCTGATCCAACCTCCCAACTAACGGAACCTGGAGCGTCCTCCAGCTTCCTGGCTTTTCGATTATCTGACGCATCCGTCAATCAAAATAGCCTAATCAAGCAACCAAGGCGGTTCAGACAGGCGCCTAACCAGAACAAAACAGAATCTGCAGAAACCTGAAGTCAAACAAACAAAATGACTGACCTGTTTCAACCTGACCTCCGAACCTGGTCTGGTGAGGGTCGGGGAAGGGCCCTGTCGGTTTCCCGGGCGACGCACCACATGCAAAACCTGCACTCCCGGTGCAGGGTCCGTACTGCTCCCTCCCACACAGAGACTCACAGACAGTGGGGAGCTCACAGCTCCAAGGACAGTCCTCCCCTAAATCGCCTGACTTGTTCTTCTTTCTTCTTAGCTGGCCCTTATTTAAGGTCCAGTTGTTTTTCTTTCTAATTTGGGATGGTCCCGTTTCTCAGCACCATCACCATAGGCTGTGGCCCCGGACTGACTAGAAGGGGACAAAGGAAAAGCCTGGTGAGCACTGCATTCCTGTTCTCAGTGTCCTGAGCTGCTGAGGTGGGAGCAAGCAGCCTTGATCCTGCTGCCTGTCACATGGAGCTGCTTCTCATCCTCCCTCCTCTGCATGACAGGTCCTTCCTTCCAACTGTGAGCCAAAATAAACCTTTTATCATAGGTTGTTCTCATCATGTAGTTTGTAGTATCAATAAGAAAATCCACTAATTTTTCTGAAAGCAACCATTCTCCTGAATGCCAATTTCAGTGTCAGTATAAATCAGCTCAAATTTCACTATTAATCTCCAAAGTATTTTTTCATTCGAACATTATTGAAGATTAGTTGCATATCTCTATGCTAGGATCTAAGATGGCAAAGCATGCTTCGGGAATCTTGCTGGTGATCGTGACAAATCTGGAAGATTGCCAAGTGCCCATAGTCTCTGAATTATCTCAACTCCAGTCCCTTGTTTCTGTTTGAATGAAGCAAAGTTTTAAGGTAGCCCAAGCTGGCCTCACACCTACTAATAGTTGTAACAGTAGTAATAATCACGTCCTGATTGCTAGGATTATAGACATGATCCCACAGCTGGTTTGTGCTCTCTGGGGATCAAATCCAGGACTTTCTGCATATTGAACAAACACTGTACAAAGTGAACTACATCTCAGCCCCTTGCCCTTGTTTGTAACCTATAAGCTTTCGTTTTGTACCACAACTCATTCTATAGCACATAGGATGAATTAAATACCTGTCTGTTATGAGACCCCAGGAGAAGCCTTAGTAAGCGCCTGACATCTTTTAATTTTTTTTTGTTGTTGTTGTTTTTGTTTTTATGTTGTGTGTGTGTGTGTGTGTGTGTATGTGTGTGTGTGTGTGTGTGTGTGTGTCTGGATATTTTGCCTGCTTGCACATCCATGCACCATGTTCATGCAGTGCCGATGGTGGCCAGAAGATGGCAATGGAGATCCTGGAAATGGACTTTCAGACTGTCCTTGGGGAAAACTAGGTTAAAAAGACCAATTATGAGACACTGATACATTGATTTATTTAGTAGTTTGCTTCAAGCATTACTCATTTCTAAGCATTGTGTCACTTGTGACCTGGTACATAATGACCTGGAGAAACAGCTGAAACGGTGGGTCTCTGGCCCTAACAACCTGCTGACTGCCACACATGCTCTGTAGAATCTCAATTGCTTCCCAGCCACACCTTCTTTTAGAGTATAAACTGGGAATGCAAACTGGACAGAGACAGAGGCCTTGCAGGAGCTATCCTGCTTCTGTACACTGGTGCTATGACCTCTCCTGCACACTCAGGGTCTGGGTGCTTTGTCCAGAGATGCCCACAAGATGGCGAGCCATCACGTAGATGCTGGGACTTGGACCACAGTTGTCTGGAGAGCTGCCAGGACTCTGAACCAGCTGAGCCAGCTCTCCAGCCCCACCTGACACCTTTTAGCCCTCCTCACAGTGACTGTGAAACTCTTACCTTCAACTAACTAGAAGAGCTATTCTCTTTTGTATTTAAACAGGCCAGCCTTCCCACCTTGTTATTTTATGTAGGTTTATAATTGAAATAAATCACATCACCCCCTTTCTATCTCTACCCTTCCAGTTTCCCCCTGTCAATCTCCTGTAAGGCTCCCTTCTCAAGGAATAGCTTCTTTTTCTCCCACTATTATTGTGACATATGTTTGTGTGTGTTTGTGTGTGTGTGTGTGTGTGTAAATATACACAAATATATGAATGAAACATGCTGAGTCCTGTTAGTTGTTTGTGTGTGTGTGGTTTCAGGGCTGACCACTTTGCACTGGACAACGGATAAGGGGCTCACTTTTGGGAGAGGGGTCTTTATCCCAGCACACACTGTGACATACTACAGCTTTCATGTGGGATTTGTTTTTTCTTTTTCCTTTTGAGGGGATGTTGGAAGGGCAGAGGTCAGGCAAAGAGACAGGGAAGATGAGTGGGATTGGGCTGCATGATGTGCAGTTTCCAAAGAATCAATAAAGAGTTAAGTCAAAAAGTGGGTCCTCCCACTTCAAGAATTTATTAAGAAAAACATTCAGTGGCCCCAGTCCTCTTGGGGACAGTTAATTTCTGATGTGGTTCATTTGACAACCAAGAATATCCATCATAATGACCCGAGGGTCCCTGATTCCCAGGTTTGACCTCGGGTCAGTGTTACCTGATATTATCTTCAGTGAAGTAAACGTCTCAAAACTCTGAGTTCCTAACACATTCGGGATGAACTGCCAAAACCCACATGAGAATATTTACCATTGAGCTGCTCACAAACTCTAAGCGTGTGTGGACATCGTCACATGAAATGAGTGAAGCCTGCGCACTTACTGGCCCCATGCTGAGACTCGGCAGGGGTTGTGAACAGACCAGGATGGTAGGGATCTGCTTGTACCAGACACTTGCACTGCTCCCAGGATTCTTGGCCTAAGGGTCTGGGTGAGGAGGCAGGTGGTGGAGATTCCTAGTTCCCTGAAGCTAATCTTTCTCTTCCAACCAATGTGCCTCTCACTCCTCTTGGGAATTCGCAGAAAACTACTCAGGCTAATTCAGGCAATTTATGGCTGTATAGTCGAGAGAGACCAGTCCTAACACAGAGAGTCAGAGCGATTGTCCAGTGGTGAAAAGCAGCTCCTGAGGGCCTGCCTCTAGACCCAGCAGGCATATAAGGCAGGTCACCTGGTCTGAAATGCCAACTCCCAGGGCTCCACTGCCCTCTTCTGGGATCCCTGAGTGTCTCTCAAATGCATAAACAGTCATCCCCACCTCTCTCCCTCCCTCTCCATCTCACACATACACAGAGGGACACAGAGCACCCACATGGAGGCTCACAGAGAATCTAATGGTCTCTTCTGAACTTGGGGCACAGGCACTTACATAAAAAGCAGATATACATGCAGGAAAATATTCATATACATTAAATGAACTACAAGTTGAGAAGAATTAAGACATCGGGACATATCATGCATAGAATCAGAATTTTCTTTGAGAAAAATCTTTCATTCTATGTATATAGATGTTTTACCTGCATGTATATCTTTGCCCAAGGGGATCTGGAGAGGTCATTGGATCCCCTGAGACTGGAGTTACATGTGGTTCTAAGAGCATGTGGCTTCTGGGAACTGAACCCCGTCCTATAGAAGAACAGTCAGTGTTCCGAATCACTGAAACATCCCTTCAGTTCAAGAATCAGGGATTCTTACTGTACTTTGAATCCAGAGTGTTCTCCAGAATGTTCTAGCAAAGTCATCTCCTCTGGGTGTCACTTCACAGTCAGTTCATGCCAGTTTGGTCTCAGGAAGGTCTTCTGAGGCAGAAGGAATGACTTTAGAACACCAGTGCATGTCTTCCTGGAAATCATCGCATTGTTCCTCCGGACCTGAGAATGGGGTAGTGATGGCCCTAAGGGGATCTGTGGCACAGAATTCGTCATTAAACACTTTGTGGGGTGTGGGGCTGTGCAGAAGACTCAGCAGCTAAGATCACTGTTATACAGAGGACCTGTGTTTGGTTCCTAATGTCCCCATGATAGTTCACAGCTGTCTGTGACCCCAGGTGCAGGGCACCCATGGGCACTGGGTGTGCCAGGGGTACACAGACAGGCATATGGAGATAAAACACCCATAAAATAAAATAAAGGAACCACTATGTGTCCTTTGGATAGTGAAAGAATGTAGGTAACATGCAAAACCAAAGAGCAGCTCAGTGGCAGTCACAGAAACTGGCCACCATGGCTTCGGAGCGTCCTCTTGGCCATAGGAATGATGGCAGTCACAGCTTCATGCAGGGTAGAGACATCGCCATGCTGAATGTGTGGCAGCCAAGGAGCTCTGTTCAGAAACTACCATCCAGCAGCATGGCTGCTCTGGCAAGGATCACACCCAAAGACATGATCTGGCTGGAATGCAGACCTGTCCTTATTGCACGCCTGTAAGCCTAAGGGTAGTAGGCAAGGCAAGGTTACTTTGTAGAGGCAGCAGCCATGTTTGCAAGTGATGTTTAATTGAGGGGCAGACAAAGTGACAGATCAGAGAAAGATCTGACAGAATGAGTCAGAGACAAGGTTTGCCCAGCACACACAAGAACAGCAGAGCAGGAGAGCCTACTTAAGGGCAGTGACACAGAAATGTTAGGTGAGGTGTGGAGGGTGATGTGTGTGTGTCACAGTTTTACCAGGACAGTTTTACAGAGACAGGTTACAGACACAACAAGCTGCACACAGGTGAAGACAGAACGGGCCAGAGAATGAGAAATCACCAGAAGGTTAGAACAGATTGCCAAAGCTAGGAGGAGGCCAAGCACAGCACCTCAGTGAGAGGCAGAGAAAAGCCTGATTGAGCCAGTCAGCCTGGTAGATTAGACTGTAGAATCTTCCATGCCTAGGTCTGGTGAGAGTTAGAGCAGAGAAGGAAATTCTTGGGGCTCAGCCCAAGTTGTGTAAAGCACAGCCCCTCTCCGGCTCTCATCTTCACCTGAGGCAGTAAAAGCTACATTTACAAGAAGCCTCTACTTAGGTGAAGACGAGATTCTTCTCTAGATGTCAGGGGTCCTCTGGCACCTTGCTGTCCCCTGAATTTTGGCATCTGGCTTGACCGGCCTGCTGCCCGGATACAACAGTGCATTCCTGGCTGACCTGGGGCTTTCAGTAAGATCATCATCCTGAAACACCTTAAATCCTCCTCTCTCGGGGCTCCTAAGTAACTCTTCTGAGGAACTTTCCAAATTACCATTATAAGCACATCTTGGTGGGCTATCCTGTGATTTCTAGTCACTTAGTAACCCTGCCAAAGGCAATTACATTCCTTCCGCTTCTGCCTATGTAGTTGTATGGAAAATTCAAATAAACAGAGACTTTGATCAGAGATACTGTCTTGGTCTTCATTTCTTGTGCCCTTGTCCCCTTTGCATTCCCACTCCCCCATTCAGGATCTCCTGTGACAGAACTGCAGGTCAGGTCAATTAGAGAAAGTAAAACATTTAAGGATTACTATTATTAAGCACAGTTCAAGTTTATTAGAAAGAGAAGTGAACAGATTTAAGCTGAGGTTGAATGGAAAGACAGGCACCAGGAAAAGGAAAGAGAAGACTGAAAGATGGATTTCAACTTCTCAACTTGATTTGGTTGGCTTTACCCACTAAGCAAACCATGGGAAGAATTTACCAAGCAAAATTGCCAAAATATCCACATCCTTATATGTTCAAGAAGGAAGAATAAGTTTGTAGCTCATTGGAAACTAAAGTCCGTCTCTGGTGGAGGTCGCCCAGGCCTGACTCTTCAGGTCAGCAGGAATGTCAGGGAAGACAGGTCCATGTGCAGAGGAGTCATGCTCAGGTCTAGGCTGGACTCACTTCCTTGTGTCACACTGACAGGAGACAGACACTTGGAACAGTTCCATGCCAGTCACTGAAAGAAAAGTCAGGAGCTTTTGAAGTCACACACGGTGGGTGTCTCACACTATAGAAGGAAATAATGAAGAACAAATTCTGATTGGTGACTGTTAAGCCATGAAACTGAACAGGCCTTCATGCTAAAAGCAGTCCCACTACAGAGAGCCAGCACAGCTCAGGAATGTGTTCTCTGAATACCTCCTATGCTACTGGCAGACATGCAGCAGACCTCTGGGAACTGTCTCTGCCTCTGGCAGAACAAACTAGACCTGTTAAGAGCCCACAGCAAGAGGGCCAAGAGCCCCCACAATGGGTGCCTGTCTACCCTATTGCCAGGGTCTCAGGAACCAACTCCCATGCATCTACCGGGAGCCAAAGCATAGAAGCCTCTGTCCACCCTGTGGGAAGCACACAGCCAGTGAGAGACAGGGAAGCAGTAAAGGCATGGGAGTGGGAGGATCTCCAGTCCAAAGCCCAGGGAAGTGTCTAGAACTATGAGTGCAGCTCCAGGGAAGGAGCAAACAGGAGGGAAGGTTTACATAGAGAGGACCAACTGGCCTCCTCAGGTCTGTTCTCAGTAGGGACCTTCTCTGTGGCATCTGTCTGTGGGGAATCAGAACCAGTGTGATGGGCCTGTCCATTATTTCCTTTATGCTCTACAATAGAGTTCATGTCAGCACACAGGCCCAGGGCCCAGGTGTGCATACTACCTTCCTCTGCTGAGGCAGGCACATTTAGAGCCTGGGTTTGAAATCTCTGGGGA
The DNA here is from genome assembly GCF_030254825.1 of Meriones unguiculatus. Lineage (NCBI taxonomy): Eukaryota > Metazoa > Chordata > Mammalia > Rodentia > Muridae > Meriones > Meriones unguiculatus. Next base: position 867,344 of record NC_083363.1, read on the forward strand.
GACAAGAACTCAGGTCACCTTCCTTCCTTACCTTTACTTCTTTGATAGCAGAAAGATCACTACAGCTCCCACCACGAAAGCTCCAAGAACCAGGCCAATAAGAATGGCCATGAGGAAGAGGGTTGGCTGAGGAGGCTCTGAGGAGGGAAGGGAAGGAAGAGTGAGGACCCTGACCCTCGCTCTCCACCCTAATCCTGCTCAGGCGTTTCCTGACAACAGGCTCTGTGCTCACACCTGCCCTTACCCCATCTCAGAGTGAGGGGCTCAGGTAATGCTTCATGGTTCACATGACATGTGTATCTCAGCTCCTCTCCAGAAGGAACCACCACAGCTGCCCACTTCTGGAAGGTTCCATCCCCTGCAGGCCTGGTGTCCACCAGCTCCACTTCCTGAGTGTGGTTGTTCCCATCCCTCTGCCAGGTCAGGGAGATCTCAGCAGGGTAGAAGCCCAGGGCCCAGCACCTCAGGGTCACATTCCCTCCAGGTCTGACTTGGTGGCTCACATGTGCTTGGGGAGCATCTGAGAGCAACAATTGGAACAGTTAGGCATTTGCATTCCTCCTGGGGTGTGAGCAGAGCTCATGTGACCATCCCTGGACAGGAGGGGAGGGCTGCCTCAGGGAGGGGAGCAGACTCCAGTCAGAAGCCTAAAGGCCTGGTCTGGATGGTCTAATCCTGAATTTCATAATCGCCATGGGGCAGCAGGGAGCAGGAGACTCGGGGTCTCCCTCTAGGCAGATAGACTTCTGGATCTGACTGGACAGGGGGTGAGGGACTCAGCAACCCTGCAGTCAGACTCAGTGTCGCTGTGCAGGGAGAGTGAACCGGCCTGAGAGAGGCCATGATTCTGAAATGGAAGGGAGCTGCTGCTTAATTGACACACTGAACTGTCCTGGGAGAGGGTGAATCCTCTGGAGAGTCCCTCTCTTTGAATCAGGAAACCGAGGAACACTCTTTGCCTTTGATGCAAGACAGTGTAAGTATTCCAGCTGCTCCCTGCCTAGGAGGAGGCCTCAGGTGACAGGAGCTCCAATCCCAGAAACAGAAGGAGCTGGCAAGTGCCTCTCTTACCAGAGCGCAGCAATGTCTCCTTCCCAAGGTCCAGGTATCTACGAAGCCTTTCCACACAAGGCCCCTGCAGGTAAGCCCTCAGATCATTTGCTATTCTGTGACTGTCCAGGTGGTCCTTTAGTGTGTGAGCTGCCTTGCCCTCTGCAGTCCAGGAGCTCAAGTCCTCATTCAGAGTGATGTAATCGTAGCCATAGTAGAGGAGCCAATAGTGACCGCGGAGGAAGCGCCCATCATTCCCCACACTGCAGCCAAGCACAGCCTGTAGAGTGCGATATTCTTCCCCACCCCATCAGCTACCCGTCACTGGGCTGCTTCTGCCCCTCGGGGAATTTTGTCCCAGTCTAAACCCCTAACCAGGCACAGTCTCTCACTCTCCCGGGTCGAAGGTCTCCAGAGCTCCTTTCCTGTATGGCTGAACCATAGGGAGACTGGAATGGAGCTCAGTGGAGCAGACCATGAAGGTATGGAGGGGATGTGACCTCAGAGCTGGGACCACTCACCGTTCTTTCTGTGGTTGTAGTGGTGCATCAGGACACTAAGTATCTGTCTGTCAACATGTGACATGAGGACCGCTTCCTCTGTCTCCTTCCTCCAATATTCACGTGGTTCCTGCTCCATCCAAGGAGCCCGGGGTTGCATCACTGCAGTTGCTGCCTTGCTGTCGAATGCCTCAAAAGGTGTGGTGTCCAAATAGCCGACCCGGATGAACCGGGGCTGCCAGAGGTCTGGTCCATAAACCAGAGTGTCATAAAACAGCAGCCAGTGAGAACCTGGGGGTGGTGTGCACTGAGACTCTGACTCTTCTGCCTGGACCCAGGGCAGGTTGGTGGGATGGGAAGGAAGCAGTGACGGGTAGAGGAGGCCCTCTGGACCTGAGATGAAGGAGAGGGTCAGGGGTCAACCAGCTGGGGGAGCTGGGAGGGTCTAGTTATGGGAGGGAGAAGATGCAGAGGTGAGAATTCCCAGAGCTGCACCTTGCTCCCCAAAAGGCCATTTCACTCCAGGCCCAGCAAGTACCTGTGCAATTCTGGGTCAGGGCCACGGCCACCAGCAGGAGGAGGAGGGCAGAGGGTCCAGGCATCCTCATTCTCCGAGATGAGTTGAGTCTCAGTCAGCAGTGGCGTCTCTTCACTTCATAACCCTGATGTGGGTGAGGCTGATTGGCTGCTCTGAGATTTCCCAAAGGTAGTGGCATGGACCAGATGGGTTGGGTCTTGGAGAGGTGACCTCCTGGGAAAGAAATTTCTAGGGTCTCCTCTCCCACCTCAGACCCAGTTTTCTGACCATGTATCTTGGCATCAATGTTTGGACATAAGCTGCATTTCCTTGATCCATGTCCTCCTGGTCCTGGTCACCACATCCTTGAGTCTTAGCCCTGTGACCAGCAAGTCAGCAACTCTCAAACGTTGGGATGTCAGAATCTCTACACACCCTTAGACCTTGTGTAGCCTTCCATGCTGATTGTACGCTTGCGGTTTTGTCAATCCACAGTCATCATGTTAGGAACTGGAGTCTTTGAGAGTTTTGATTCAATGAGGATATTAATAACTAATTGTAAGTAAGCAGAATAAAAAAGAGAAAGAATTGTTTTCCAAAATTAAATGGTGCTGTCTAAGAGCTTTTTGGATAGTCAACATTTCTTGAAGTCCTTATCTTCATCTTCCTCACTACACATCAAGAGAATTTGTGTCTCCTTTTTCACATTTTTCTTTCATTTGAAATGCAGAAAAATGCAGTTTTCCAGACATGTTGTAGGAGAAACAATTTCAAAACTCATTTCTATATGTATGTATTTTTGTGTGTGTCTGTGTGTATGCAAGGAGTGTGTTCTCATGGGATCCCAGAAGAGGGAGTAGGAAACCCTGGAGCTAGAATTACAGGAACTTGTGAACTGCTAGATCAAGTGCTGGGAAATCAGTTCTGGTCTTCTCCAGAGCAGCCGGGGCTCTTCCCATCACTCCAGGCCCAGGAGAAAAATCATTAGCATCTTCAAATAATTTCAGTTTTCTTTTTGAGACAGGGTCTCAGCATGTGCCCTGGTTGGCCTGGTAGTGGCTATGTAGACCAGGCTGACCTAGAATTCAGACATCCACCTGCTTCTGGCTCCAGATTGCTGACATTAAAGGAATTTGCCATCCACATGGGCTAATTGTAAGTTTGCTCATTGATAAGCCACTAAATGGTCACAGGTGGTACTTCCTCAAGATTGTTCACACTGTGGACTTGAAACATCATTGAGTCCTTCACTGTCTGCTGCATCCACATGCATGAGAGAGTTTTGTGCATTGAATGGATGTTTTGCTAATAAACATTGTTTTAAAGTAGGATGTTTTTTGACCAACTTTTAAAAAATTTATTTATTGCTTAAATAATTACTGTTTTTTCACTTGTATCCCAGCTGTAGCCCCCTTCCTCATCCTCTCTCCATCCCAGCCTCCCTCCCTCATCTCCTCCCATGCCTCTTCCCCAGTCCACCGATATGAGTGGTCCTCTTCCCCTTCCATCTGATCCTAGTCTATCAGTTCTCATCAGGACTGGCTGCATTGTCTTCCTCTGTGGCCTATTAAATTTGCACCCCGCTCTCTCAGGGGGAGGTGATCATAGAGCCAGCCACTGAGTTCATTTTGACCAACATTTTAAGAACAAATTATGAAAACTCAGTTGTTAATCTGGCCACACATTGCCATAGAGAGCTTTGGAAGCATTAAGAAGCCCTGAGTTGGTGGTGAAGAACTCCAGGGCTCATAATCACCAATGCTATCTTGAGAGCTTAGATATTATGGCTGCTGTAGTCAACCGGAGAAGGGATTGGTGGGCGATGGATGGACTTTTGTACTTTTAATGCCGGGGGGAGGAAGACAATGCCCCTCTAACCCTACTGCAAAGGAGTGCAGGGTGGGCAGGAGGAAGAGCTCCACCGGCTCTGGGTGGCAGCAGAGGGCTTCAATGGTTTGGAGAAACAGTTGTTTGCTTGGGCAGTTCCCTTGTTCAGCTTCCTGGCATGAGATCCACTCCATGTGAACGAGGGGAGTCCAGATTCAGTCATGTCATTTCCAGTGATGCATCTCTGACTTCAGTCCTGGTTGGTGAGAGCTCAGTCCTGGTCAGGGGCTCTGGCCACAGGGTTGGGGATGCTGCACTCTGCAGCATCTGCAGCCTCTGATTTGCCTGGAGGTGAGGGTTCATTTTGGGCATCTTGGAACAAGCTTCTGTGATTCTCTAGTGAGAACCTGTTTCCATTACTTATGGCCTTCCCACAGCTGTTGGCAAATGTTAGTCAGTGGATTGTCTAAAGCAGTGGTTTTCAACCTATTTCTATATCACTTTAAACAGTTCCTCAGAAACACACAACCATAAAATTATTTTTGTTGCTACTTCATAACTGTAATTTTTAATTTGTCTTGCCATGTAAATATTTTTGAAGATGGGGGTTTGACAAAGGGGTCATGACCCACAAGTTGAGAAACAAAGGTCTAAAGTGAAATGGTTAGGTCACTGTTGAGAACTTGGCCATATTTAAGTATGTCAGTCCCTAGAATTCTAATTTTTCTTTGATTCATTTAAATTGGCATGGAATCTATTACAGTTCAGAACCATTTTAATGTTTGTATTGAAAATATTCCACAATAGTATATTAACAGAATAATTCTTCCAAAGTAGCAGGGCATAGTGGTGCATGCCTGTAATCTCAGCAATGGGGAAGCAGAGGAGTTCAAGGCCTTCCTGAGCTAGAGGCTATTTCTTAAAGAATAAAACAACAACAAAAATTCACATAGTCAATGTATACTTCCTGTCTACAAATCTCACCTGATAAGTTACTGCAATGCTTTCTAGACAAGGATAAGCAGATATACATTAGAGTGTCTCAGGTGAGCTAGGTGTCATGGCACACTGAAGTAAACCCGGCACTTGGGAGGCAGAGGCAGGAGGAGCAGGATTTCAAGACCAGAAAGATCCGTGGTGGAGGGGAACACCCAGGCACACGCTGATAGAACCTCCAGAGAATGAACTGGGGAAGTCACACAACAGCTGTGAGGTGATGTGAGCGATGGCCAGAAATCTCTAGTTCATTAGCAAAGAAATCTAGGACATGCTATAGGACTGAACAGGGAGAAGTCCTCCTGTCCTGTACTTAAATCTAATCTGCATGTCAGGGTCCTAAAGATGAACTTGGTGGGTAGCCAGCAGGCACTGGCCTCGCTGTTCTTCCCTGTTTCTAAATCTCCTTTCTCTGCTCCACTTCACAAGGCTTATTGGAAATGGGTAGTCAAGACTACCTTATTAGGGCTGTCAGAAACCAGGTTTGACCCTAAACAATTCTGTGGACAATCCCACAAAGAGTCCTGTGTCCAGGTGCTTTCATGCAGAAGCGGGACAGAAACACCCCTGCAGTTGTCAGAGACAGGGGACACAAAGGAGAGTGACACCACACTCCTGCACAGCCCTGGGGGCAAGTCTAACTCTCTGTAGGAGTGGAAAGAAAGCCTGATGGGCCTGGACTCAGGGGCACACGTGGGAAACTCTGCCAGGAGCAAGGTCCGGTGATTCAGATAAAAACCATCCATCAAAGTGGTGGCCGGAATCCTGTAGCTTCTCAGCAACACAGAACAGAAAACTTTACAGAGCAGAAGAAGGGAAAACTCTAGAGTTCATAAAGGAGGGCCTGCTGGATCTAGAGACACCGTCACCCCATAGAAGTGACCAGAGCTTTGGTAAAGCCAGAAACTGCTGAAAATTCCCATTGCTCGCTCAGTAACAGATATTTAGGTGGAGGAGAGGGAGCAAGAGAGACAAAAGTTGCAAGCAGCCACAGCAGGAGAGAGAGTGGAAAACCCTCTTTCCTCAGGACCCAAACAGAGCAGTAGTGCAGGGCCATTTCCCAAAGACCTCTGCTGAGCTGGTGGCTTGCTAGTCCCAGACTCTCCGGTAACCACACTCTCAGGACAGTCAGAGCACCTGCATGGGAATATATGCGGAAACCTGGGTGATTGCATGCAGAGGGAGGGAGAAACTTTCAGTCAGACCATGCAGAATTCAGTGAGGTAGAAATCTGGACAGACCCAAGGTCTGCACTGACCATTGATCCAGTGTGTGCTCCCTAGACATCAGGAAGTCCTGACAGAGGCCAGGCAAGTGTTCAAAGCCAGACTTCCAAAGGCATGTCTGGAGTGTGAGCGGCATCTGAGAGCCGACCCATGAGGGACTGGCTAGCAGTGGGACCACTAACTCCTGGGGTGAGACAATGCCGCAGACCTCTGCATTTCTGGGGTGCAGCAGACCTCTGACTACCCACAAAGGACTGCCACGGGCATACTTAACAACTCTACGCTGTTTCTAGTACATATAAAGTGTGAGTCAATTGCTTTCCAGCCTAGCCCTTCTACAGCCCACTACAGCACTAATAAACTCTAAGATCTCAGAACAGTTCCAGCTTGGAAGCCTTTGAAGCACACCATAAGCTTAACCACTAAAAAATGCTTACACATTTCTCTGATGAGCTCTGTCGTGATATCAACAAGGGAGATCTGGTAAATGTACCGAAATGTGGGAACACTGAAAGACTTCCGGGTCGGCTGCACTCACGGACAAGGCTCTCTCTCAGACATGGATGTAGCATACTCTGAAGGATTCGAGGAAGTTTCAAATGACTGAATGTCGGTAGCACCTGTGTCACCCCAGTGACATATCCAAGCTAAAAATCCCCATGTTAACTAGTGTGGTGACCCCGGCTTTTAATCTCAGCACTCAGGGGTAGAGGCATGTGGATGTGAGTCCAGGCTAGACTCAGAAAGGGCAAATTGAGCTGGAGATTTTTTTTACATTAATTACAGTTTATTCCCTTTGTATCCCAGCTGTAACCCCCTCCTTCATTCCCTCCCAATCCCACCCTCCCTCGTCTCCTTCCACGCCCCTCTCCAAGTCCACTGATAGGGGAGGTCTTCCTCCTCTTCCATCTGACCCTAGCCTATCAGGTCTCATCAGGATTGGCTGCATTGTCTTCCTCTGTGGCCTGGCAAGGCTGCTCCCCCCTCTGGGGGGTGTAGTGATCAAAAATCCAGCCACTGAGTTCATGTCAGAGGCAGTCCATGTTCCCCTTACTAGGAAACCCACTTGGACACTGAGCTGCCATGGGCTACATCTGTGCAGGAGTTCTAGGTTATTTCCATGAATGGTCCTTGGTTAGAGTATCATAAAAGAGCCCTGGGCCCAATTTCTTGGTTCTGTTGCTATCCTTGTAAAGCTCCTGTCCCCTCCAGGTCTTTCTGTCTCCCCCTTCTTTCATAAGATTCTCCTCACTCTGCCCAAAGTGTGGCTATGAGCCTCAGCATCAGCATTTGATACACTGCTGGTTAGAGTCTTTCAGAGTCCCTCTGTGGTAGGCTCCTGTCCTGTTTCCTGTTTTCTTCCTCTTCTAATGTCCATCCCATTTGCCTTTCTGAGTGAAAATTGATCATCTTAGCCAGGGTTCTCCTTCTTGCTTAGCTTCTTTAGGTGTACAGATTTTAGTATGATTATCCTATATTATATGTCTAATATCCACTTATAAGTTAGTATATACCACGTGTGCCTTTCTGCTTCTGGGATACCTCACTCAGGATGATCTTTTCTAGATCCCACCATTTACCTGCCAATTTCATGATTTCCTTTCCTCGTTTTTAATTGCTGAGTAGTATTCCATTGTGTAAATGTACCACAATTTCTGTATCTATTCCTCATTTGAGGGAGATCTGGGTTGTTTCCAGATTCTGGCTATTACAAATAGCTACAAACGTGGTTGAGCAAATGTCCTTGTTGTGTACTTGAGCCTCTTTTGGATATATGCCTAGGAATGGGATAGCTGGATCTTGAGGAAGCACTATTCCTAATTGTCTGAGAAAGCGCCAGATTGATTTCCAAAGTGCTTATACAAGTTTACATTACCACCAGCAATGGAGGAGGGTTCCCCTTTCTCCACAACCTCTCCAGCATGTGTTGTCACTTGAGGTTTTGAACTTAGCCATTCTGATGGGTGTAAGGTGAAATCTCAGGGTTGTTTTGATTTGCATTTCACTGATGACTAATGAGGTTGAGCATTTCTTTAAGTGATTCTCTGCCACTTGATATTCCTCTGCAGAGAGTTCTCTGTTTAGTTCTATACACCATTTTTAATTGGATTACTTGACTTGTTGCTTTTTAACTTCTTGACTTCTGTATATATTCTGGATATTAGCCCTCTGTCAGATATAGGGTTGGTGAAGATCCTTTCCCAGCCTATAGGCTGTCGTTTTGTTTTGATGACAGTGTCCTGTGCTTTTCAGTGTCAAGTTCCATTTATTGATTGTTGATCTTAGAGCCTGTGTTGCTGGTGTTCTGTTCAGGAAGTTGTCTCCTGTGCCAATGAGTTCAAGGTTTTTCTCCACTTTTTCTTCTAATTGATTTAATGTGTCTGATTTTATGTTGAGGTCTTTGATCCACTTGGACTTTGGTTTTGTGCAGGGTGATAAATATGGATCTATCTACATTTTTCTACATGTAGACATCCAGTTAGACCAGCACCATTTGTCGAAGATGCTGTCTTTTTTCCATTGTATGGTTTTGTCTTCTTTGTCCAAAATCAAGTATCCATTATGTGTTGGGTTTATTTCTGGATCTTCTATTCGATTCCATTGATCCACCAGTCTGTTTCTATGCCAGTACCACGCAGTTTTTATTACTATTGCTTTGTGTATAGCGTGAGATCAGGGATGGAGATACCTCCAGACGATCTGTTGTTGTACAAGATCGTTTTGGAAATTCTGGGTTTTGTGTTTGTGCCTGGAGAGATGTCTACACTGTGTAGAGGACGAGTGTTGAGTCCAAAAGTGTGGGAGCTCACAACCTCCTCTGCATTCTTCACCAGGGATTCAACACCCTCTTCTATCCTCCACAGACAACTGCACTCCCAACAGTCACATACACAGGTACACAAAGATACACATAATCAAAATTAAAAATAATCTTCAAATATTCTTCCTGTGTATTCCTGGTAAAGTGCACTCCCTCCACTGTACATACTACAAACAGATTAAAAAGGAGATTCTTAATCCAAGGAATTTCTACTGGGAAAGATGAGGATAAAAATCTGGCAGAAATGTTAACATGTATATTTTTTATAATACCCTTGTCTTTTGGAGAACAGTTATTGCTTTATTAAACATTCTAACTACATAGACTTTCTCATTAGTGTGTGCAATGATGCAAATGTCTGCAGTCTCATGGTCTGGACAAGGTGAAAATGGATTGATGTCCATAAGAGTACTTTGAGGGCTGATCAATATCTAAGACTGTAGAGCTCCTGACATCTCCATGTTTGAGACTTGTTGCCTCATCTGCATCTTGTCTGGACTCAGAATGATGCTGTGACCAGGACCAGGACAAAAGGAAAAGCAATTTGTCCACAGAAACTGTCCACATGAACTGGCCCAGAGCCGGACCTGAGCTGGGGAGGAAGGGCCCTAGAGATTCCTCCTCCAGGAGTCCATCTTCCCATGAGTCACACATAAATGTCTGTTCCACAGTTGGGAAGTCTCGGAGTAGCCTATCAGGTTCCTCCATATCAAGATTATAAAGGGAACTCCTTCTAGCAAGGTTCCACTCTTCAAGCAGGATGACAACCTTTGCTACCTAGGCTCTCTTCCTGCTGTACCTGGCTGTAGTGGCTCTGACCCACCATCCAAAGGGCAAGTGAGGGTGTCAGGAGAGCAAAAGAAACACCCATAACCCTCTGCTTCCTTCTGCATTCTGCATTCTCAACCCTGCCCTGATCTGTTTCTCCAAACCATTGAACCCCTCTGCTGCCACACAGAGCCGGTGGAGCTCTTCCTCCTGCAGCATTAAAAGTACAAAAGTCCATTCATCGCCCACCAATCCTTTCTCTGGTTGACTACAGCAGCCATAATATCTAAGCTCTCAAGATAGCATTGGTGATTATGAGCCCTGGAGTTCTTCACCACCAACTCAGGGCTTCTTAATGCTTCCAAAGCTCTCTATGGCAATGTGTGGCCACGTTAACCACTGAGTTTTTGATAATTTGTCAGGAGGTTGTTAAGGCCAGAGACCCATTGTTTCAGCTATTTCTCCAGGTCATTATGTTCCAGGCAGCAAGTGATGATATGCTTAGAAATGAGTCATGTAGGACAATGCAACCAGTCCTGATGAGACCTGACAAGCTAGGGTCAGATGGAAAAGGAGGAGGACCTCCCCTATCAGCGGACTTAGAGAGGGGCAGGGAGGAGATGAGGGAGGGAGGGTGGGATTGGGAGGAAATGAGGGAGGGGGCTACAGCTGGGATACAAAGTAAATAAACTGTAATAAATATAAAAAATAATTTAATAAAAAAAGAAATGAGTAATGCATGCAGTAAACTACTAAATAAATCAATGTGTCAGTGTCTCATAATTGGTCTTTTTACCTTGGTCTTCCTCGACAGCAGTCTGTAACTAAAGGTCCAGGATCTCCATTCCACCTCCTCCAATGGGGTCCGGGATCTCCATCCACCTCCTCCAATGGGGTCCGGGATCTCCATCCACCTCCTCCAATGGGGTCCGGGATCTCCATCCACCTCCTCCAATGGGGTCCGGGATCTCCATCCACCTCCTCCAATGGGGTCCGGGATCTCCATCCACCTCCTCCAATGGGGTCCGGGATCTCCATCCACCTCCTCCAATGGGGTCCGGGATCTCCATCCACCTCCTCCAATGGGGTCCGGGATCTCCATCCACCTCCTCCAATGGGGTCCGGGATCTCCATCCACCTCCTCCAATGGGGTCCGGGATCTCCATCCACCTCCTCCAATGGCAGCGCACGCACATGGTGCACATGTGCTCATGCACCAACACACACAAAAACAAACTTTAAAAGATGTCAGGGAACTCCCCAGGGATCAAGGCTTCTCCTGGGGTCTCATGAAAGACAGGTATTTAATTCATCCTATGAGCTATAGAATGAGTTGTGGTACAAAACGAAAGCTTATAGGTTTCAAACAAGGGCAAGGGGCTGAGATGTAGTTCACTTTGTACAGTGTTTGTTCAATATGCAGAAAGTCCTGGATTTGATCCCCAGAGAGCACAAACCAGCTGTGGGATCATGTCTACAATCCTAGCAATCAGGACGTGATTATTACTACTGTTACAACTATTAGTAGGTGTGAGGCCAGCTTGGGCTACCTTAAAACTTTGCTTCATTCAAACAGAAACAAGGGACTGGAGTTGAGATAATTCAGAGACTATGGGCACTTGGCAATCTTCCAGATTTGTCACGATCACCAGCAAGATTCCCGAAGCATGCTTTGCCATCTTAGATCCTAGCATAGAGATATGCAACTAATCTTCAATAATGTTCGAATGAAAAAATACTTTGGAGATTAATAGTGAAATTTGAGCTGATTTATACTGACACTGAAATTGGCATTCAGGAGAATGGTTGCTTTCAGAAAAATTAGTGGATTTTCTTATTGATACTACAAACTACATGATGAGAACAACCTATGATAAAAGGTTTATTTTGGCTCACAGTTGGAAGGAATGACCTGACCTGTCATGCAGAGGAGGGAGGATGAGAAGCAGCTCCATGTGACAGGCAGCAGGATCAAGGCTGCTTGCTCCCACCTCAGCAGCTCAGGACACTGAGAACAGGAATGCAGTGCTCACCAGGCTTTTCCTTTGTCCCCTTCTAGTCAGTCCGGGGCCACAGCCTATGGTGATGATGCCACCTTCCTTTAAAGCTCTCTGCAGATGCCCTTGAAGACATGCCCAACAGTGTGTCTCTTAGGTAACTCTAAATCCTCTCCAATTGACCATGGAGATCAACCACGAGTTAGTCTTTGAGAAGCAAGAGGAGCTGTGACTTCTGCCTCACTAAGAGGGAATTACAAGGACCTCAAGGTAGCTCTGCTTTGGTAGAGTTCAATCAACACCTGCTCAGAGCAGCCCACTCCAGAGTGGAAGCTCAGGAGGGCATCTGAGAAAGCTGCTGTGTGCTGGTGTTGCTGTGAACTGCAGACCCTGGGTGATGCAGCTGGCTCTGGGGCCATGGGAGCAGATGCTGGAAAACCAGGGCACACACTGCAGGAAGCTGATGCAGAGGGCTTATGCTTTCCCTTCATGGTGCTCTACTGCCCTCTGCTATCACCTTCTACCAGCAACCTGTAAGAGGCCGTGCTTCTATAGACACAGCGATGAAGGGGTTCAAAGCTTTGCTTTCAGTCCACTCTTGGATGAGAAAAAAAGCAGTTTCTATTAATTGTTTAAAAAATAAAATAAAATTTGTTTTTGGCCAAATTTTAAAAACTCATTTTGCACACCATGGGAACAGCACCTGCACCTTCTAGCAAACTAAACATGGGGTGGGGGTCAAAGCCCTGGACAGGTGCCGGCATTAGTTCACTATAGGGCTCAGCAAGTGCTTTTTTCTTGCTTGGCAATTAAAGAGACATTCACACATTTCAAGGACACTAAGTTCTAACACCCTGACTTAAGGACATGAAAATGGCGATTTAAAGGTACAGTTAAGACTATTCCTCACACTGATATTCAACCAAGGACCATGTATGGATATAACCTAAAACCCCTGCTCGGATGTAGCCCGTGGTAGCTCAGTAACCAATTGGTTTCCCAAAGTGAGGGGAACAAGGACTATTTCTAACAGGAACTCAATGGCGGCTCTTTGACCTCCCCACCCCCAAGGGAGGAGCGGTCCTGTTAGGCCACAGAGAAGGACTTTGCAGCCAGTCCCAAAGATACCTGATAAAAAAGGATCAGATGAATGGGGAGGAGGTCCCCCCCCCATCAGTGGACTTGGAAAGGGGCACGGTGGAGATGAGGGAGGGAGGGTAGGAGTGGGAGGGAATGAGGGAGCGGGATACAGCTGGGATACAGAGTTAATAAAATGTAACTGATAAGAAAAAAATAAAATTATAAAAAAAGACTATTCCTCACAATCTGCTATGATAGCAACGTAAATTATGGAGCATAAATCAAATGGCTTAAAATGAGCTTGCAGCATGCATGAGGAGCACACTGAACACACAACTTAGTTCTTCACGTGCAGGTACTTTCACTATCATGAGAGACTGAACAAGGGTTTTTCAAGCTGAGATGGATGAGAAGTGTCCATCTCTCTCGGGACATGGGGCAGATGTTGAACATGGTTAAAACACTGATAAACGCTGAAATCAGGGTTAACATTAGTGATTTCCATACGTTCCTATCCTGAGTACTCTTTCTTGTGTTAGTTTTCCCGGAATAATCAAGACACTGAGAGTAGGGAAACTGACTACCTAATCAGCAGAGATTGGACTCCCCTTTGCTGTTGGAGGCACCTGGAGCAAAGTGATTGTTCTAGCTGGTGCGATAAAACACTTTAACAAAAAGCAACTTGGACATTCCACTCCTAAGGCTCAGGAAGCATTTTGGAAGGGAGAAGGGGTGGAAAGATTGTAAGAGACAAGATGTTAGCTGTGATTTTGTGTCTCTTAGGGACATCAGAAGCTATACCCATAAACTGCCACCACATACTCCCCAAACGTGAGCTGAGTAAGGACAATACCTGGAGACATGCCAAAGTGAACAGAGAAAAGTCCACAGGGTCTCAATCCTTCACTAAGAACTGCAGACACCTAAGGAGCTGGGAGTGGGAGGAAGGGTCTTTCTCAGAGAAGAGCCCATCAGTTCGTTATCCAACACCACACGGTTGTCCTTGACAAACATACATACAAGTAATGTTACACAGACTGAGCAGGTTATATTTGGAATGTGTGTGTGTGTGTCTCACACACACAATAACAGTTAATAAAATAGAGAGCCATGAATTTTGAACAGAATAAGGAGGGGTCTGTGGGACAACTGGGGGAAGGAAAGGGAAGGGAGAAATGTAGTATAATCTCAAAAGTGAAAACCTAAAAAATTTTAAAAGCATCTTAGGGGATAAAGATGATTATTTCAGCTTACAATTCTAGGTCTCCATCTGAAATGGTGAGGAAGTCAAAGAAGGAACTTGAACGGACTGGTGCCATCAAGAAGAAATCATCCATCCAGGGGAACAGGTAGGGGAAAGGCAGATCTTCTCCTCCCTCTCAGCTCCCCCAAAGCCAATTCCCCAGTCCCAACCCCAGCTCTGCAGCCAAGCTGCTATGGCTTCTCCTTCTTCTCTGCCCCTTCTCAGTGAATCACAGAGGACTTACCCTCCAAACTGTTTTCTCCCCAACTCATAGCTTTATCCCTGTCCCCACCTCCAACAGACCTCCCTGGGAACCTGCAGGCCACTTTGACCAGGGAAGCAGGTGGGCTAGCTGCAGATCTCCACCTCTCCCTCCAGTCCTCCAGGTGCAGCCCTCCATCCTCATCTCCACCTCTGCAGCAGACCTTCTGCTGCTCCATCCTCTCCTCACTCTCTGCACCTGTTACCAGAGGACTAAGCAGATCCTGATGGAACACCCTCCTCTCCTCCTCCTGTGGACCTCCTCAGCTCCCATCCTCCTAGCCTTTCCCCATTGCTAAGTGTCAGCTCCCAGTACTTAGAAATACACTTTACCTGGATCTCCCAGTACCACACCAATCAGGATCCCAGAAGAATTTCCTACCAGGCAACAGACTGCCACCATGCTCTCCTAAGAAAGAGAAATGGTAACAGAATCCAAATAACAAAACACCCACCCAACAAAGACAAGACCAGATAGCAGCACCTAGAATAGAACCTTTCCAAACCCAGATGCCTGGACGCCAGCATAAAAACACAATCAACAGCAGCCAGGTAATGTGACTCCACTAGAGCCCAGAGACCCCAGCACAGCAGGCACTGAGTATTGCAACATAGCTGAAGCACAAGAAAAAGACGTTAAAATGTCTTTATTAATATGATAGAGGTCCTGAAGGAGGAAATTAATGAAACTCCCTTGAAGAAATATATAAAACCCCCAACATTGGGAGGAAATGAATAAAGCAGTCCAAGGCCTGAAAGTGGACACAGAATTAATAAAGAAACCCCAAACTAAGGGAAATTATTAATGTTAACCCTGATTTCAAAGTTTATCCCTGCTTTAACCATGCTCAACACCTGCCCCATGTCCCGAGAGAGATGGACACTTCTCATCCATCTCAGCATGAAAAACCCTTGTTCAGTCTCTTGATAGTGAAAGTACCTGCACGTGAAGAAGTAAGTTGTGTGTTCAGTGTGCTCCTCATGCATGCTGCGAGCTCATTTTAAGCCATTTGATTTATGCTCCATAATTTACATTGCTATCATAGCAGATTGTGAGGAATAGTCTTAACTGTACCTTTAAATCGCCATTTTCATGTCCTTAAGTCAGGGTGTTAGAACTTAGTGTCCTTGAAATGTGTGAATGTCTCTTTAATTGCCAAGCAAGAAAAAAGCACTTGCTGAGCCCTACAGTGAACTAATGCCGGCACCTGTCCAGGGCTTTGACCCCCACCCCATGTTTAGTTTGCTAGAAGGTGCAGGTGCTGTTCCCATGGTGTGCAAAATGAGTTTTTAAAATTTGGCCAAAAACAAATTTTATTTTATTTTTTAAACAATTAATTAATAGAAACTGCTTTTTTTCTCATCCAAGAGTGGACTGAAAGCAAAGCTTTGAACCCCTTCATCGCTGTGACTATAGAAGCACGGCCTCTTACAGGTTGCTGGTAGAAGGTGATAGCAGAGGGCAGTAGAGCACCATGAAGGGAAAGCATAAGCCCTCTGCATCAGCTTCCTGCAGTGTGTGCCCTGGTTTTCCAGCATCTGCTCCCATGGCCCCAGAGCCAGCTGCATCACCCAGGGTCTGCAGTTCACAGCAACACCAGCACACAGCAGCTTTCTCAGATGCCCTCCTGAGCTTCCACTCTGGAGTGGGCTGCTCTGAGCAGGTGTTGATTGAACTCTACCAAAGCAGAGCTACCTTGAGGTCCTTGTAATTCCCTCTTAGTGAGGCAGAAGTCACAGCTCCTCTTGTTTCTCAAAGACTAACTCGTGGTTGATCTCCATGGTCAATTGGAGAGGATTTAGAGTTACCTAAGAGACACACTGTTGGGCATGTCTTCAAGGGCATCTGCAGAGAGCTTTAAAGGAAGGTGGCACCATCACCATAGGCTGTGGCCCCGGACTGACTAGAAGGGGACAAAGGAAAAGCCTGGTGAGCACTGCATTCCTGTTCTCAGTGTCCTGAGCTGCTGAGGTGGAAGCAAGCAGCCTTGATCCTGCTTCCTGTCACATGGAGCTGCTTCTCATCCTCCCTCCTCTGCATGACAGGTCAGGTCGTTCCTTCCAACTGTGAGCCAAAATAAACCTTTTATCATAGGTTATTCTCATCATGTAGTTTGTAGTACAATAAGAAAAGCCACTAATTTTTCTGAAAGCAACCATTCTCCTGAATGCCAATTTCAGTGTCAGTATAAATTAGCTAAAATTTCATTATTAATCTCCTAAAGAATTTTTTTCATTCAAACATTATTCAAGATTTTTGCAGATCTGTACACTAGGATCTAAGATGGCAAAGTAACCTTTGGGAATCTTGCTGGCTCTCATACAAATCTGGAAGATTACCAAGTGCCCTTAATCACTGACTTATATCAACTCCAATCACTCCATTTGGTTTAAATGAGACAGTTTCTGTGTCCCCCTAACTCACTACGTAATAGTCAAGTCCTGATTGCTAGGATTATAGACATGATCCCACAGCTGGTTTGTGCTCTCTGGGGATCAAATCCAGGACTTTCTGCATATTGAACAAACACTGTACAAAGTGAACTACATCTCAGCCCCTTGCCGTTGTTTGTAACCTATAAGCTTTCGTTTTGTACCACAACTCATTCTATAGCTCATAGGATGAATTAAATACCTGTCTTTCATGAGACCCCAGGAGAAGCCTTAGTAAGCGCCTGACAACTTTTAATTTTTTTTTGTTTTTATATTGTGTGTGTGCGTGCGTGTGTGTGCGTGTGTGTGTGTCTGGATATTTTGCCTGCTTGTACATCCGTGAACCATGTGCATGCAGTGCCGATGGTGGCCAGAAGATGGCAATGGAGATCCTGGAAATGGACTTTCAGACTGTTGGGGAAGATTAAGGTAAAAAGACCAATAATGAGACACTGATACATTGATTTATTTAGTAGTTTGTTTCAAGCATTACCCGTTCCTAAGCATTTCGTCTCTTGCTACCTGGAACAGAATGACCTGGAGAAACAGCTGAAACGGTGGGTCTCTGGCCCTAACAACCTGCTGACTGCCACACATGCTCTGTAGAATCTCAATTGCTTCCCAGCCACACCTTCTTTTAGAGTATAAACTGGGAATGCAAACTGGACAGAGACAGAGGCCTTGCAGGAGCTATCCTGCTTCTGTACACTGGTGCTATGACCTCTCCTGCACACTCAGGGTCTGGGTGCTTTGTCCAGAGATGCCCACAAGATGGCGAGCCATCACGTAGATGCTGGGACTTGGACCACAGTTGTCTGGAGAGCTGCCAGGACTCTGAACCAGCTGAGCCAGCTCTCCAGCCCCACCTGACACCTTTTAGCCCTCCTCACAGTGACTGTGAAACTCTTACCTTCAACTCACTAGAAGAGCTATTCTCTTTTGTATTTAAACAGGCCAGCCTTCCCACCTTGTTATTTTATGTAGGTTTATAATTGAAATAGAACTCATCACCCCCTTTCTATCTCTACCCTTCCAGTTTCCCCCTGTCAATCTCCTGCAAGGCTCCCTTCTCAAGGAATAGCTTCTTTTTCTCCCACTATTATTGTGACATATGTGTGTTTGTTTGTTTGTTTGTGTGTGTGTGTGTGTGTAAATATACACAAATATATGAATGAAACATGCTGAGTCCTGTTAGTTGTTTGTGTGTGTGTGGTTTCAGGGCTGACCACTTTGCACTGGACAATGGATAAGGGGCTCACTTTTGGGAGAGGGGTCTTTACCCCAGCACACACTGTGACATACTACAGCTTTCATGTGGGATTTGTTTTTTCTTTTTCCTTTTGAGGGGATGTTGGAAGGGCAGAGGTCAGGCAAAGAGACAGGGAAGATGAGTGGGATTGGGCTGCATGATGTGCAGTTTCCAAAGAATCAATAAAGAGTTAAGTCAAAAAGTGAGTCCTCCCACTTCAAGACTTTATTAGGAAAAGCACTCAGTGGCCCCAGTCCTCTTGGGGACAGTTAATTTCTGATGTGGTTCATTTGACAACCAAGAATATCCATCATAATGGCCCAAGGGTCCCCGAGTCTCAGGTTTGACCTCGGGTCAGTGTTACCTGATATTATCTTCAGTGAAGTAAACGTCTCAAAACTCTGAGTTCCTAACACATTCGGGATGAACTGCCAAAACCCACATGAGAATATTTACCATTGAGCTGCTCACAAACTCTAAGCGTGTGTGGACATCGTCACATGAAATGAGTGAGGCCTGCGCACTTACTGGCCCCGTGCTGAGACTCGGCAGGGGTTGTGAACAGACCAGGACGGTAGGGATCTGCTTGTACCAGACACTTGGCACTGCTCCCAGGATTCTTGGCCTAAGGGTCTGGGTGAGGAGGTAGGTGGTGGAGATTCCTAGTTCCCTGAAGCTAATCTTTCTCTTCCAACCAATGTGCCTCTCACTCTTCTTGGGAATTCGCAGAAAACTACTCAGGCTAATTCAGGCAATTTATGGCTGTATAGTCGAGAGAGACCAGTCCTAACACAGAGAGTCAGAGCGATTGTCCAGTGGTGAAAAGCAGCTCCTGAGGGCCTGCCTCTAGACCCAGCAGGCACATAAGGCAGATCACCTGGTCTGAAATGCCAACTCCCAGGGCTCCACTGCTCTCTTCTGGGATCCCTGAGTGTCTCTCAAATGCATAAACAGTCATCCCCACCTCTCTCCCTCCCTCTCCATCTCACACATACACAGAGGGACACAGAGCACCCACATGGAGGCTCACAGAGAATCTAATGGTCTCTTCTGAACTTGGGGCACAGGCACTTACATAAAAAGCAGATATACATGCAGGAAAATATTCATATACATTAAATGAACTACAAGTTGAGAAGAATTAAGACATCGGGACATATCATGCATAGAATCAGAATTTTCTTTGAGAAAAATCTTTCATTCTATGTATATAGATGTTTTACCTGCATGTATATCTTTGCCCAAGGGGATCTGGAGAGGTCATTGGATCCCCTGAGACTGGAGTTACACATGGTTCTAAGAGCATGTGGCTTCTGGGAACTGAACCCCATCCTATAGAAGAACAGTCAGTGTTCTGAATCACTGAAACATCCCTTCAGTTCAAGAATCAGGGATTCTTATTGTACTTTGAATCCAGAGTGTTCTCCAGAATGTTCTAGCAAAGTCATCTCCTCTGGGTGTCACTTCACAGTCAGTTCATGCCAGTTTGGTCTCAGGAAGGTCTTCTGAGGCAGAAGGAATGACTTTAGGACACCAGTGCATGTCTTCCTGGAAATCATCGCATTGTTCCTCCGGACCTGAGAATGGGGTAGTGATGGCCCTAAGGGGATCTGTGGCACAGAATTCGTCATTAAACACTTTGTGGGGTGTGGGGCTGTGCAGAAGACTCAGCAGCTAAGATCACTGTTATACAGAGGACCTGTGTTTGGTTCCTAATGTCCCCATGATAGTTCACAGCTGTCTGTGACCCCAGGTGCAGGGCACCCATGGGCACTGGGTGTGCCAGGGGTACACAGACAGGCATATGGAGATAAAACACCCATAAAATAAAATAAAGGAACCACTATGTGTCCTTTGGATAGTGAAAGAATGTAGGTAACATGCAAAACCAAAGAGCAGCTCAGTGGCAGTCACAGAAACTGGCCACCATGGCTTCGGAGCGTCCTCTTGGCCATAGGAATGATGGCAGTCACAGCTTCATGCAGGGTAGAGACATCGCCATGCTGAATGTGTGGCAGCCAAGGAGCTCTGTTCAGAAACTACCATCCAGCAGCATGGCTGCTCTGGCAAGGATCACACCCAAAGACATGATCTGGCTGGAATGCAGACCTGTCCTTATTGCACGCCTGTAAGCCTAAGGGTAGTAGGCAAGGCAAGGTTACTTTGTAGAGGCAGCAGCCATGTTTGCAAGTGATGTTTAATTGAGGGGCAGACAAAGTGACAGATCAGAGAAAGATCTGACAGAATGAGTCAGAGACAAGGTTTGCCCAGCACACACAAGAACAGCAGAGCAGGAGAGCCTACTTAAGGGCAGTGACACAGAAATGTTAGGTGAGGTGTGGAGGGTGATGTGTGTGTGTCACAGTTTTACCAGGACAGTTTTACAGAGACAGGTTACAGACACAACAAGCTGCACACAGGTGAAGACAGAACGGGCCAGAGAATGAGAAATCACCAGAAGGTTAGAACAGATTGCCAAAGCTAGGAGGAGGCCAAGCACAGCACCTCAGTGAGAGGCAGAGAAAAGCCTGATTGAGCCAGTCAGCCTGGTAGATTAGACTGTAGAATCTTCCATGCCTAGGTCTGGTGAGAGTTAGAGCAGAGAAGGAAATTCTTGGGGCTCAGCCCAAGTTGTGTAAAGCACAGCCCCTCTCCGGCTCTCATCTTCACCTGAGGCAGTAAAAGCTACATTTACAAGAAGCCTCTACTTAGGTGAAGACGAGATTCTTCTCTAGATGTCAGGGGTCCTCTGGCACCTTGCTGTCCCCTGAATTTTGGCATCTGGCTTGACCGGCCTGCTGCCCGGATACAACAGTGCATTCCTGGCTGACCTGGGGCTTTCAGTAAGATCATCATCCTGAAACACCTTAAATCCTCCTCTCTCGGGGCTCCTAAGTAACTCTTCTGAGGAACTTTCCAAATTACCATTATAAGCACATCTTGGTGGGCTATCCTGTGATTTCTAGTCACTTAGTAACCCTGCCAAAGGCAATTACATTCCTTCCGCTTCTGCCTATGTAGTTGTATGGAAAATTCAAATAAACAGAGACTTTGATCAGAGATACTGTCTTGGTCTTCATTTCTTGTGCCCTTGTTCCCTTTGCATTCCCACTCCCCCATTCAGGATCTCCTGTGACAGAACTGCAGGTCAGGTCAATTAGAGAAAGTAAAACATTTAAGGATTACTATTATTAAGCACAGTTCAAGTTTATTAGAAAGAGAAGTGAACAGATTTAAGCTGAGGTTGAATGGAAAGACAGGCACCAGGAAAAGGAAAGAGAAGACTGAAAGATGGATTTCAACTTCTCAACTTGATTTGGTTGGCTTTACCCACTAAGCAAACCATGGGAAGAATTTACCAAGCAAAATTGCCAAAATATCCACATCCTTATATGTTCAAGAAGGAAGAATAAGTTTGTAGCTCATTGGAAACTAAAGTCCGTCTCTGGTGGAGGTCGCCCAGGCCTGACTCTTCAGGTCAGCAGGAATGTCAGGGAAGACAGGTCCATGTGCAGAGGAGTCATGCTCAGGTCTAGGCTGGACTCACTTCCTTGTGTCACACTGACAGGAGACAGACACTTGGAACAGTTCCATGCCAGTCACTGAAAGAAAAGTCAGGAGCTTTTGAAGTCACACACGGTGGGTGTCTCACACTATAGAAGGAAATAATGAAGAACAAATTCTGATTGGTGACTGTTAAGCCATGAAACTGAACAGGCCTTCATGCTAAAAGCAGTCCCACTACAGAGAGCCAGCACAGCTCAGGAATGTGTTCTCTGAATACCTCCTATGCTACTGGCAGACATGCAGCAGACCTCTGGGAACTGTCTCTGCCTCTGGCAGAACAAACTAGACCTGTTAAGAGCCCACAGCAAGAGGGCCAAGAGCCCCCACAATGGGTGCCTGTCTACCCTATTGCCAGGGTCTCAGGAACCAACTCCCATGCATCTACCGGGAGCCAAAGCATAGATGCCTCTGTCCACCCTGTGGGAAGCACACAGCCAGTGAGAGACAGGGAAGCAGTAAAGGCATGGGAGTGGGAGGATCTCCAGTCCAAAGCCCAGGGAAGTGTCTAGAACTGTGAGTGCAGCTCCAGGGAAGGAGCAAACAGGAGGGAAGGTTTACATAGAGAGGACCAACTGGCCTCCTCAGGTCTGTTCTCAGTAGGGACCTTCTCTGTGGCATCTGTCTGTGGGGAATCAGAACCAGTGTGATGGGCCTGTCCATTATTTCCTTTATGCTCTACAATAGAGTTCATGTCAGCACACAGGCCCAGGGCCCAGGTGTGCATACTACCTTCCTCTGCTGAGGCAGGCACATTTAGAGCCTGGGTTTGAAATCTCTGGGGAGACAAGAACTCAGGTCACCTTCCTTCCTTACCTTTACTTCTTTGATAGCAGAAAGATCACTACAGCTCCCACCACGAAAGCTCCAAGAACCAGGCCAATAAGAATGGCCATGAGGAAGAGAGTTGGCTGAGGAGGCTCTGAGGAGGGAAGGGAAGGAAGAGTGAGGACCCTGACCCTCGCTCTCCACCCTGATCCTGCTCAGGCGTTTCCTGACAACAGGCTCTGTGCTCACACCTGCCCTTACCCCATCTCAGAGTGAGGGGCTCAGGTAATGCTTCATGGTTCACATGACATGTGTATCTCAGCTCCTCTCCAGAAGGAACCACCACAGCTGCCCACTTCTGGAAGGTTCCATCCCCTGCAGGCCTGGTGTCCACCAGCTCCATTTCCTGGGTGTGGTTGTTCCCATCCCTCTGCCAGGTCAGGGAGATCTCAGCAGGGTAGAAGCCCAGGGCCCAGCACCTCAGGGTCACATTCCCTCCAGGTCTGACTTGGTGGCTCACATGTGCTTGGGGAGCATCTGAGAGCAACAATTGGAACAGTCAGGCATTTGCATTCCTCCTGGGGTGTGAGCAGAGCTCATGTGACCATCCCTGGACAGGAGGGGAGGGCTGCCTCAGGGAGGGGAGCAGACTCCAGTCAGAAGCCTAAAGGCCTGGTCTGGATGGTCTAATCCTGACTTTCATAATCGCCATGGGGCAGCAGGGAGCAGGAGACTCGGGGTCTCCCTCTAGGCAGATAGACTTCTGGATCTGACTGGACAGGGGGTGAGGGACTCAGCAACCCTGCAGTCAGACTCAGTGTCGCTGTGCAGGGAGAGTGAACCGGCCTGAGAGAGGCCATGATTCTGAGATGGAAGGGAGCTGCTGCTTAATTGACACACTGAACTGTCCTGGGAGAGGGTGAATCCTCTGGAGAGTCCCTCTCTTTGAGTCAGGAAACCGAGGAACACTCTTTGCCTTTGATGCAAGACAGTGTAAGTATTCCAGCTGCTCCCTACCTAGGAGGAGGCCTCAGGTGACAGGAGCTCCAATCCCAGAAACAGAAGGAGCTGGCAAGTGCCTCTCTTACCAGAGCGCAGCAATGTCTCCTTCCCAAGGTCCAGGTATCTAGTAAGAATTTCCACACAAGGCCCCTGCAGGTAAGTCCCCAGTTCTTCTGCCGTTCTCATATTGTTCCATTGTTTTCTTATGGTTTGAGCAGCCTCACCCTCTGCAGTCCAGGAGCTCAGGTCCTCATTCAGAGTGATGTAATCGTAGCCATAGTAGGCGAACTGATGGTGACCACGGAGGAAGCGCCCATCATTCCCCACACTGCAGCCAAGCACAACCTGTAGAGTGCGATATTCTTCCCCACCCCATCAGCTACCCGTCACTGGGATGCTTCCCAGCCTCCAGGAATTTTGTCCCAGTCTAACCCCCTAGCCAGGCACAGTCTGTGGCTTTCGCAGGTCGAAGGTCTCCAGAGCCCTCTTCCCCCATGGCCAAACCATGCACCCGGGGACTAGAGTGAAGCTCAGTGGAGCAGACCATGAAGGTATGGAGGGGAGGTGACCTCAGAGCAGGGACCACTCACCGTTCTTGCTGTGGTTGTAGTAGCCCATCATGATTTGAAGAATCATTCCGTTATTCTGTGAGTCGAGCAGGGCTTCCTCTGTCACTTGCTCCCAATATTCACGTGGTTCCTGCTCCATCCAAGGAGCCCGGGGTTGCATCACTGCAGTTGCTGCCTTGCTGTCGAATGCCTCAAAAGGTGTGGTGTCCAAATAGCCGACCCGGATGAACCGGGGCTCCCAGAGGTTTGGTCCATAAACCACGGTGTCGTAAAACAGCAGCCAGTGAGAACCTGGGGGTGGTGTGCACTGAGACCCTGACTCTTCTGCCTGGACCCAGGGCAGGTTGGTGGGATGGGAAGGGAGCAGTGACGGGTAGAGGAGGCCCTCTGGACCTGAGATGAAGGAGAGGGTCAGGGGTCAACCAGCTGGGGGAGCTGGGAGGGTCTAGTTATGGGAGGGAGAAGATGCAGAGGTGAGGATTCCCAGAGCTGCACCTTGCTCCCCAAAAGGCCATTTCACTCCAGGCCCAGCAAGTACCTGTGCAATTCTGGGTCAGGGCCACGGCCACCAGCAGGAGGAGGTGGGCACAGGGTCCAGGCGTCCTCATTCTCCAAGATGAGTCGAGTCTCAGTCAGCAGTGGCGTCTCTTCACTTCATAACCCTGATGTGGGTGAGGCTGATTGGCTGCTCTGAGATTTCCCAAAGGTAGTGGCATGGACCAGATGGGTTGGGTCTTGGAGAGGTGACCTCCTGGGAAAGAAATCTCTAGGGTCTCCTCTCCCACCTCAGACCCACTTTTGTGACCATGTATCTTGGCATCAATGTTTGGACATAAGCTGCATTTCCTTGATCCATGTCCTCCTGGTCCTGGTCACCGCATCCTTGAGTCTTAGCCCTGTGACCAGCAAGTCAGCGACTCTCAAGCGTTGGGATGTCAGAATCTCTACTCACGCTTAGACCTTGTGTAGCCTTCCATGCTGACTGTACTCTTGCGGTTTTGTCAATCCACAGTCATCATGTTAGGAACTGGAGTCTTTGAGAGTTTTGATTCAATGAGGATATTAATAACTAATTGTAAGTAAGCAGAATAAAAAAGAGAAAGAATTGTTTTCCAAAATTAAATGGTGCTGTCTAAGAGCTTTTTGGATAGTCAACATTTCTTGAAGTCCTTATCTTCATCTTCCTCACTACACATCAAGAGAATTTGTGTCTCCTTTTTCACATTTTTCTTTCATTTGAAATGCAGAAAAATGCAGTTTTCCAGACATGTTTTAGGAGAAACAATTTCAAAACTCATTTCTATATGTATGTATTTTTGTGTGTGTCTGTGTGTATGCAAGGAGTGTGTTCTCATGGGATCCCAGAAGAGGGAGTAGGAAACCCTGGAGCTGGAATTACAGGAACTTGTGAACTGCTAGATCAAGTGCTGGGAAATCAGTTCTGGTCTTCTCCAGAGCAGCCGGGGCTCTTCCCATCACTCCAGGCCCAGGAGAAAAATCATTAGCATCTTCAAATAATTTCAGTTTTCTTTTTGAGACAGGGTCTCAGCATGTGCCCTGGTTGGCCTGGTAGTGGCTATGTAGACCAGGCTGACCTAGAATTCAGACATCCACCTGCTTCTGGCTCCAGATTGCTGACATTAAAGGAATTTGCCATCCACATGGGCTAATTGTAAGTTTGCTCATTGATAAGCCACTAAATGGTCACAGGTGGCACTTCCTCAAGATTGTTCACACTGTGGACTTGAAACATCATTGAGTCCTTCACTGTCTGCTGCATCCACATGCATGAGAGAGTTTTGTGCGCTGAATGTTTTGCTAATAACTGTTATTTTAAGGTAGGACGTTCTTTGACCAACTCCTTTAAAAGAAAATTATAAAAAACTCAGTGGTTAACGTGGCCACACATTTCCATAGAGAGCTTTGGAAGCATTAAGAAGCCCTGAGTTGGTGGTGGAGAGCTCCAGGGCTCAAAATCACCAATGCTATCTTGAGTTTATGTGCATCGCTATGTTAAATATTCTCTCGTGGGTTGTGCCAGTTCATCCCGAAAGTGTTAGGAACTCAGAGTTTTGAGACATTTACTTCACTGAAGATAATATCAGGTAACTGTGACCCGAGTTCAAAGTTGGGACTTGGGGACCCTCAGGCCATTATGATGGATATTCTTGGTTGTCAAATGAACCACATCAGAAATTAACTGTCCCCAAGAGGACTGGGGCCACTGAGTGCTTTTCCTAATAAACTCTTGAAGTGGGAGGACTCACTTTTTGACTTAACTCTTTATTGATTCTTTGTAAACTACACATCATGCAGCCCAATCCCACTCATCTACTTGTCTCCTTGCATGACCTCTGCCCTTCCAACATCCCCTCAAAAGGAAAAAAGCAAAAGCAAATCCCACGTGAAAGCTGTAGTGTGTCACACTGTGTGCTGGGACTCTACAGAGCATGTGTGGCAGTCAGCAGGTTGTTAGGGACAGAGACCCACTGTTCCTGCTGTTTCTCCAGGTCATTCTGTGCCAGGCAGCAAGAGACGAAATGCGTAGGAACGGGTAATGCATGCAGTGATTGAAGCAAACCACTAAATAAATCAATGTATCAGTGTCTCATAATTGCTCTTTTTACCCTAATCTTCCCCAACAAGAGTCTGAAAGTCCATTTCCAGGATCTCCATTGCCATCTTCTGGCCACCATCGACACTGCATGCACATGTTTCACAAATGTACAAGCAGGCAAAATATCCATACACACTGGTGCACACATACACACACATACAAACATAAAAACAAACAAACAAAAAAATAAAAGATGTCAGGCATTTACTAAGGTTTCTCCTGGGATCTCATAAAAGACAGATATTTAATTCATCCTATGAGCTATAGAATGAGTTGTGGTACAAAACGAAAGCTTATAGGTTACAAATAAGGGCAAGGGGCTGAGATGTAGTTCACTGTGTACAGTGTTTGTTCAATATGCAGAAAGTCCTGGATTTGATCCCCAGAGAGCACAAACCAGCTGTGGGATCATGTCTACACTCCTAGCAATCAGGACTTGACTATTACGTAGTGAGTTTGGGCAACACAGAAACTTTGTCTCATTTAAACCAAACCGAGTGATTGGAGTTGAGATAAGTCAGTGATTAAGGGCACTTAGTAATCTTCCAGATTCGTCATGAGAGCCAGCAAGATTCCCAAAGGTTGCTTTGCCATCTTAGATCCTAGTGTACAGATCTACAAAAACCTTGAATAATGTATGAATGAAAAACTACTTTTGGAGATTAATAGTGCAATTTGAGCTGATTTATTCTGACACTGAAATTGGCATTCAGGAGAATAGTTGCATTCAGAAAAATCCGTTGCTTTTCTTGTTGGTACTACAAACTACATGATGAGAACAACCTATGATAAAAGGTTTATTTTGGCTCACAGTTGGAAGGAACAACCTGTCATGGCAGAGGAGGGAAGATGATAAGCAACTCCATGTGACAGACAACAGGATGCAAAGCTGCTTGCTCTCACCTCAGCAGAATCTGCTTTAAAAACCCAGTTGTGTTGGAAAAATGTTTCTGTTTTAATTCCAGGTGTGGAATATGGGGCTGCTTCAGATTATCCAAGCTGCTAAGTATCATTTGTCTCATGTTCTGGTAGGGGACATATTTTGCCAGCTGAGGACAGTTTACCTTTGGAAAACGGGGGACTCTTGAGAAGGGAGTTAGATGCCAGCACCCCAGTGGAAGTGGTTGCAGCTCCCCTTCTGCTCCCCATGCGGCTGCCTCTGCTGCTGCCCCTGCTGCTGCTGGCTTCTGGGGATGATTTTGCTGGATGTTGTTTGTTGCTGTTTGCAGGACAGCTGTTTGCTGGTTGAAGATATCCTGATGAAGAAGATCCAATTTACCCCAAAGAACTCAACAGCCCTAAAAGCATCAAGTGATCTAACAAGATTGACACCCCTTTCCCCTCTATCTCTCTTTCTCTTCCACCTAGTGTTGGGAGGTTAAAGCTATAGAGGTGATAGAGGGAGGGAAGAAAAAGAACCCAATAAAGCAAAAATCCCAGCTTCACAAGTCTTTTCACTTTCTGGGAATTACCGAACAAGGGTTTTTCAAGCTGAGATGGATGAGAAGTGTCCATCTCTCTCATGACATGGGGCAGGTGTTGAGCATGGTTAAAGCACTGATAAACGCTGAAATCAGGGTTAACATTAGTGATTTCCATACGTTCCTATCCTGAGCACTCTTTCTTGTTAGTTTTCCCGGAATAATCAAGACACTGAGAGTGGGGAAATGTGACTACCTAATCAGCAGAGATTGGACTCCCCTTTGCTGTTGGAGGCACCTGGAGCAAAGTGATTGTTCTAGCTGGTGTGATAAAACACTTTAACAAAAAGCAACTTAGACATTCCACTCCTAAGGCCATGGAAGCATTTTGATTTTGGAAGGGAGAAGGGGTGGAAAGATTGTAAGAGACAAGATGTTAGCTGTGATTTTGTGTCTCTTAGGAACATCAGAAGCTATACCCATAAACTGCCACCACATACTCCCCAAACGTGAGCTGAGTAAGGACAATACCTGGAGACATGCCAAAGTGAACAGACAAAAGTCCACAGGGTCTCAACCCTACACTAAGAACTGCAGACACCTAAGGAGCTGGGAGTGGGAGGAAGGGTCTTCCTCAGAGAAGAGCCCATCAATTCGTTATCCAACACCACACGGTTGTCCTTGACAAACATACATACAAGTAATGTTACACAGACTGAGCAGGTTATGTTTAGGGGTGTGAGTGTGTGTATGTATGGGCGCTCTTGTGTGTATGCACAAAATAACAGTTAATTAAGAAAACACGAATTTGGAAGAGAACAAGAACAAATGTTTGGGGCTATGTGAGGAGCAAAGGGAAGAGAAAAGTGTAATTACAATCACGAAAATTTAAAGAAAAAATGTTCAAGCAATTTGGGAGATAAACATGATTGTTTCAGCTTACAGTTTCTGTAGCTCTCATCCATCATTATGAGGAAGTCAAGGAACTTGAAAGGACTGGTGCCATCGAGAAGAAAGCATCCATCCAGGGGAACAGATAGGGGAACGGCAGATCTTCACCTCCCTCTCAGCTCCCTCCAAGCAAAGTCCCAACCCCAGCTCTGCAGCCAAGCTGCTATGGCCTCTTCTTCTCTGCCCCTTCTCAGTGAATCACAGAGGACTTACACTCCAAACTGTTTTCTCCCCAACTCATAGCTTTATCCCTGTCCCCATCTCCAACAGACATTCCTGGGAACCTGCAGGCCACTTTGACCAGGGAAGCAGGTGGGCTAGCTGCAGATCTCCACCTCTCCCTCCATTCCTCCAGGTGCAACCCTCCATCCTCATCTCCACCTCTGCAGCAGACCTTCTGCTCCAGCCTCTCCTCACTCTCTGCACCTGTTACCAGAGGACTAAGCAGATCCTGATGGAACACCCTCCTCTCCTCCTCCTGTGGACCTCCTCAGCTCCCATCCTCCTAGCCTTTCCCCATTGCTAAGTGTCAGCTCCCAGTACTTAGAAATACACTTTACCTGGATCTCCCAGTACCACACCAATCAGGATCCCAGAAGAATTTCCTACCAGACAACAGACTGCCACCATGCTCTCCTAAGAAAGAGAAATGGTAACAGAATCCAAATAACAAAACACCCACCCAACAAAGACAAGACCAGATAGCAGCACCTAGAATAGAACCTTTCCAAACCCAGATGCCTGGACGCCAGCATAAAAACACAATTAACAGCAGCCAGGTAATATGACTCCACTAGAGCCCAGAGACCCCAGCACAGCAGGCACTGAGTATTGCAACATAGCTGAAGCACAAGAAAAAGACGTTAAAAAGTCTTTATTAATATGATAGAGGTCCTGAAGGAGGAAATTAATGAAACTCCCTTGAAGAAATATATGCAACTCCCAACAGTGGGAGAAAATGAATAAAACAGTCCAAGGCCTGAAAGTGGACACAGAATTAATAAAGAAACCCCAAACTGAGGGAAATCTGGAAGGGAGAATTTAGGAATGCTAACAGGAACCTCAGAGGCAAGCCTCACCAACAGAATTCCAAGAGATGGAAGGAGAAGCTAAGGGGTTGTCAATAAATTCAGAGAAGAAATGGATACCTCAGGAAAGGTAACATTGAATCTGAAAATACCTTGGCACACACATTCAGGAAATCCAGGACACTATGAAACAACAAAAATCTAAGAACAATACAAATAAAAGAAGTAGAAGAAACAGGTCAAGCTGGGTGGTTGTGGCACACACCTTTATCCCAGCACTTGAGAGGCAGAGCAGGCAGATCTCTGAGTTCTAGCCCAGCCTGGTCTACAGAGTGAGTTCCAGGGCAGCCAAGGCTACGAAGAAAGCCTGTCTCAGAAAAAAAAAACACCCTCCCAAAAAAAAAACAAGCCTAAACCAAACGAATACACAGTCAAGGCACCAAATATATTTCCAACAAATCATAGAAGCAAAATTTCCTAACATAAAGAAGACAATGCATATAAAGGTTCAAAAAGCAGACAGAGCACCAAATAGACTGGACAAGGAATGAAAGTCCCCTCAGCACACCGTAATAAAAACACTAAACAGACAGAACAAAGAAAAATATTAAGAGATGAATGGAAAAAGACCAAGTAACATATAAAGGCAGACCTACTAGTATTACCCCTGACTTCTCAATGGAGACTCTAGAGTCAAGAATGGCCTGGACAGATGTTCTACAAAACTTGAAAACACCACATGTGCCAACCTAGACTACTATACCCAGAAAAGCTACCAATCACAGTACATGGAGAAAGAACAGTCTATAATAAAACCAAAGTTAAGTAATATCTATCTACAAATCCATCCCAAAGAAAGCACCACAGGGGCCAGAGAGATGGCTCAGCACTGACTGCTCTTGCAGAGGACCCGGGTTCAGTTCCCAGCACCCACATGGCAGCTCAGAGCTGTCTGTAACTCCATGATCTGACATCCTCACACAGAGGGCAAAACACCAATGCACATAAAAGAAAAATAAATATATATTTTTACAAAGCACTGGAAAGAAAACTTGGCCCTAAAGAGGTTAATCACAGCCAAGGAAACACTAGGAGTGGCTGATCCCAAACCAGAAAATCAAGAGAAGAAAATAAATATACCAACAAAAACAACAAAATCACAGAAATACTAATTAAAAAAAACAATGCTCATTAATATCTCCCAAAATCAATGGTCTCAATTCCCCAATTTAACAAACAAACAAACAAAACCCCAAAACCACAAAGTAACAGAATAGATGAAAAACAGGGTCCATCCTTCTGTTGCATCCAAGAAACAGGCCTTGATATCAAGGATAGACAGTAGAGTAAATGTGATGGAAAAAGATATTCCAAGAAAACAGACCTAAGAAGAAAGCTGGTATGGCTGTTATAATACCTGACAAACTAGCTCCAAAACAACTCTATTCAAAAGACTTAGGGAATGGTGCTGAGGTCTCATCAAGTAAAATATCCACCAAGAGACCATTGCAAATCTTAACATGTATGCCCCAAACACAAGGGCACTCAAGTTTGTGAAAGCAACGTTGCTACAGCTTAAATCATATATTGTCGCTCACACACTGATAGGGAAAGACTTCAGTACTTGACTCTCACTGATAGACAGGGCATCCATACAAAAACTAAACAGAGAAATGCTGCAGCTAACTGATGTAATAATCCAAATGGACCTAAAGATATTTACAGAACATTTCACCCAAACACACAAAAAAATACCCCTTCTTCTCAGCACCTCATGGAACTTTCACCCAAACTGACCACATACTCAGTCACAAAG
This sequence comes from Meriones unguiculatus, assembly GCF_030254825.1. Taxonomy (NCBI): domain Eukaryota; kingdom Metazoa; phylum Chordata; class Mammalia; order Rodentia; family Muridae; genus Meriones; species Meriones unguiculatus. Next base: position 899,048 of record NC_083363.1, read on the forward strand.
CAAATCTCAACAGATCCAAGAAAATTGAGATAACAGCCTGCATCCCAACTGACCATGACAGATTAAAGATGGATGTCGAACAACTCTTTATTGAATGACAAATTGGTCAAGACAGAAATTAAAGACTTCCTAGAATTGAATGAAAATGAATACACAACCTACACAAACTTATGGGACACAATGAAGGTGGTTTTATGAGGCAATTTCAGAACACCAAGTGCCTATTTAAAAAAAAAAAAAAAAGACTGGAGAGATCTGCTACTAGTAACTTAACAACACACATGAAAGCGCTAGAAAACACAGAATAAATCACACCCAAAAGGAGTAGACAGCAAGAACTCACTAAAACAGAAATAAACAAGAAAAAATATCAATGACAGGAATCAATGAAACAGAGTTGGTTCTTTGGGAAAATCAGTAAGGCTGGCAAATCCTTATCCAAATTGACTACAAAAAAAACAGAGAAGACCCAAATTAATAAAGTGAGAAATATAAATGGAGATATAGCAACAGGCAGACAGCGATTCCAGAGACTAAGGACATACTTTAAAACCTGTACTGCACCAAGTTGGAAAATATAAAAGAACTGAATAATTTTCTCTATAAATATCGCTTATCAATGTTAATCAATATCAAATAAGCAAATTAAGCCAAGCAATGATCTAGTGGAATAGAAGCAGAAAAAAATGTCTCCCAACCATAATTAAGTGAACAAACAAACAAACAAAAGGCCAGATGGTTTTAGGGCAGAATTCTAAAATTCTACCAAACATTCAAATATGAGTTAAAGGCAATACTCCTCAAATTATTCCGCCAAATAGAATAGAAGGAATATTGCCCAATTTGTTTATGATATGAGGCCACAGTTATCCAACCAAAAGACCCAACAAGAAAGGAATTACAGACCAATTTCCCTTATGAACATAGGTACAAAATTTCTCGACAAAATACCTGCAGAATAAGTCCAAGAACACATCAAAAGATGATCCACTGTGGTCAAAGATGCTTCATCCCAGAGACACAAGGATGTAAATTGGTACAAGTGTATGAACTGATGCCATATGTAAACTGATAAACATAATCCATCATAGGAACAGAATGAAAGACAAAACCACATGACCATCTCATCAGATGCAGAAAAGGACTATGACAAGCCTGGCGGTGGTGGCCCCGGCCTTTAATTTCAGCACTCGGGAGTAAGAGGCCAGTAGATTTCTGTGTTGTTGAGGACAACCTAGTCTACAGAGTGAGATCCAGGAGAGCCAGGACTAAACAAAGAAACTCTCCCTTGAAAAACCTATTTATCTATATGAAAGGCCTGTGACAACATCCAATAATCATTCCTGATAAAAGTCCTGGAGAACCAAGGACCACCCCTGCACAGATGTAGCCCATGGCAGCTCAGTTTCCAAGTGGGTGTCCTAGTAAGGGGAACAGGGGCTGTCTCTGACATGAACTCAGTGGCTCTTTGATCACCTCCCCCTGAGGTGGGTGGGTACAGCCTTACCAGGCCACAGAGGAAGATAATGCAGCCAGTCCTGATGAGACCTGATAGGCTAGGGTCAGAGGGAAGGGGAGATGGACTGCCCATCAGTGGACTGGGGTGATGGAGGGCAAGGGAAGAGAAGAGGGAGGGAGGGTGGAGTTAGGAGGGACAAGGGAGGGGCTACAGCTGGGATACACAGTGAATACATTGTACATAATTAAAAAAGAAAAAAAGAAAAATCCTGGAGAGATTAGGGATACCAGGGACATACTACAACATCATAAAGGCAGTTTACACCAAGCCACAGCCAACATCAAATTACATGGAAAGAAATTCAAAGCAATTCCAGTATAATCAGGAACAAAGCAAGGTTCTCCACTCTCTCCATATAGATTCAATATAGCACTTGAAGTCTTACAGAAATAAGACAACCAAAGAAGATCGAAAGGATGCAAACTGGAAAGGAAGAAGTTAAAGTATCATTATTTTCAGAGGGTAAATAATGTACATAAGTGATCCAAACAACTTCACCAGAAAACATCTACAGCTCATTAACACTTTCAGTGAAGTAGCTGAATAGAAGATTAACTAAAAAATATTAGCAGGCCTTCTTATGTACAAATGACAAATGGACTAAGGGAGAAATTAGGAAAACCACACCTTTCACCCAATAAAATGTCTTGTGGTAACTCTAACCAAGCAAGTGAAATACTTGCATGATAAAAACTCTAATTAATTGAAGAAAGAAATTGAAGAAGATATCAAAAGAGAGAAAGATCTCCCATGTTGGTGGATGAGCATGATTAATATACTAAAAAGCACCATCCTTCCAAAAGCAAATTACAAATTCAATGCAACTTCAACCAAAATTCCAACACAATTCTTTGAAGAAATTGAAAGGGCAATTTTTAACTTCATAAGAACACACACACACACACACACACACACACACACACACACACACACGATAGGAAAGCTATAATAATCCTGAATAATAAAGGAACTGCATGAGGTAACACTACCCAGATTTCAAATTGTACTACACAGACAGAGTAATAATTCAGCATGGTATTAGCATAAAAACAGACACACTGATTAATGGAATCAAATTAAAACCCACACATCTATCCACACACCTATGGACACATGTTTTTTGAAAAAAGCCATGAATGCGCACTGGAAAAAAGACAGCATTTTGAACAAATGGCGCTAATCTAGATGGATGTCTGCATGTAGAAGAAGCAAATAGATTCATACTTATCACCCTGAAGAAAACTCAAGTCCAAATGGATCAAAGACCTCAACGTAAAACCAGATACACCAAATCTAATAGAAGAGAAAGTGGGCAATAGCCTTGAAGACATTGGTACAGGAGACAACTTCCTGAGCAGAACATCAAAAGTTCAGGCACTAAGAACAAAAATTAGTAAATGGGACCTCATGAAACTGAAACGCTTCTATACTGCAAAGGACACAGTCAATAGGACAAATTGGCAGCCTACAGAATGGGAAAAGATCTTCATCAACTCTACATCCCACAGAGTGCTACTATCCAAAATACATAAAGAACTCAAGAAATTAAACACCAAATAACCCAATTTTAAAATGGTGTACAGAGCTAAACAGAGAATTCTCCTCAGAGAAATCTCTATTGGTCAAGAAGCACTTAAATGTTCCTTGTGCTTAGTCATCAGGGAAGTGCAAATGAAAACAACTTTGAGATTCCATTCTATACCTGTCAGAATGGCTGAGTTCAAAACCTCAAGGGCCAGATCACGCTGGTGACGATGTGGAGTAGAGGGAACACTCCTTCATTGCTGGTTTGTGTAAGAACTTGTACAACTGCTTTGGAATTCAATCTGGTGGTTTCTCAGAAAATTGCGACTAGTTCTGCCTCAAGATAGCTATACCTCACCTGGGCATTAACCCAAAAGATGCTCCACCATGCCACAAGGGCACTTTCTCAGCTGTGTCTATAGCAGCTAGACATATTGTTCATAACAGCAAGAAACTGGAAGCAACCTTGATGTACCTCAACAGAAGAATAGATAAAGAAAATGTGGCACATTTACACAATGGAATACTCAGTTATTAAAAACAGGGAAATAATGAAACTTGCAGGCAAATGGATGGAACTAGAAATATTACCCTGAGTGAGGTAACACAGACCCAGAAAGACATGCATGGTATGTCATGGATGTTAGCCATAAAATACAGAATAACCATGCTACACTAAAAAAGCTAAGTAACAAGGAAGGCTTATGAAGGATGGTTAAATCTCACTCGGAAGGGAACATAAAAGAGACTTCTGAAGTTGATGGAGGGAGGGAACTGGGTGGAAGAGGAGGTGGGAAGAGGAATGGGGTGAGGATAAGGTATGGGGAAAGAGGGCTGGGAGGAAGAATGGAAATCAGTGGGGCATCACAGGGACAGGGGATGCTACTGGAGTCTATGGTGGTGATCTGAGGTGAGGCCCCAAGCAGCAGAAGATATGGAGTCTGAAGGCCACCTCCAGCAGCCAAGCAAAACTTCAGTGGAGTGAGGGGGACACCAACCCAACGCAAAAACCTTTGACCCAGCCGACCAATGACTAGCCTAACCTGAGTCCCATGGCGTGAGAGAGCCCACCCCCAACACTATTAATAATATTCTTCTATACCTGCAGACAGCAGGCTAGCAAAGCTGTCACCTGAGGAGCATCACGCAGCAGCTGATGAGAACAGATGCAGAGACCCACAGCCAAACATTAGGCAGAGCTCGGGGAATCTGCTGCAAGAGGAAGGATTGAAAGAGCCAGAGAGGTCAAGTACAACACAAGAAATCCTACAAAATCAACTAACCTGGGCACATAAGAGCTCACAGACACTGAACCGCCAGATAGCGTCCACCGGACTGATCCAGGCCCAAAACACATATATAACAGCTGCGTAGCTTGGTGCTCTCATGTGAGACCCCTAACAACAGGAGCAGGGGCTGTCTCTGACTCTGATGTCTGCCTTTGCATCCCTTCCCCTAACTGGACCACTTTGTCCAGCCTCAAAGAAGATGAGCCCAGATCTACTTGATATGTCAAGGCATGTTGATAAGCTGGAAAGTCTCCCCATCTCTGAGAATAAAGGGAGGGGTGGAAGGGGGGAGAGAGGGACTGGGAGGAGAGAAAGAAAGGAAAGTTCTGATAAGGATGTAGAGCAAACAAATAAATTATTGAAAAAAGAACACAATGACAGAGGGCACTTGAACCCTAGTTAATATTTTCGATTATCAGCATACAGATAATTATAGTTTCAGTAATGAATGCAATTTTATATATCCTCTTTAAGAAAAAGCAGAATAGAGACTGATACTCTAACCAAGGACCATTCATGGAGATAACCTAGAACCCCTGCTCCAATGTAGCCCATGGCAGCTCAGTGTCCAAGTGGGTGTCCTAGTAAGGAGAACAGGGATTGTTTCTGACATGAACTCAGTGGCTGGCTCTTTAATCACCTCCCTCTGAGGGGGGAGCAGCCTTGCCAGGCTACAGAGGATGACTATGCAGCCAGTCCTGATGAGACCTGGTAGGGTAGGGCCAGATGGAAGGGGAGGAGGACCTCCTCTATCAGTGGGCTTGGATAGGGGCATGGGAGGAGATAAGGGAGGGAGAGTGGGATTAGAAGGGAATGAGGAAGGGGGCTTCAGCTGGGATACAAAGTGAATGTAATTAATATTAAAATAAAAATTTAATTAAAAATGTATTAGAAATAGAAAGGGCAGAATAAAGCAGGCTTAGATGCAGAAAAGATTGAGAAATGTGATGCGTTACAAACATTAGAACAGAGTAGAGGATCCTTGAGATCAAAGTAAGACATGCTGGAAAATCCAGTCAAAGCCTTTGGCCATTTTGTGATGAAAGTGCAGAATGGCAACCCATAGGGATGCACTATGCTGAGTTAAGACAACAGATTCTGTTCGAAGATGCCACCCTAGAGCATATCATGTAACTGCTTATGTTCTTTCACTTTGTACAGCTTGAAACAGGAAAGCTTGAGCATGTGCTAATACATCGCACCATCGATATACAGAGTTTCAGTGGGCCTTTGCCTTGACTTGTGGAAAGGGTGGTTCTGCCAGTGCACAGGTTAGACATAGCGGTTATCTTGGAGACAGACGCCTGCACAGACGGAAGCTGAGGAAGCTCCGGAGTATATCGCCAATAGAGTACAGCAGTCTTTTAGACTTTGTGGCCCAGAACATGTTACAGGTAATCTTACAATCCATCCTACAGGTCAGAAATTGTAAGAAGGATCTAGCTATGCTTTCAAGAGATGCTCATAGAACAGAAGAGGGACACCCACACTCACCCTCTGGATGCCTGATCAGGGCCAGGTTTGCCAGGAGCAGCAGGAGGAGAGCCATGGGAACAAAAGGTCTTCATCTTACTTGAAGTGCAGACTGAGTCTCTGATAGTATGTGCTTATTTTGTAATCTTAATATGGAGGAGGCTGATTGCTTTCTCTAAGAATTCACACTGGTAGCAAGAGAGGGCATCAGGCTTAGGTCATGGAAAGATGAACTCTTGGAGGAGAAACCTCTAGAGCCCTGCCTCCCCAGCTCAGATCCAGCTCTGGGACCTGGAATCCTAAGAGCAGTGTCTGGGAACAGGTTGTTTTCCCTGATCGTTGTCCCCTGGTTACAATATCCTCTGAGGCCAGCCCAGGGGCCCTTGAGTCAGCAAGTCTCAACAGTGAGATGTCAGCATATTTACAGAGTCTTAGAAAATGATGGTCTGTCAAAATTACCCATGCTTGTATGGGTTATATCAATCCCTGTTCGACACGTATAAAAAGTGAGGCTTTTCAGTAGTTAATGTGGTGGTGCATCCCTGAGATACGTGAGGAGCCTGGGGAGGACCCCAGCCAGCCCACACCTCTTCCTGTAGTTGCATCTTCAAAGGACTTGATCCGGCCTCTCGTTGAACTTTCCACAGAGAGGGAAGGTTCCTAGGATGTCAGCCTTCTTTTCAGTTTTAAAAAATAACACTGGTCTGTGACAAGGGTAGAATCAGAGGATAGAACCCTGGAGGCTGGGAACTCTTGGAACTGGGACCATTGAGTATATGATGGGATGTTCAGTATGTCACCGTTTAAAGACACAGATCGAATTTCTTCCTTCTTCTTTTTATCTATAGAATAAGACATCTGGGTTAAGCCTAACAGCATAGGTCTGGTTTCTCTTTCTCCCATTGTTGCTTCAAGAACTGACTTCTCTTCATGCATCTGACTGTGAAGGTGTCTGTCTCCTGTGAGCACAGAGTAAGCAGGAGATGAGCTCAGCCCAGCCCTGAGCAGCAATAAGCCCCACCCCACACTGATCACCATTTCTTCCCCAGTCATCTCTCCTGCTCCAACCGTGCAGGGTGGGAACCTCCATCCCTGACTGGTCTTTAGTTTTCACTGAGCTACAACTTCTTGTTCTGTCTTTAATTAAGCATTTGCATATGGTTGTGCAACTTCTTGCCAGATTGTGTGATTGATTAGTGTCCTAAAGGTGAGTAAAGCTTGATGGAGAAAATAAAGTCATGGAATTCGTGTTTGCTGTGCTAAGTCCATTTCCTGTGGGGACTGTGGACAGCTGTGTAGAGTAGAGTGTGTCCACTCTGGGCTTTCATTCTGTCCCTTCCCCCCTGTGTCATCTGGCCACATCCTCATCCCTGTTCTTTCAATAAACCTGTTTTATTTAGGACACGTGATCAAAAGATTTCAGGCACTTTAGGAACGTATTCAGTGTCTGTTCTTTAATCATGTTGGCAGTCAGCCTGTCCAGGCCTGAGTCTGAACTTCTATCAAGAGATGTTCAGATTCTAATAATGTTTTCTCTCAGTTCTGTGTGTGAGTCTGGGGACATTGTCCTCTATTGTCAATGGCCCTGACACTGGTATGGAGTGTTTCTGTGTCACTGTCTCTCCACAGGTGACTGAGGTATTCTCACCAAGTTTCTTAGAGTGAACCCTGGTTTCTCACAGCCCTGGGTGTTATCACATGTCAGTGACAGCAGCACAGAGGAGGCTCTGTAAACAGGAGTTTATGATCAACCTGGGCTGACACCGAGACACTGTCTGGAGAAGGAAAGGCAGGTTGCTTGTTGATGTGGAGAACTTCTCTTTCTCTCTCGCGTGCGGATTGAGAAGTCCTGTCCAGCCCAGGCCCGGGACATTGCTCCCAGCAGATGTTGGATCCCATCTACAGCCAGGACACAACATCAAACATCTGGCTTAAAGATGAAATCTGAGCCACTCTGCCTCACAGGCCCTGGATTTAGTAGGGAGGGGACATCTCAGGTACAGGAAGTCTTCCACATCCTGCTTGCCTGCTGCTTTCCAACTCCCAGCCCCTTCAAGCCACAGCTATACAGCTGTGGGAGCTGCCTCATGCCCCAGCCCAAACTCTCCCACCAAGACAAAATCATAACTAACAAGTGATGGCTGTGTGGACAGAGTTGTGGCAAGGCGAGGCCACATCTCCACAGGAAATAAGGGGAAGGGGAAGGACACCTGGGTCCTTAATGTCAGACATGTGACTTAGTGGCCATCAGGTCAGTGGTGTGATGTTCTTTAGAATGTTCCCACGAGTGTCCAAGAATTGTAGCAGATGCTAGGTTGGTGGAACTATCAGCCCGATGTCGTAGAGAACTACTGAGCAGATGTCTGTGCTGGGAATCATCAGAGACATGACAGTAGCACATCTTTCTCAGCTCCTGCCATTTCTCCTCTTCACCTTCTGGTCACATGGTCTTCATGGCCCATGACAGAACAGCCAACTCCTTCCCTAAATGTAAATCCTTCCTAGGACTCCTGTGTCTGAATAGCACCATGAAGCTAAGGCTTAATGCATGAGATCTGAGCTAATCAGAAAGGACCGTGACATAGCAGTGAGGGCCTGAGAACCCCAGAATCAAGAAACAGAGCTGGACTCTTGAGTGAGAGACATAGGCCTCTGCTTCTCTTTCCTCCCTTGATTCTGTTAGCCTGATCAGCATCTAGGCTAGGACTCAGGAGGATGTGGTCAACAGGACAAGTGTGGGGATCAGGATGAGCAACTTGTCCCCAGACACTGCTCCCTGGACACCAGGGTGTTGGTATAACGTTCTTTTGGAATGTATACACCTTAATACACCTTACCCTTGTTCATTCAAATGCTGATTTCTCTCCCCCATTCTCTGGTTTCAATCCAGACATTGCATTGTGATACTTATTCTAAGCATCACCTGTCTCAACTTTGTGTAAACATGCCAAAATAAAACAACCAGCCACAAAGTTGAGCAATGGAGAGGAAGGAGTAGGAGGGAGAGGGGAGGACCCAGAGGAGAGGAAGGAGTGGGAGGCAGAAGAGCAGAAGCTGGGGGAGCAGAGCTGGAGGAAAGGTCTTGGAACCACGTGGAGAGATCGACTGGACCTAAGATATCATTAAAAGCAAGTATAATGGGTAAAATCTGAATGGTAGGAACTATGCAGACTTGGAGGTTTAGGATGGAATAACTATTGCCCAGAATTGTGTTCCGAGTCTCTGTATGGTGATTTGGTTATACAGCTGTTTAGGATTAACAGCAGCGTTACTAAAAGATATAGAATAGTAAATAATAACGCCAAATACAACATCAGGGCCCAGAGCTGATCTGTGGTGGGGAAGCAGGGCTCTGGATGCTCCTCAGCCAGTAGTTAGTCTCTCCTTGACTGATCCCAGTGCATCTCTGTCTAAACCTGTACCATCCTTCTGGATGAAGACTTCTTCACCCCAGCCTCCTCTTGCTGCTGGCAGTCACCTGGCGTCCACTCGGTCTCTGTCCAGTGCTGGTTCTGAGGGAAAGAATCCCATTCTGAAGCCACAAGGGCTCCATGCAGCAGCACCACAGTGTAGCCTTGGCCCTAGCCCTGCCTGACCCTCCAGGCTCCCTCGCCAGCTTGCCCTGCCTGTTTTCCTGTTGCATCTAGGTTCAGATCCCTGCGCACTGCTCACAACCTGGCCTAGTGCCCATTCCTCAGGCCCCAGGAGGAGGCCTGGCTCACACAGCATTTGGACTTCAGGCTCCTCCGGGCTCTGCTATGTGTCTGCCCTTCCCTCTGAGGTTGGGCTCCTGCAGCCGTGGGTTACACTGACAGCAGTGGGCAAAGTGTAAGACAGCAGATTCCGAGAAAATACAGAGCGTGCACTTGCTCTGCCACTGTGGAGTATCAGGAATGGTGACTGTCATCGGTGAGACAACCACCCGCCAGCTCAGAGGGGTCTTTGGACACTACTCTGAAGGCTGAGTGCTGAGGGAGAGTGTTTTCTGGAATCTCTCCTGCTGTGGCTGCTTATAGCTTTGTATCCTTTGTTTGTCTCCCCTTCCCCATTTTAATTAATTCATTATCTGATTTTTATTTGAGCACAGGTGTGTTTCCTGTGCCACAGACCAGCCCAGTCGGGCTCCCGTCGTCCATGGGAGAACAAGGCTTTGGACAGGAAGACAGGTTTTGGCGAAGAATTGACAGAGACACCTTGATGGTTTTGACTATGCTGCAACTTTACTGAAGTCAAGCTAGTATTTTTATAGTGATCTCACAGGGAAGCACCTTAAAATTGGCATGCTTTCCAGAACATTTAGACTTTTACCAAGGATACAAAGTTTATGTTTTAACATAGGGCAGTGCCCACAAGAAATCGTTGCCTAGAAACTTTCTGATCAACGCAAACACAAAACAAAACCTCAAACTATGGTTCCATTATCACTGACTAGTGAAGAGGAAAGTCAGGAGCTGTAATAGCCCTCTGAGCCAAGTCGAATACCTGCCAAAGTCTAAACACACCTTTGTCAACCATCCTCCCTTATGTCCTGCTAAAGATTTTTATGATCTTCCCTAGGAACAAGGCACTGAAGGGAGGGGGAAACTCCCGCCATCTGCACCTCTCATGCTATTATTTCTTAAGAAGGAGCCTACCCTTATTATTTTACTATTCTTAATGCCTATTAATATTAAATCTAATTTATTACCTTTTTTAAGCTTATTATTTTTATTAAAGCATTTAACAATCTACTAATAATAAATTTCTTTATAAAGTTAGTTGTGCTGTTTTAGGTGTCACAGAGAAAGATCAAAGAATTCATTATTCCAGCCCCAGAGCCACAACTGAAGAAGTGTAGAAATCTCAGAACACGTCTCTTTTCCAAGTGGGATGAGTTTGCCAGGGACCTTCCAGGGGGCGTATTTCCAGAGAAATCATATTCCCCGGCCTGTAGCTTATGCTACTATGGCAACACTGGCGTAGGTGTAGCATTCCTGCATGTATGTCTGTGCATCACGATCCTACCTGGGAGCTGTTGAGCCCAAAGAAGAGCTTCAGATATCTAGTGACGGGTGTGACATGTCTGTGCATGCTTGCGTAGGTGCTGGGAATTGAACCCAGGCCTCATGGAAGAGCAGTCAGTGCTTTTAGTCAGTGGGCTTTGTACAC